>NC_081843.1:71698979-72020729 GCF_963259705.1 Myotis daubentonii | reverse complement strand
ACGGATTGCAATTTCATTTACTGTTATCCTTGGCAGGATGTTTAATTTTACTCCTGCAACCCAAAGAATTTTCAGTGACTTTTTAAAAGCAGAATGTGGAAAGTAGCTCCAGCTCATTGTGAATGTGGGAATTTGATAAATAATGCTCTAAATGACCATGCCTTATTATATAATGAGTAGACATGAAAAAGAAGCTGTCGCCCTAGCCGGTTTGGCTCAGTGGATAGAGCGTCGGCCTGTGGACTGAAGTGTCCCAGGTTTGATTCCGGCCAAGGACACATGCCCGGGGTTGCGGGCTCAATCCCCAGTAGGGGGCATGCAGGAGGCAGCCAGTCAATGATTCTCTCATATCATTGATGTTTCTATCTCTCCCTCCCTCTTCCTTCCTCTCTGAAATCAATAAAGAAATATAAAAAAAAAGAGAGAAAAGAAAAGAAAAAGAAGCTGTCGACTGTACTGTGGGTCTAAAGTTTAGAGTATTTTTTATTGTGGCTATCGTCAGTCATGATGGCAGTTACATTTAGCATTTAGTATGTTTTTTTGGTCTACTAGTGCTTTGCTTTCCAAATTTGCTGTATATGAAGGTACAAATGGGATTTTTCTAACTGCCTTTTCTGCAAACTAAATTTGCTTATGATTTTAGAAACAAAGCATTATATTTCTATATGTAGATTTATATCAAAGGGCCTAACTACCTTTCTTTAAGGGGAAAGGGCAGCCTTGGTTTTGATAATAAGTAATACTACTAACCCAGCTTGGAGCTACTATGAAGAATTAGATATGGAAAGATTCAAGCTGTTCTGAGTTAAATTTTTAGATATGTAACATATGTGATGGCCACCCACCTAGTGGTTAAATAGTATGTTTACTTTTCTACTATTTTCTGAGCCCATTGGACTTTGGAGATTTAAATATGGCATAAATCTCTGTGCTCAGGAACCCGATGTGGGAATTGTAGTGTAGCAGGAGCTTCCAGGGTTGACTTCAGAGCTGTCAGTCTTTTCTCCAAGACAGTGGGTAGGTGGTTCAGTCTCCTTCCACATATTTGACTCTTCCTCTTCCTTTAGGCCATCCTCCTGAGGTGGGCACCCGCCTCCCCCAGGGCCTGTCTGGAGCACCCAGAAGGCAGCTGTTGAATGGCCAGCTGTATAATATCCTAGGGGTATAGTTTGACAGGTTCAGCCTCATACACAAGCTTTTGAGGCTATAATTAGCTAGGTTTCACACATCACCCCCCACCCCCCCTTTCAGAAAGGCTATATTTAGCCAAAGGATGTTAAGGATGGAGAAGTTCTAGAAGAGTCCTGTAAGCTGAGGAGGCATTCAGGTTCTGGTCCCTGAAGAATCTACAGCCCAAGACCCAAAGGCCCTTTAAATGTTTTATGATCACTTGAGGGCTCTGAAGGAAACTTTAAATGCCATGACAAATCCCAGCACCCCCCTTCTCATTCAGCCAGTGTTTGCAACCACACAAGGCCCATTCCCTTAACAAGGGCTTGAAGAAGCTTTGGGGTAGGCTTGGAAAAATGACAAGGATGAATGTTTCTCATCCCACTGTTCCAAGGAGAAGATCGGAGGGCAGGCGGCTGAAGGGACAGATTCCCGATGCAGACACTTGACAACTCCTGGGCAGAAGGCCAAGCACTGGGCACAGCTCCAGAGACCAGGCCCATGCCCAGGGCGCTCAGTGGTTTGAAGCTGGCACAGAAAGAACACTCCTGCCGGCAGGAAACTGAGTTGAACAGATTGGGAAAGAGCAAAAACAAACTGCCCAGGACGCTGCCTTCCCAGCCTCGGGTTTCCAGTTGTCATTGACAACCTAGGGGAAAGCAGATTCTGGGTTCCCTCCTGCCCTGGGTGCTGGAGGGGATGGGACGGTGTCCAGGGAGTGTACACTGTACAGGACCCAGCACTGGCAGATACAGAGGACAGGTCTGGCACGTAGCTGGTTAGGAAGAAACCCTTCATCAACAGGATTCCCAGGTCAGTTTTGTCTCTAGGCCCTAGAGTGCCCTCTGAGAGTGAGTTCTGATGCTTTATGTTAGAATCTCCCTGCCCCTGGATTTATCGCAAGAAGTTTCTTTGAGAGAGTAAGGTGAAGAACAGAATGTTCTTAGCCTCTTATTTCATTTCTCCTATTTAGTGCTTACCCTGTTTATACAAAAATGACCCATCACAGTTTGTGATCCATCCCCATCCTGTTGCTGTAGTATACTCATATTTTTGATATGTTAAACCACTGCAATTATTTCTTAGTGGCTAAAAGTTGGGAAGTCAGTCCTACTTCCCTACTCCTAGAGAAAGGCAAACTACAGTGGGCCCTTGACTTACGAGTTTAATTCGTTCTGAGACCGAGCTCATTAAGGAGCTCGTTAACTCAAATTACTCTATCAACTCAATGAAAAAAATTGGCAGAGAGACAGCTGGTATCTCAAAAAACTCGTTAGTCGGGAACTCGTAAGTCAAGGCCCCACTGTAATTCTGAGTTTTTCTAGAGCAGTGGTTCTCAACCTTGGCTGCACATTAGAAGCACCTGGGAATCTTTTTAAAATCCTGATTTCTGGGCCTCATCCTCCAGAACTTCTGTTTCTTTGTTATGGGGTGGGGCCACAACATTAGTAATAAAGAAACAATTTCTGGAGGATGAGGCCCAGAAATCAGGATTTTAAAAAGATTCCCAGGTGATTCTAATGTGCAGCCAAGATTGAGAACCACTGTTCTAGAGAGTTCTGGACCCTGAGGAACCCAGGCATTGTATTGGAGCCAAGTGAACAAGCAAGAGAATTAACCTTTGGATTTGTAGAAATCCAAATGGGCTTCAGGTTAATAGCAGGGAATTTCAGCTGGTAGCTCATATAATTAATAGAAGAAAAAACAAAACCAGATAAACATTTTCCCGGCTTTCTTTAAGTAAGACATGACCAGTAAAACTCAGTAGTCACCTTAGACCCCCTAAACCAGCACCTTAGTGGGGGAGGGGAGGAATATGCTCAGGAATCAGAAGTTTCAACAAGTTTCTCACGTGACTTTTATACATGCTGAATAAAATTCATAGCCCCAGAATCATTTCATCCTTCCAGTTACTCCAAAACACAAAGGCAAATAAAGACTTCATCTGAAGTCATTCCTCTGGCCCAGATGGTGTTGCTCAGTGGTTGAGTGTCAACCTATGAACCAGGAGGTCATGGTTAGGTTCCCTGTTGGGCCACATGACCCCGGGTTGTGGGCTCGATCTCCAGTGGGAGCCATGCAGGGGGCGGCCTATCAATGGTTCTCTCTCATCGTTGATGTTTCTATCTCTCTTCCTCTCCCTAATGAAAAAAAAATTTTAAATAAAATTATTCCTCTGTTATTTTTGGAAGCATTGTAATCCTTTTGTGGCAAATTTCCCTTCCCAGTAGTGTTCACCTAAGAATTTTACATTGGTTAATACTTGGCAGCAGAGGATCACAGAGAGATTTTAATCTGGGCATAAATAATCCTAACATGAAAAATTATGATGCTCACTTTTCTAAATGCTTAGATAGTGTATCTCCATTTTATAGTTGGGGAAACAGGCATAGAGAGGTCAGCTCACTTTCCCAAGGAGAATGATCCTCCTTTGTGCTCCCACAAAAACACAGTTACACCTCAGTTGTAGCACCTTCCACAAGGTATGTCGCTGAAATGATTTGTCTTGTGAGCACTTCTCAACCAAGGACCATGATTGACACATCTTTGTGTATGTCAGGAACCCGCAGAGTCGATGGCACATTTTAAGTGCTATATAAATGCTTGTTAAGTGAATGAAAAGTTTTTAAGTAGTGTAGGACTTTTTTATTAAAGGGAATTTGTACAAAGTCACCTGATTGGTTTTCAATGGGCTGCCCTAAGAGTTCTGGCTCATTCGTGGTGATAGAAGAAATAAACTCGAAGGTGAACCTGCCTTCATGCACAAACATTGTTTCTGTTCTTGTCTGTGGTGGAGGGAGCCATGCTTAACCTGACCTTGGACAGCTTAAAGAGAACAAACAAACACCAGCAGGAAGAATGGCTGCAGTTGCTTTACTAGAGGTAGAAACCCATAGTTGATGGCCTTAGCTTAGCATCTTAACAGCTGACATTGGAGTGAAAGACGGCCTTGAAACATTTTAAGACCAGTAATGTCTGTTACTCATTTTCAGTTGCCCCTATTATGAACTATGGGCATATTTCCTCCTCCCTTACTCCTAAACTTTCTATAAAAATTCTACTCTTCACAGCAATCTTTGACTAGAGTAAAGTAAGACCCTTTTTTTCATTTATCTTTGGCTTAGACCAGCATTTTATCAAGAAAAATGGTATCCTACAGTTCTATGAGGTGACCAGTGGTAGCTTGTGTAAAAATTCTGGGTCCTGCATATTCTGACCATCACCTTTCTTTCTAGCATTATCCAGCGCAAATACACTTTCTGTATCTCTCTGCTCCAGCCACACAGGTTCTTATTCTTTTTTTAAAATATATTTTATTGATTTTTTACAGAGAATAAGAGAGAGGGATAGAGAGTTAGAAACATCGGTGAGAGAGATCGATCAGCTGCCTCCTGCACTCCCCCTACTGGGGATGTGCCCGCAACCAAGGTACATGCCCTTGACCGGAATCGAACTCAAGACCCCTCAGTCCGCAGGCCGACGCTCTATCCACTGAGCCAAACCGGTTCGGCACACAGATTCTTATTCTTGATGTGCTCCTTCTTACAGAGACTTTGCATGTGCTGTTCCCTTTGCCTAGGGAGCTCTTCCATTCCTTTCTATCAAATTAATTTTTTTCATTCTCAGCTCCATTGTCATTTATTCAAAGAAACTGTTTATTCTCTTGATAGCCTCTCCTTAGCAGCACATATCATAGTTGTAATTCCATATTTATTTGTAAGATTTTCTCATTAATGTATGCTTCCCCTCTGGCTGTGAGTTCCATGAAAGCAAATACCTTGTCTTTTTGGCCACCATTAATATCCCCAGTTCCTAGAATAATGCCAGATATAAAGCAGGTTTCAATAAATAGCTATTCAATAAAGTCAGGCAGAGAAGTCAGGCTTCAGTGTGGACTGAATCCGAATGTGAAGCAGATATGAGAAAAACCTATTTCCCCCCAAAGATATTAGTGTAGGTGACCTCTACACTAATGGAAGGCAGCAGATAAGTTGGATTCCACATCCATTCATTGAGTCTCTCCTGTGTGTCAGAATCTGTGCTAAGTCTTAAGGATACATGATGAATGAGATACTGAGTGCTACCCTCATAATTTATTTACAGCTTCTCTTCACTATATATAAGCTAATGATAATAATACTGTAAAAGTGATAGTTAATGCCTATAGTAGATTGAGCATCTACTATATACCAGATATAGTATAATGTAGGCACCTTACATTCATCAGTTCATTTGATTTTCACACATTGAGGTAGGCATTTTATCACATCTAGTTTCTAGATGAAGAAATAGGAGAAAAAGTTAAATTTCTTGCACACGATTATTCATCTAAAGCTGGAATACAACCAAAGACTCTGGTTTGAATGAGTTTTAAGATTGTATTTTTGGATATTAGTGATAGGAATAAAAGTCAGGCAGAAGTGAATCTGAAATCCCCCTAAAATCTCAAACTCAATTTTCTACTCTCTGACCACAACCTCTGTACTTCCAAGTCTGTCTTTCTCTTACTCCCTGACCCCACTTAACTTCAGCAAAAATACTACAAAATAGATCTTTCTTCATGAGAAGGTTATTCCATTATTTGCTATGTTCAGTATGATCACTTTTCTCTCTTCTTTTGTACACTTCTTAAGTGAAATCATTTATCTTGAACATGTCATAGAAATGAGACCAATATCTCCATTTATTGAGCATTTAGTAAAGTAAAATGGAGAATAGGTAATTATTTTTAAAAATACCTTTAAAATAAAGGTCAGGTTTCAATTATCTGGATGTTTTCATTAAAACATTTTTAGCATCTTAGGAAATAGAATTATCTATACTTTTGTCTCAAATCTGTAATTCTCTATGTTCATACAGATCTAGGCAGCTAATGGTACCTATTATCGCCAATTCACAGATTAGTACAAAATAGAAATGGTTTAAAAGCAACATGGTGTTGTGGAAAAAAGAGATTAATGCACAATCCAGAGTTGCCAAACTTGCCTCATACCTTAAGCAAATCATGTGCTCTTCCTGGGGCTCAGTTTCCTCTTCTGTATAATGGAGAAACAGGGCTCATTTTATTCATACCTGTAGTTAACTGCCATAGACTGGATGATTTTGACTCCTAATTAGAAATGTTTATACCTGTACAAGATCAAATTAACTTAATGCTTTGTTCCTGGTGGAAATAACAGAACTTTTGGAGTAAGAAAGAACGATGGAAATTGTTCCATCAACCATCGTGTTGGTGGCGATTCAGGCTGTGGTCGAGCACTTCTGGTGATGACGTAGTAATTATCAGAAGCAGTATTCCTGCATAGATTCTTTGAAGTGCTGCCTTAGCCATTTAGGTCCTTTTTTAAAGAAAAGTTATTTATTGAATTGAGAGAGAGAAATATCAAATTGTTGTTCCACTCATTTATGCATTCTTGATTGATTCTTGTATGTATCCTGACTGGGGATCAAACCTGAAACCTTGGTGTATCAGAATGATGCTTTAACCGACCGAGCTGTCCAGCCAGGGCCCATTTAGATCCTTCTTGATGATTCATGAAGTCCCCAGACTCATTATTTTAGCCCCTTCGAGCTGCTATAACAAAAGATCACAGACTCTCATGGCTTATAAATAAGAGAAATTGATTTCTCACAGTTCTGGAGGGTGGGAAGCCCGAGATCAGATGCCACCATGGTTGCAGCCTGGTGAGAGCCTTCTTCCTGGGTCATACCTGGTGCCTTCGCTGCGTCCTCACACGGGAGAAGGGAAGGGATCTCTCCAAGGTCTCTTGTATAAGGGCACGAATCTCATTAATCCATAATACATAAGGCTCCAACTTCATGACATAATCACTTGCCTGAAGGCATTAGGATTTCAGCATAGGCATTGTGGGGAGACACAAATATTCAGCCTATAGTACTCACCTCTTGACTTCAGACATCCCTTCCTTCATTCTCCTTCAACAATGCCCTGCATGTCTATACCTGGAACTCATAGCTCGGCTCTTGTCTGCCTCTGAGACCTGGGCTTCTGGTCTTCTCCCCTTTGACCATCTCTCCCATCCTTCTCATTGCTCTTGAATAACATTAGGATGCAAAAATCCCTGGACACCTTCCTTTCTCCTTATCTAATCCACCAATTCCTTATGATTGTATTTATCTGTTGCTGATACATAATATAGAACAGTCATGCAGGGAAACAAAAATAAAATTGTGAAGAATGTTGTCAAGTGAGTGTACACTTTTAAGAATAAAAATCTGTACTTAACTGTATTGTAACATAACCAAGCAAATACCACTGACCAAATAATATATTATTCATATAGAACAATAATGGCAACTTTTCTGGATGAAAATGATAAACCAGCCCTGGCCAGTTTGGCTCAGTGGATAGAGACTGCGGACTGAAGCATCCTGGGTTTGATGTCAGTCAAGAGCACATACCTTGGTTGCAGATTTGATCCAAGGCAACCAGTGGATGTGCCTCTCTCATATCTATGTTTCTCTTTCTGAGTCTCTCCTGCTCCCTTGCACTTTCTCTAAAAATTAATGGGGAAAAAAGTATCCTTAGTTGGAGGATTAACAAAAAATAAAATAAAATAAAATAAAATAAAATAAAATAAAATAAAATAAAATAAAATAAAATAAAATGATACAGCTGCCAGTTTGCTAATGTGAGATAAAAAATATTACATATGTAATCTTAAGGGCTTTAAAATATAGAGGACTGCAGACATGCGAGGTAACAAATATACCCTTAGATGTATAGTGATGTGCTATGGTTTAAATTGGAGATGACATACAGTGATTATAGATCAAGAAATGTGACCCCGGAGGTCAGATGTTTTTATTATTGTATTTTTAAAGTGTAAATATTATTGTATTTTTAAAGTGTAAATTATTTAAAGTGTAAATAAATGTTTTTATTTTTGTATTTTTAAAGTGAAAAAGTGCACATTTTAAAACAACATGCTTGCTAATGTAAATCATGGGTGCCTTTCTTCCTATTTTACTCCCAAATTATTTCTTTGCAAGACCTTAATGTGAATGATTATATTTAGAAATCAGAATAAAATATTAACACTAGAAGGTTCCTTCTATAAGTGAGAGAATTGGGGCCCGAAGGGGCAAAATCACTCTTCCGAACTCATTCAGCTCTGATGGACTGAGCAAGATCTACACCGTGGTTTCGAGGTTGAACAACTCATCTGGTGATTTCTTAATTGTCTGGGGGCTTTGTGGTTCCTGAAGGTGTGTTAGAACTACCTTAGGCGAGAGAGTTGATTGTTCCTCATCTCCTTAAACTAGAACCACACTACTTTTCAGGGGTTTATATATTGTGGTTCTACTTAAAAATTTGAATTAGAGAAAAGATTCTTAGTGTTAAAATGTATATAGTTTAAAAATTGGTAACCAGGCCTTATCCATCTAAATGTTGATTAAAATTTTTCCTTGAAGCAACTAATAAATATTAGAATACTCATTATTTGCATTCATATATTTTTATTTAAATCTATTCTTTAAGTAAATGCATCATAAATGTTTCTAAAATAAAAATGCAGATGCAGTTAAAATCCTCTCTTTGGCTATCTTCACAATTAGCAGCCTTCTCCTTGACTTTGCCAGCATGCTAACTAGATATTTCAAAATTAAGAGAAATAAAATATGGTAGAGGGCATAAGGTGAAATTAAAAAAAAAAAAAAAGCCAAGTTTAGGTTTCTATAAATTCACCCAGCCCTCACCTGGTGAGAGCTGGATGGGTTGTATACATGTCTTGAAGCCTATCAGATTCCTACTATTTTTAGTAGCAGAAATATTTATTTTCACAGGTCTATTCTTTCTCAAGAATATCTTCCTTAGGAATACAAATGTTGATTTATATCATATTAATAACAACACATTTTCCCAAAGTTATCTTGCATATTATTATTAATAGTAAGATTCCCCTTTCTAACATTATGTTGACTATAGCTATCTGTCTTCTTGGGGTCATGGAATGACCTATCTTTAGTTCCTGTGGGCTTTCTGATTAACTGATATTTTCTAAGTTAAATCAGACTATTTAATGCCTGAAATTTTTCATTAATCTTTCTTTAGCCGTCCTTAATCCTAAAAAGGATTTGATCACCAAAATAAATTTGAATAGATTGTTAATAAAATTCAAAAATGAACATGTCTTGAAGTGGTTGTTTTCCCATTAGGACAAACTCAGTTTGCACAGTGATAATTCCTAAGCATTTTGGATTCCAGTTATGAGTTTCTTTCCTTTATTAGAGCAAGTAAGTTCCATGAAAATGGAAATAAGTTTCAAAAATATCAAGAGCATGGATTTCTCTTAAGTTTTTTAACTTTCATAGAAAATTAAGATGATCTGAGCTATAATTTCACTCTTTTGACACTTTAATAGATGCATAGCTTTCCGCATTCCAGCTGTTTTCCTTCACTACCTGTGGTGATGTGGTTGCAATATTTAAAACCAAAGGCATGCACAAAACTCTGGTAATAATGTTTTAAACTAATCCAGCATGAGGAGAAAAGTGATTAGAAAGGAGACAGTTCCCAATGGAAGATGGATAAGCTGTTTCTAGAAACTACTGTTTCTACTGGAAAAACTAATTGCTTTCCTCTTGTTTTTAGCTATTTCCACCAGTTCAGGAAAGACAAAGTCTGAAGAAACTTCACCTTGCTGCTACTTATAATGTTTCTTTCCTGAAACTGCAGAAAGCTTTGGGTTTCCAAATCAATTTTTTGAGACAATAATGTGCTTAAAAGAGAAAAGATGAAAAGTGTTTCTGTGTCTGTGAATTATTAGATCAGTGATTCATCATTCATTTAACAAATATTATGGAGTGCCTACTATGTGCTAGGCACTGTGCTAGACAAAAACAACTATTTGCCTTGGATGGACTTACATATTAATTGTAATATGACTTACATAATAATAGACAGTAAGAAAAATTTCTATGGAAGTTCCAGGAGAAGGAATGTCTCTAAATATCACCCTGCTGCCCTATTAAGACTTTGTAAAATTTGTTTTAAGCCAATTCTACCAAAACTTACATTAGGCTAGCAATGACTATGGTTGTGGCAGATATATTACCTATTTTTTAATTCTATAAAGTTCAATGTAATTCTATATATTAAAACCCTAATATGCAAATCGACCGAACTGTGGAACGACCTGCAGAATGACCAGTTACTATGACGTGCACTGACTACCAGGGGGCAGACGCTCAACCTGATCAGGGGCAGCTCCTGCATTGAGCGTCTATGCTCCCCATCCTCCCACCCCCACCATCCCAACCCCCCACAAGAGGGAGGCAACTGGTGGTGGCTATCAGGGAGTGGGGCTGGCCAGCAAATGGCGCCAGGCCACCAGCCAAGGTGGATGCCAGGAGGGGCCCCGATCGCCCTGCCCACCGGTTGCCCCACAGATGGCTCTGATCTCTGGCCAGGCCTAGGGACCCTACCGTATATGCTGGGAACAGTCTCTTATATTTAAAATTAAAACTTTGCAAGGCTACTCTAACTCTGAAAAAACAGGATGATGCAGCGATGACATGCATGGACTCTTGGCTTGTGGTCAGCCCTGATTCTGACACTTATAACTGTGACAAAGCCAATTACCTAACTTCTCTTTGCTTCAGTTTTTCCACCCATAAGATGGAGAAAATAGTACTTCTGCCTCAGAAGGACCTTGTTATGTACTACTTTTCATAATCAGGACAAAAAAATGTAGCTGCCCATACAACAGCAAGATGCCTTTCACCTGTATGAAAAGTATGGTCACTGGTGCATGCAGTGCCCCGAATTGCAAGAGGGATGTCTGACTGCCGGTTTAGGCCCGACATCCCCCCAGGGGTCCCGGATTGTGAGAGGATGCAGGCCAGGCTGAGGGAACCTCTTCCCACCACCATGTACGAATTTTGTGCACCAGGCCTCTAGTATACTAATAATACATCATGAGATCTAGGGATAGTTGGGCTGATGACTGAAAAAGCAAGAGCCTCAGAGCTACCTGTTCTGCCATGGTATTGTGGCGAGAACATGGGTTGTGATCTACTGGTAATCCCAAGCTCCTCCACTTATTAACTGAATTAGAAGGAGCAAGTCACTTCGTTTTTCTGTCTTGTGTCCTTGGGTGTGAAATGAAGTTAAAAATATTATCTGCCTTGTGAGGTTGCTGTGAGACTCAATTGAATTAATATAAGTGACTGGGGGGAGGGAGGGGTCAATTGGGGAAAAAGAAGACATATGTGAAACTTTAGACAAATAAAAAAAGAAAGAAAAGTGGGAATGCTGTGACAAAATGTTAAGAAATTCAGATTAAAAATCCATTTTACTATTTCATCTCAACTGTGTAAAACATGTATTGATAAAAGTATGAAAATAAATACATCAAAATGATATAAAAAAGTATTAATATAAGTGAAAGCACTCTGTAAAATTTAAAGTCTGATAAAAATTATTTTTATAGCAGGTAAACAGTATGTCCATTCATCATCATGAATACAATATTATTGTAGTCATAGTACCAACCTTTCAGATGAAGAATGCTCGTCTAGTTTGCCAGAATCTCTAACTGAAAATGACTGCAACACTGTGAGTGTTCATGGCTGATGTCACCAGATGGCTAGTTAACGATAAGTAATAACTATTTGATTTCATCGAAGGAAAGATTTTATTCTTGAGGAGGTTACCAATTATTTAAAATTTATAGCCCTGGCCAGGTGGCTCAGTTGGTTGGAGCATCATCCCACAAGATGGTTGTGGGTGTGATTCCCGGTCAGGACACATACCTAGGTTGTGGGTTTGATCCCTAGTCAGGGCATGTATAGGAGGCAACTGATTGATATTCCTCTGTCTCTCTCCCTCTTAAAAAAAAAAAAAATCAAAAACATATCCTCAGGTAAGGATTTTAAAAATTTTATATGAAACTAATAAAGCAAAAGGGCAAATAGGAACAAAAATCATCTTCATAATCAAATGATAAAGTAATAAAAACTATGTCTTGAAAGGAAATGAATTGTATTGGTTGGGATATTTTTAGTTGCAAATATCAGAAGACCCAACTAACGTGGGTTTACATGAAAAGGATAAGAGGATATTTCTCGTGTGTGGTTTTTTAACAAGAGCCTAGTTGTAGGCAATCCCAGGGCTTGTTCCGTGGCTCAACAATGTTAGAGCTCTGGGTTAGCATCTTTGACATTATCTTCATTCTCGATCATGTTGTTGCCTCATGGGCAGTCACAAGATGTATGTTTCAGCTCCAGGCCTCAGGCCTTTACATCAATATCTCAGACAGGAAGGATAGGAGCACTCCAAGGAAATCTCCTTAAAAACTTATCCCTGTTGTAACAGAAAGCAAACTATTACCCAGAAAGCCCCCGGAGGTTCCCTTTTTCATCTGATTGGCCAGGAGCGGGTCACATGACCACTACTAACTGCAGGGGAGGCTGAGAAAACAAACGATCAGCAAAAGAGGTTATGGCTCTGAATAAGGGCCTTAGACCAATCATGATTCATTTCCTGGGGCCAGGCACATTGTGGCCAAATAAAATCAGGGTTTTATAATTACAGTAAAGGAGGGTGGAGAAAATATTGGAAAACTCCTTGGTGGTGTCACTCTGAGATATATCGAATGTGTGTATACAAATAGTTAATGAGCTAGACCCTATTAGTAGTTAATAAGAAATATTGTTTTGTCTTTTAAAACAGAGATTCTAAAAACCATAGCTTGAAGTGTAAGTTTCTGGTGAAGAAAGCCCACTATCCTATCTAATAAAAGAGAAAAATGGTAATTGGCGCACGACGATACCCTTTTCATTGGCTAATCAGGGCTATATGCAAATTAACTGCCAACTATGATTGGCAGTTAACTGCCAGCTAAGATTGGCAGTTAACTGCCAACAAGATGGCGGTTAATTTGCATATGTAGGCACAATGCAGGGAGGCGAAAGGGAAAGCAGGAAGAAGCCCCCTGCCACTGACAGTGATTGGAAACCCAGGGGGGAGCTAAGAGCTGGGGGGCAGGGCAAAGGCAGCCCTGGGGCCACCTTTGCCCTGCCCCCCAGCCATGATCGGAGAATCAGGCGCCTTTTCCACCCTGGCCAGTGATAGCAGGAAGTAGGGTGGAGCCAGCGATGGGAGCTGGGCACGGTCGAAGCTGGCAGTCCCGGGAGCTAGGGGTCCCTTGCCTGGGCCTAAAGCGGAGCTCACGATCGCGGGGCCACTGCAGCTGTGGGTCCCCGCTGCCCGGGCCGGACACCTAGGCCAGAGGCGTTAGGCCTGGGCAGGGGCGGAGCCTGCAACCGCGGGGAGCTGGGGGTCCCCTGCCCAGGCCTGACACCTCTGCCGGAGGCCTCAGGCCTGGTCAAGGGGCCGATCCGGTGATTGGTGATCGGAGGGTGATGAGGGTCAACTCCTCTGGCCGAGGCATCAGGCCTGGGCGGGGGGCTGATCCAGGGATTGGGGGGATATGATGGTCCCCTTGCCCAGGCCTGAAGCCTGGGTCAGAGGCGTCAGGCTTGGGCGGGGGGTGGAGCAAGCGATCAGAGGGAGATGGGGGTCCCCTGCCCAGGCATGATTCCTGGGCCAGAGGCCTCAGGCCTGGGTGGGGGCCAGAGCCAGTGATTAGGGGAAGATGGGGGTCCCCTGTCCAAGCCTGACACCTCTGGCGGAGACGTCAGGCCTGGGCAAGGGGCCGATCCTGCGATTGGAGGGTGATGGGGGTCAACGCCTGAGGGCTCCCAGTATGTGAGAGGGGGCAGGCTGGGCTGAGGGACACTCCCCTCCCCACACACACCCAGTGCACGAATTTTGTGCACCGGGCCCCTAGTATGAAATAAAATAAAATAATATATATTATAGCAAAACATTTTCCGTCTAACAGCCAATTGCCTCTATCCCCCCTGAAGCATGTCCAGTCTGTGAAGTACTGATCCTCTGAAATGGTTATTTTAATGTTTGAGCCAACAAGTTCTTACCCATCTAAGTATCAGTTCTGTGATTAATTACAAGGGGAATTGCTCTTGTCAACCCATCAGCCTTTTCTCTTAAGCCATTTAAAAATTTGTTTTCTAACCGAGGCTAGGCTCTGATAATACGAAGTGAAACAGTTAAGATTCAACTCCTACCTGCTAACTCAAAGAGAGGGTTGTTGCAATTTGTTCTCATTTTATGTTATATCTCATTGTTAGTTGACTTCATATCATTCCCTGTTTTGTTAAAGCTAGATCGAAGTTGTGACAAATTGATTTTTTTATAAATGCCATCTCTTCAACCCAACTGGATTTAGTCAGAGAAACACACCATCTCACTGAATATCCTCTGAGAAGGAACATTAGTTTCAGAAGGAACATTAGCCAAGGAACAGCCCAGAAAGTTGATGACAATGTGGATTAGTTCAGACTTTGAATCCCTACTAAGTTTTAGAAAGTGATCAGACTGAGTGCTTATTACTTTTGGCACTTAAAATTTAAAAAATCTATTGCCTCCCTCACAATTTTTTTATTTTTCTTAATCTTCACCTGAGGATATTTTTCCATTGATATTTAGAGAGTGGAAGGGAGGGGGAGCGGCAGAGAGAGAGAGAAACCTCCGATGTGAGAGAGACGCGTCCATTAGTTGCTTCCTGCACCCAGGGGACTAAGCCTGCAACCGAGGTATATGCCCTTGACCAGAACCGAACCCAGGACCCTTCAGTCCACAGGCTGACACTCTATCCACTGAGCCAAACTGTCTAGGGCCTCCTCACAATTTTAATAAATTACAGTAGTATTTTTGTCATACTAGATAGCAGATGAAATAAACCCATTGGCAAGAAAAAAAATGCAAAAGAATAAATTCATACAATTACAACTCCTTACCCCTCCTCCTCCCATTCATCTTACACCATTTCTCAGTCTGGTTTCAGATATTAGTAAGTAATGGGCTAATACACAGGAAACGAATAGCCCCTCCCTTGCTCTGTAAATCAGAAAAGTCATTTACAGGAGCTGAGTGAATGGAGGGAGAGGTATGTGGCAAGGGAATTGAGCCTTAATGACCCCTCAAGAGCTATAACTGTCTATTTCTCTGCTTCTCTCTCTCTCTCTCTCTCTCTCTCTCTTCCTCCCACCCTTTCCCCCCATTCTCATTCTCTTTATATCTCTCTCAGTCTCCCCACTACCATTCTTTCTCAGTTTACAAATGTCTCAGGCATGAGGGCCTATCGTTTTAGTAAGTGGTTTGTGTATTTTCAACATCAAATGAAAACTCTCCCAAGTATCTAAGTGATTATTTGGGGTGAACTTCAGACAATGTAGCACTTGGTGTCTAGTTCTCCCTGGTAGAGGCCCCTTTTAAAAATCTGTGTAGTTTTCTGCAAGATGTTAATTGTGTGGTCCAACTTTATACTGTCCTTGAAAGAAATCAGGTTCATGGAAGGATCAAGACTAGTAAATAAAAAGGTCATCAAAACATTATTTTGGAAGGTATTTCCTACTTTTATTCAGTTATGGCCACTGTGGTAAGCTACGAGTTTTCAAAACTTCAAGTAAGATTATGGTTAGTTCTGTCAAGTTCTGAAGCAAGAGATAAGAGTTATCATTCTTCTTTATGTACTTTACTGCTTTCTACTACCTCCCTTCTCCCTTTCAACTTCAGGCTGGAAATGAGCTGTATTACTTCTTGAGACACCAAACAGATCATTTAAATCATCTAAATCTTGACTAGACATTAAAATCACCTGGAGAACCTCAAAAAATTCTGATGCCTGACTCTCTCCCGGAAAGTCCGGGCTAGGCATAGATTTTAAAAGACATCCAAGGTGATTATAAGCAACCAAAGTTGAGAACCACTGATGTAGTCTCAACATTTTTTAATCTCTACCAGCCTGAAGCCATATAATTTATTGGTGCCACTTTTTCAGGAAAGAGATTTAATTGTTCTTCCTTTAATATGTTTGTTTTTTTTAGAGTTTCTGCTAGATCAGAATAGACAAAGGCCTGTCAATCAGGGTTTTCCAGAGAGAAGAGTGAGGAGAGCAAGAGAGGGAGAGAGAGAGAAAGATTATAAGGAATTCGCTCATGCAAATATATAGGCTGAGAAGTTCCAATATCTGTAGTCAGCTAGTTGGAGACCTATGAGAGTCAATGGTGCAGTTCCAGTCTAAGAACCAGGAGGGCTGATGATGTCAGTTCCAGCCTGAATATTGGTAGGCTTGAGACCCAAGAAGAACCAATTTTTCAGTTCAAGTCTAAAGGAGGAAAAGGCTGATGTCCCAGCTCAACAGTCTGGCACCAGCTATTCTCTCTTATTAGTAGGAGGGTCAGCCTATTTGTTCTCTTCAAATCGTTAAATGATTGAATGAGGACAACTCACATTAGGGAGGGCAATCTGCTTTACTCAGTTTAGCAATTCAAAAATTCATCTCACCCAAAAACACCCTCACAGATACACCCCAAGTAATATGTGACTAAGTATCTGGGCATCCTGTGATCTAGTCAACCTGACACATAAAATTACCCATCACTCCAACATAATACTTAAATGAGAATGGATGGCAGATTTGATGGAATTGAAAGCAAATTAAGCCAGAGACAATCCATAAGTATTTATAATCTACAGTGGATAATAGAGATTAATATGTAATTTTGAACTTTTTCTAGTTCCAATTAAATAATTTATCTTTTGTGGGTGAATTCTACTAGACATGGGAGGAAAGCAAATTTCTCTTCCCAGTCAGTTAACTGATCATCTATTGCTACCTTCAGAGATAACTTAGAAGTTGGAAGGAAAAGAACAGAGTAATTAGAAGAGTTTAGGTTGTAATTATAAGTTTTATGAATTTTCCTTCCAAAGGCTTGATATATCAGTGTTTGAAGAGCACACTGTTATTTCTCAATAAATATTTTTGAGTAAGCAAATAACTAAAATTAAAAAGTAGGACCCAATCTGTGATTTCAGACAACTTTTTATTTAAGTGCATTTAGGAGAAGGCAAGAAGGGTAGAAGAGAGAGTATAAGAGAACCTTAAGTGGTATGATAGGATCAAGATTTATGGGGGTGTGATTGTTCTCTGCTTGCTCACCCTAAGACGAGTACTCTGTCAGCCTGGTTACTGGATCTGTTAAAATATGAAATTGGAAGAATGGACAGAGAGAAAGAAGCCCCAATAAATAGGAAGGAGTAAAGGAGAAGGAAATAGTAAAGGAGGTTAGGCTGATCCTCATAAGAAAGACAGTGGGAATGGAGAGGACATTTTGTGGGCTCTCATGAAGTGGTGAGTGGATTTGATGAGTGGAAGGGTTTAGTGCTAAACCTGAACAGAGTGAGAGAATTGGAGATGAAAGGGAGGGAGATCTGGAGACATACTCTATGAACTGAGAATTAAATCTCCTTTGAAAGATTTAGATTAAAAATGGATTTTTAAAGAAGAGTTTCTTTTAGCATCAGGCATTTAAATATAACTCAGTATAGAGTTGAGCCACATAGAACTCCAGGACTTATTCATGTCACATGTTTTAAGTCCCTGAATGCTTTCTATAGCACTTTCCCTTCTCTAGACTCTTTGATCTTTTGATACTACATGATCCTAGTTATTTTCCTTTTTAGAGAATGGAGTATTCTTAGTATTTGCTTTTAATTTAGGGATGGGAGTTAGGAAGAAATTATACTTTCTTAAAAGATAAATAAAGCATATTTTCTCATTGGCACTCACCTCATGTGAATATAAGAATGCAAATTAAATAAGAGTCTCATTTATTCTTATAAATGGAGGTGCAAAGGAGGGGCCTAAAAATTGAGCATATACTGGGGTTCTGAGCTCTTTATATATAATCTATATTTATTTTATTCTCATAACAGTCATAGGAAGTAAATATTATTTCACTTATTTTGCTCAAGGTTATATAGCTATGAAGGGGTAGAGCTGGGGTTCACACTATAAAATCTATTCTTTGCACTGTACCCATTCTTTGCACAATGGGAACTTCATTATCTGGCCATATTTTTAAAATTCCATATAAGAAGTCATTTTTTATTTATTGTATAGCCACACCCTCAGGCTTTCCTTGCTTTCTTTAGTAAAACTGTAAGTGAATGGAAGGTACATGTGAAAGTCTTGTAAGGTATATCACTATTTTTTCTCCTCCAACCATATATCAAGTAAATATTATTTTAGCAAACTATTTCCCAACTCTTTCATTCTGTTCCATTTTGGAAGCAATACCAGTTATTTGATTGATTCAAAGAGATGGGACAAGGCAAGTTTGTAATGAAAGAGATGATCTCTATTAGTAAATAAGATGATCTTGTATCTAGAAAATCCTAAGGAACACACACACACACACACACACACACACACACACACACACACACACCACTATTAGAACTAAGAGTTTAACAAGGTTGCAGGATATAAGATCAATATACAAAAATCAGTTATATTTCAATATATTAGCAATGAATAATCCAAAAGTGAAATTAAGAAAACAGTCAATTTTCAATAGCATCAAGGCAATGGATCAAAGTTACTGCAAGAGTGTTGATTCATAGGTTAGTGTTAGCCAGAAGAAAGTCTTTAATGATACCTTACAGATCTCAGTCTTTGTCCATGTTCTTGGCTCGTACTTTTGGTAAAAAAAATTTAGATGTATGCCCAACCGGCATGGCTCAGTGGTTGATCTTTGACCAGTGAATCAGGAGATCACAGTTAGATTCCTGGTCAGGGCACATGCCCAGGTTGTGAGCTCCATCCTAGTCAGGGACATGAGGGAGGCAGCCAATCAATGATTTTCTCTCATCATTGATGTTTCTATCTCTCTCTCCCTTTCTCTCTTCCTCTCTGAAATTAATAAAAAATATATTTTAAAAAATTTAGATGGAGACATGCTTAGAAGATACCAATATATAAGGTATCAGAAAAACAAATGAAATAAGCTGTAAGAAATAAACAGAGTATTTGGAGTGGAATTTAGCTGTTACATGACTATATAAGTGAGAAAGGAGAAAATAACTTTATATTCACTTGAAATTAAAGTGAGAATCTGAATGCACACTGTATGTTTATGTAAGTTAAATTTTATGCTCAAAGTCAACAGTCCTCTTCTTTGGAAAGTAAGAACGCTGAATGGACAGAAATAGTTTTTACTGTATAAAAAATAATTATGAAAAAATTATGAGCTAGGTGCTGAACTAGGCATTGTGGATGGAAAATATTCAGTCTTTTTTTTCTTTCCTCAGTCTTGATCCTTGCCCTTGAGGTTGTCTTAGTTTAGTGACAGTCTGATGAGACATAGTATGGATCAGGGTTCTAGGAGAAACAACACATTCAAAAGGGTAACTTGAAGAGAATTTAATGATGAAACCATTTACAGATGAATGGGTAGGTTTAAGAAAAACAACAAGGTCTGATGAAGCACCCAGAGACTAGCAGTAGCCAGAAGCTATTACTGCCTAGGTGCTTCTGGAACCTGATGGGAGCCATATCCACAGGGAGGGGGTGCCAGAAGGAGCTGTGAAAAGGAGCTGGGTTCCTTGTGTAGAGAATGGCAGAACCAGTCAAACTGTGGCCTGAAAGAGAAAAAGTTGGGAAAATAAATATCTTAACATCTCTCCCCACCAACCTGCTAACTTTCAATCTCCTGACTTCCACTGGCCAAATCCAGCTGGAAGCCAGAGGTCAAAGGACTCTGGGATGTACAATCTGTACAGTTTCCCATGGCACAAAGCAGGATGCAGAAGGGTAGAGAGTGGATTTGGAGAGCCAGAGAGAAAATATACAGCAAAATCAAGTAAAAGAGTTATAATAAAAGATTAACAGTGCAAAATTTAAAATGAGTCTTGCGCCAAAACCGGTTTGGCTCAGTGGATAGAGCGTCGGCCTGTGGACTGAAAGGTCCTAGGTTCGATTCCGGTCAAGGGCATGTACCTGGGTTGCGGGCACATCCCCAGTAGGAGATGTGCTGGAGGCAGCTGATCGATGTTTCTCTCTCATCGATGTTTCTAACTCTCTATCTCTCTCCCTTCCTCTCTGTAAAAAATCAATAAAATATATTTTTAAAAAAATGAGTCTTGCATGTTGAGGGAGAGCTTGAAAAATTTAAGTATTGATTCTGGAAGGGTACATGCTTGAGTGCCTTGCTTGGAAAAAGGCATGAAGTTCCATACAAGCAGAGAGTTGAGTGTACAGGGTATAGGAAGAAGTTGTAAACCAAGAATAGAAACTGTGTGCAGTGGGCAGGTCACTGTGTGGAGGACAGTGCAAGTTAGGCTATAGGTTTGGCTGCTATAACAGAAATCCAAAATAACAGTGGCTTACATGTAAGTTATTTCTCTCATATATTACACTGAGCTGGGAGGCATCTCTGCTCTAAGAATTTACAAAGGCCAAAGCCACTTTTATCTTGTTGCTTTGCCCTCATCCACATGGTTCAGAAAAACTCACCACTATGTCCACATTCTAGTTAGCAAAATGGCATGCTCTTTCCTTTCAGGGAAACAACCTTGAGACTGCACATGTCACTTCTACTCCCACCCTAATGACCACAACTTAGTCACAAGGCCACACCTTGTTGCAAGAAAAGCAAAGAAATGTAGCCTTTAATGTGAGCAGCTATGCTCCCTGATGAGACTTGAGGCTTCTATTATGGGGAAGAAGGAAGAAACATTGGAGGAAATCTGGCATTCTTTGCCACAACATCTTTTTTTTTTTTAATGTTTTTATTGATTTGAGAGAGAGAGAAAGGGAGCGGAAGGTAGAGATAGAAACATGGATGAGAGAGACATCAATAGGCTTCTCCCTGCAAGCCCTCCTCCTGGAGCTGGAGCCCACAACCTGGCCATGTGCCTTGACTGGGAATTGAATCAGAGCCCTCTTGGTTCATGGGATGATGCTCAATCCACTGAGCCACACTGGTTGGGTGCCATGACATCTTATTGTCTTTTCATGGTGAGGTGCTGGAGGTTGTGAAGAGGATGGGTTCAACAGGGGGGAAGGAATAGAAGAGGAAAGATAGAACTTTGTGGTTAGAACTCTTTCAGTGTTTGAGACATTGGGAGTAGGAATTGACCGGGATTTGACTTGGATGAGTCAAGTGGTGATAAATAAGACTCCCGGAGTAAAGGAGGTGCAGGGGTCCTGGGCCAGAATTCTCACACTAGCCCAGAAGGCTGTTGTCATCTGATCCTGCACTATGAAAGCTGTTGCTTTTCCCATCCCGTGTATTTAATAACTAAAATCAAATGGGGGCTATTTATCAGGTCATATTCTGATCCTTGGGTTGGTTGAGCTTAGAAAGAAATGTTTTTACAAGCATAGGGTTGCAAAATTTAGTGCTGGATGAGGGATTTACACTTCCTTTCAAATACAGGCCACTGCTGGTGGGCACAGAACACTAGGTGTGTTGATTGCTAACGTGATTTATGGCAGTCCTGGGTATTCAGCTACATTCTATGACCTTTCTTCCACAGTGTCCTCTGCCTTGATAAAATCTCTCTATTTTATGTCAACTCCTTTTAATTCTTTTTTGGAATCAAGTAGGAAACAATTTCCAATGCATTCAACTCTAACTTTCTTTGCTTATTGTTTATCCCCCAAAGACTGAATAATACATTTAGAAGTTGAAAAATTGAAAGCTGCTGCTCTGTACACAGTGCCTTTAACTTTTTTATCCAGGTTGTTAGCATGGCCTCAAATGAACCATTTTTTTTCTTTTTTCCATGTAAACTTTAGGCCCCCAAAGTTAAACATTTGAGTATGCAGTTAATCATGTGGAATTGTCTATTTGGGTATATGGGCGAATAATTGTACATATAAGAAAGAATAGTAATGAAGCAGTTATGCACAAAAGTAGTACTGCAAAAGAGGAGTAACTTAGGAAAGGACCTCATGGTTCATTTGTCCATTTATCCATCTATCCAACCATCGTTCCATTAAAAAAATCTTACAAAGTGTCACTCTCTATAGAACTCACTAAGATTCAAAGATTGTTATGTTTCCAGTCCTTGAAGAGTTTATATGTCATAATTTGAGCAGATTCAGTTTTGGTTGAAGGAAAGGAAAGAAGGGATATTATGCATCAACTGTGTCTTTACTATGCTAGCTTGACATATATAATCTTATCAATGATTGAAACTAAGGATAACAAAAACTAATATCACATGTTAGTGGAAGAACACAGATTTATAAATAACCACAACTCCATGTCATTGGTGCTGTAAGACTAGTAGGAGCCCAGGTAAAGGACAGGCTGATTCTGCCTGGGATAGAGGAGGAAAGCTTCCCAGTGGAGCCCAACATTAAACTGTGTAATGATGGTTGATCAGGAGTGGCCCAGGTAGAAGTGTAGGAAGGCCACTGTAGGTGAGAGAATAATGTGCACAAAAGTGTGGAGATGTGAGGAGCAGGGCATGTTTGGACAATGTGAAGAGGTTAAGTGCTAAGATTAAAGATTAGAGAGGTGGGTTTGGATTTTGAATGCCAAGCTAAGGCATTTGAATTTTATTCTGTAGGCAATGGGAAGCTATTGAAAGTTTATAAGCATGGAATTAACATGATCAGATTGATATTTTACAGAGTTGACTGCTGGCAATCAAGGGGGAGGAGACTAAAATCACTAATTTTCACCTATCAAATATTTATTGAGTACTTGCCACGTGCTGGGCATCTATTAGCAGCTGAGGATACAACATGGAGTCAATAGTCAAAAGTCTTGCCCTGCCCTAGCTAGTTTGGCTCAGTGGATAGAGTGTTGGTCTGTGGACTGAAGGGTCCCGGGTTCGATTCCAGTCAAGGGCACATGCCTCGGTTGCAGACTCGATCCCTAACCCTGGTCAGGACTCATGTAGGAGGCAACCAATTGATGTGTCTCGCTCACATTGATGTTTCTCTCTGTCTCTCCCCTTCCCTTCCACTCTCTCTAACAATCAATGGAAAAATATTCTTGGGTGACGATTAAAAAAAAAGAGTTGGACTTAAAAAGAAAAAAAAAGACTTGCCCTTATGCAGTTTCAAGTGGTGGGAGGGAGAAAGGCTATAAAGGCTATATTCAGGGGGTGATAAATGCTATGTAGAAAATAAAGCAAAGAAGGAAGACAGATCGGTACAATCTTTGCAGCTGACTGGCCATTTTGCACTACATAATATAACCAACTTCCCACTTCGAAGGAAGGGAACATTTGAGCAAAGACCTGAAAGAGATGAGAACAAGCCATGTGGGAAGAGAATTTGGGGCAGAAGGACTGGCAAGTGCAAAGCCCTTTGTCTTATATGAGAGCTCTGGAAACCCCAAGATGACAAAAAGAGAGGAATTTAAGCCTTAAATTCCCATATTTATATGAAAGGGATATTGACCCTAAGAAATACTGATCAGCTCTCATATGTCATTCAGAACCTCTAGTCATTTGTCTATAACTATTTGGGTTTGACAGGCTGGAACAAGATCTCCTGTTATAGAGTGTGTATGGCCAGAATTTTGGACAGAGGTAACTAAGCTATTTTCTGCTCTCTCTCAAGACCAGTGATTTTGCATTTAAGCAGTGAAGCCCACTTATCCTGCCAAAGCCAACAGAATATAGGTCTTTGTTTCTTTGTAGTTTTAAACCTTGCTTTTTAGTTTCAGATGCTCAAAACCTGTATATGATGACCACATTTAAGGGAATTTGCCCCCAAACCTAAGAGATACTACACTGACTTGATGGAACATGTGGGAACCCTTCAACAAACAAACTGGATGAGTGAAATTGGGAACATGTCCAGCTGATCTAGCAGCATGCATTGCACACACAGGGATAAAAATGAAGCCAGAATCTGGAATGAGATCATTAGTGTATACCCTCCTGGTACTGTAGTCAGACCACACACATATTTAATGTACTCATCCCACCTTGAAATGCCCCTCAGCCCCAAGAGAACAAACTACTAGAAAAAATAAAGGGGAGGGGAAGATGCTGAGTGATCCATAATGCTGTCAATGTCACAATCCATCCTGAACAATGGAATAAAGTTAATAGGCAAAGTCTTTAGTGTTTATTCAACTGCCTGCCACTGTGTCAGAAAAGCAAGGAGGAAATAGATATATCATTATAGAAGATATCAATAATAAATTATAGGAATGTCTTACATATAAGGAGTAGAGGGGCTGAGCTGTATTTATTTGAAGTATGATTCTTTAGGACTGAGTATTTAACCACTCAATGCCAAAAAATAATGTATGTAGCCTTAAGTCATTTGTTTTTTAAGTCTATTGGTATTTTAATAATTAATTAAATTAATAATATGAGTAAAAAAACATTGAAGACAAGAATTTAAAAATGTCAGAAAATAGAAGGGTAGTCATATTTTTCCTAGTGTTTAATAAATTAATATTGCCTTGGAATAAACACTAAATCTATTTATAGCATACAAAAAGGATCATCTCTGGAAGTCAAATATTCCATCTGAATTTTAAGCATTATCTTTCAGCTCAAATGATTTCAAGGTTTAAAGTAGAATATTTTTATTCCAAATCTATATATCTTTTAACTCCTAAAAATATTTTTCTAAACTCTTCCAGCATTGCACTACTGGTTACAGAGTCAAGAACATACAATTCAACTAGCAGCCATCAAACGTTTATTTAGAGGTTAAACACCTTCTGTGTGCAAGGTACCAACTGGGCAAGCTATACTGCAAGTAAACTGCGTAAAACCTAGTGGCTGCCCCCAAGGAACATAGGAGACAAAGTAAAAAATAATAGTACTGTGATGAATAATATGTTCTGTGCTCTAAGGGTTTCAAGGAAAGAGAGATGACCATCGGTCAGAGAAATTCAGGAAGGCTTCAAGGAAAAGTGGTATTTGACCTGGGATCATGATGCATGGGTAAGATTTCAATAGACAGAAATGGGGTTGATTTGGTTATGGTAGAAGGAAATTCAGGGAAAGACAAGGGTGTATTAGAGAATGGAGTTTCCTGTTTTGTTGGAACATGGTGTATATACCTGGGAGTAGAGGGGCTGAGCTGGGAAGGTGGGCTGCTGTTGTAGTCTCTGGGTATGGGTGTCGGCCCGAGGAGTCTGGACTAGATTCAGCCAGCAGTGGGGCTCCATCCAAGGCAATGTGACATGATGTGACATGACACAGCTTTGTTTATGCTCTGATGCCCATGTTTTTGTCGAATTCTCCTGCTGACAGGGTGAGGCTGGTTCCCCAGCTCCTGGGGGAGAGATTGGTTCTATACTACAGATTTACTGGGAAGTCAGAGCACAGTAGGGGTCATTTGAGTATGTTCCCTTCTCACCCTTCCAGGGAAAATCTAGCTGCTGAGTGTGGCCTCTGTGTCCTGATTGTACAGGTATCATTTGAACTCCTGAATATTTTTGTGTGAACCAAAAAAGTCATCATCCACAGATATTTAAATGCCTCCTAGATGGACAGCAGCAGTTTTGCCCTGCTTGAGGTTTGTGGTAAAGAAGCAATCCCAGCCAGAAGCCAAAGAAAAACTTGAACTCATATCAGAATAGGAAAGGGCTGAGGATAGTGCACCCGGTAGATAGGCCATGGAATATTGTACTATTGTGTAATATCTTCTCTGCTAATTTTTTTGAAGCTCTAATTTAGGAAAAACAGGAACAGTTTTAGGTATTTAGGGAGATACAAAAATGTGATAGAGCCATTCTCAAGGCACAGAAAGTTAATAAAAACTTTAATCTAGGAATAATATACACCATCCAACATGATAAGTGAGTAGTACATAAAGTCCCAGGATGTTTTCTGGTGTGTTATGCTCAGTGCACATAAACCTTGTTTAGACACCATCTTTCTGGACGGCTGTGGGTCCAGTTTGTCCATTCTGGGCACCAGAAGCTAGGCTGCAGTAGTGAGTTGGATTCCTGTAGTACAAATATAGACTTTTAACACTACCTAAAATGATTCTTTCATTTGAAACTTTTTAAAGACACAGAAACCTTTACTTTGTAGAAACTTTTTGATAAGACCAAAAGCAGAATGGGTCAATTAATAAAAATTTGGTTAAAGCCCCGAATCCTAAAAAGTACAATAATAAAACATGCTTTGACAATATTTTTATGTAAAGTCAAGGTGTTCCCCCCCTCCCTCCCCCCCCCCTCCCAGGTATAAATCTGTCTTTTGGAGACTTTCTTGCATGAATCACATCCATAATGTATCTATTTCTAGTTTCAGTTTATTCAAAGTAAAGCAGAAATTACTGAGGCCATCTGAACCTAAAATCTGATGGGACTTTTTGTGATTTTTATTGCAATCTTTTAAACTATTTTTCTCACACCTACTTGTATCAGTTATTTTTTTGTGTGATGAGATTATTGAGACTTTCCAAAGCATTCAACTTAATTTTCAGAATAACAACTACTTTCTTTTCAGCTCTTCTAGTTTGTTGATGTTCATAATAATGAAAATATGTTTAATTTAATTAATTAAAATACTATGGTTACAAGTGTCATAATAACCAAGACATGCTCGGGAGCAGATACAGCTGACACTGGCTGAGTAGAGCCACAATGGGAGCAGAAGTCCTGGGGTATGCTGGAGAGTAGTTATTCCCTCAAGTGCTGAGCGTGTGGCGCTTGTCAGAAAATTCGGTGTGCAAAGGAAATGGAGAGCATCTGTGAATCTAGAAAGGTTGTTAAGTGGAAGGAGTTGAGAGCTTCCACTGGATAAAGTTGGCTAAGCAGCTAATTTATGTACCGAGTATTTATTACCCAGAATATGCTATGTGATTCTGGATTAACATCACTTAAGAACTGATTAAACACACACAGACATATACATGCCTAAAGCAAAAATGTTTTATTTCAGGTCTAGATGCAGGAAATGGTGGTTCTGGCCCTGTTGTGAGCTTCCATTTATTTGCCTATAGATATTCTTGAGTGTTCTATCCTGAAAGTTCATTGTGCTGTAATATCTATATATCAGGACATTTATGTTAATTGTAGAATTTTAAAATATCTCAATAAAATACAAACATAGTGCTGACTTTATAGGCTTTTGTGAGAATTAGTGAAACAAGGCACGTCGAGTATGCATCACAGAGCTGAGGAGGTTTGGCCCCCTCTATCTCTTTTACTTTTGAATGTAACTGTCCAAAATTCACACTTGGAGTACAGAGTCTTCATCCAAAGCATATCAATCAACCAACTTGCAGGAGTTACCACTGGACAAATTTGGAACAAACCAAGTACCAGAATGAACAATGATAGGAATTGGCTAAAACACACTGAATTTGTAAACTATCTATACATTCATTCAGATAAGAAATAAAGGAGAGGGGGAGAAGTTCATTCGTGAAAAATGCCAACAAATAAGCATGGAAGGAATAACAGAAATAGGGTATTAGCATTTTATAACCACAATAGTAATTACAATCATTCAGTTACAAATTTTCAGTGGAAGCTAAAACCACTGGGTAAAAGAACACTGGGGAATGGGATTTCAAACTATTTTACCCCATTGATTTCTACTTACTACAAAGAGAGAGTATGCCTTTAATAACAAAGAAAGCTGGTGAATACCACCTTCACCAAGAGAGACCACGCTGAGCACCACTGACGAGGTACAATCGGATAGTTTGAGGCCCCTAACTTGACACACACAATGCCACCTAGTCGTGTTCTGGCCCCACCTCTTAAATCCAAGTTTAACTTGAATTTAATGATGAGAAAGTAATCAAACGAATGCAAACTGAGAAACATTCCGTAAAAGAAAACAACAACATCACCAACAAAATATGTACATCAATGCTGCAAAAGAGAGAGAAAGGCTGAGAACTCATTTAGATTAAAAGAGACAAAAAAGGACAATTGGGAAAATTTGACTATGGCCTGTATATAATACATAATGTTATCATGTCAGTGTTGAACTTCCAGTCTTATGGTTATATAGGAGAATGTCTTTTCCTTAGAAAGTGTTCTAATAAGCCCGCTGCAGGGTGGAAGGAAGTCTCAGGGCCTGGTCTCAAGCTGGAGAATGAAATCCCTTCTGTCTAACCAGGAGAAAGAGCTGGAGAAGTCCTGGGGGTAGGGGGACAGCGTCTAAGGAAGGGGCTCTGTGATGGCTTCCAGACTCGAGGAAGCTAGTGAGGAAGAGGCTGACAGTAACATACTCATCTGTGCTAAATTAACCCATGCTCAGAAAGGAAAAGCTGCTCCATGGGTTATACAACGAATGGAGAATTTGTAGGTGTGTAAGACCAGATAGAGGCTGGAGATGACAGTGTGAATTCATCCCAGAGGTATGCGGGGAAATGCAGGTTTATGAGAGTCCCTGAAACATCCCAAATGAGGTCCAGTGGGCTAGGAGAGATGTATCATGTGAAGAAACATTTTGGAGGCGTTTCTTTCAGGAACACAGGTAGAACACTCACTGGGTTACTGTCAGCAGAAGTGAGGCTAGGGAATTTGTAATTTGTTAGTCAAAATGATCCAGATGAAGAAACTTTCCCCTTAAGATGAACCAATATCTGTCTAGCTGGTTTGGCTCAGTGGATAGGGTGTTGACCTTTGGACTGAAGGGTCCCAGGTTTGATTCCGGTCAAGGGCATATTGCCCGGGTTGCGGGCTCTACCCCCAGTAGGGGGCGTGCAGGAGGCAGCCGATCAATGTTTCTCTCTCATTGGTATTTCTATCTCGCTTTAACTCTCCCTTCCTCTCTGAAATCAATAAAAATATGTTTTTAAAAAAGATGGACAAATATCTAAGCACTTAGGGGGAGCATTCTCTGGTAACATGAGAGGAGTAACATATTGCCTCCCTTGGGGCAATATAGAAGTCATGCTGTAATTTGAATAGAGTTTAATAATGAGAAAACATGGAAAGAGGACCTTGAACCCCTGATCAGCACCACCCTAACCTATGACCTTTCTGTCACAGCGTGGTGTAGGGCTCATAGGACTCAGTGACTTTTACCTCTGGCCTAGCAGCCTTGTTTTTGTGTGGTTTTGTTTGTTTTTGTATAATGATTGCATATGCATTTTCCAAGTCACTTTGTTTTCTCAAAGTCTGTTATTCCTCCTCTGAAATGTATAACATCTATGTATGTATTTCTAACCTCTTTTCTACTATACACACATCATTTTGAACTTTGATTTGATTCGTAATATTGGTGATGCCCAAGAATTTTTTGGCCCTACATGTCCTTTGGATTCCTATTTCACTTAGTTTTCATATTAAACCTTTCCAGTACTGTATGCCCACCTCCCACCCTACCTATCCACCCTTCTCCCCCCAGAAAATACCCAGTGTAGCTGACCAGCAAGGTAATTACAAAAAGGAAGGGAAGGGAAGTCAGTTTTCTGTGGAGACATCAGGTTTCAGGGTGGTTGCAAGCCATATACTCTGTCACTGTGCAAATTGACTTTACCCTTCCAAGTTTAAATTAGACAATTGTCAGTGAAGACACGAGATGATATCAAGTTTGTCATGATTCAATGAATGTGCATCTGTTTTCCCTAGTTCCACCAAGGGAGATGTACTGAGGTCGTGATGAGGGTCAGCGGTCTAGGATGTGAAGTCTGCTGCGTGAAGGGAGCACCAAAACGGGGCTCTCTCTGAATGTGTACCGCCGCCCCCCCCCACACACACACACACACACTGTGTCCTCCTGAGACTCCGACCAAATTACTTTGCCTGGTGGCAAAACTGCTCTGGGTTAGCTACATCATCTGGTCCTAGCATTCAGGTTTCAGAAACAGTTTCTTGTATGTTACAGGACCATGTGGCCAAACCAACCAAAGATAAAAGAATGGCACCTGAGTATGTGCATGAGCAGCCACACAACAACACTGTGATGATGATCCGTGTGTGGGCACCTGCTATCACATGCTCAGTGGGCCTCGAGGCGGAGGAGGCACTTGGCATGGCGGATCTGGACTGGCACGCACGGCAGCTAAGCCGTTTGAGGAAGGAGCGGCCTGGGCTTGCAGATGAACGTTCATTAGTGAGGAAGAGGCCGGCAGCGGGGCGGGCAGAGCTGGTGGTGTAGAGCTGCTCCAGCTGTCCCTGAGACACAGTGTTGAGAGCGTGCCCAGTGTTGCAGGGAAATTACTGAGTCACACCCACCACACCTGAGCCCTCACAGCCAGAAGGCACTCCTAGAAACACCAGTGGAGCTCTGTACTTACCAACACACAGGTTTTATACTCCTCAGTCTGTTTCATGCCAGTTAAACTTGTCATTATTATTAATACATTAAGTTAAATGTTATATAAACATACAAAATGTGAATGCAAAAAAAAGTTGTTCCTATGAAAATGTGTTCAAATATTTTGAAAGTAAGTTGCTGGACAATGGTTTAAATGGAAAAGCAATGACCAAAATCTAAAAGGATTCTGCACTCAGTTTACCCAACAGGTATCTTTAGTTTTTGCTTCCTTTTAAAGAAATTATTACTTAAAATAATAAAGGATGTATAATGGGTGTGATATATACAGAGGTGAAGCTCTAATCAACTGACCAACTTCCAAAGAAAAAGCCTGGGCCTTTCATCAAAAGCTTGGTAAAAGACTGCAGCTATTTTAATTTAAAATGAAAATTTTATGTACATATCTGTGACTTCTTTTATGATTCACCTCTTCAACCAACAGCCTCCATTAAACAACCAACACCTTATCTTGACTGTATCAGATGAGAGGGTCTCTGTGGAACTTCCTCAACTCATCATTATTCTCTTGAGATCCTCGGGGTTAGGAATTCCCATGATCAATCTCTTCTTCAAAGGGAACAGCATTTCATGAAGGAGAAAATTTAAAAGAAGGATCTTTCTAAAGATCTTGTTCAATGCAAACCTTTAATTTTAGCCTAATTGTGACAAAAACAGGTCAGGTATTCCTATAAATGGCACCATTATAGTAATAGCATAAACCCAATTTATAAATCCTTGACATACCAGCTTTGAAATTGAGATTCTTGACAAATTTAGGAGTATCAGAATTTGCATTCTTTCCATTTTGTGCATGAAGACTTTATGATTTTTATAATACACAGTTTCAAATTGCCTTAATTCTAATTTACAAATGACAGGATTGCCCTGTATCAGAAGCAGCTCTCTCTCTCTGGGACAGTAGAAGTAAGCCTCCTAAAGAAGACTTTTCTAATCAACACCTCTCCTCTTGGTGACACAGGTCTCTCCTCTTGAGCTTGGTTGTGGTGTAGAAACTTATGCTCATTATTAGCAATGATCTTTTCTGACCTTTTTTCTGGAATGAGTCACTTCTTCAAGCTTTTTTCTTTTTCTTTTTAAAATATATTTTATTGATTTTTTACAGATAGGAAGGGAGAGGGCTAGAGAGTAAGAAACATCGATGAGAGAGAAACATCAACCAGCTGCCTCCTGCACACCTCCTACTGAGGATGTGCCTGCAACCAAAGTACATGCCCTTGACCAGAATTGAACCTGGGACCTTTCAGTATGCGGGCCGATGGTCTATCCACTAAGCCAAACCAGTTAGGGCTCAAGCTTTTTTCTTTCCTCGTATGCTGTATGTCTCTAGCAATATCATTAGGCTTCAGATTATTCAAGTTCCGCTATAAAGTTTGTGAATGACTTTTCAGGTTGTTTTATTTTTAAAGCTTAGGACCAAGATATTTATCTACAAAAGCATTTAACACCTTTAAGCAATTAGATTTCTTTCACATGTCTTTCTTTATCACTATGTCTCTGACAAGAGTGTTCAACAAGGCAAACCTTTTCTAATACTATCAGGTGACCTGTTATAGTCTTTCAGACCAAATATGAAGTACTGATGCACAGTAACTTGGCTGTACCAAATGGCTTTGGCCCATGTTTCTCAAACTGAATTCTAGGAGCTGGAAAGGTCAACAGGCAATTTCGAAGCATTATAGAAACCAGAGGAGCAGAGACAAGGACTACAACCAAGGAACTGTTCTTCTCTTCCCTTGTCCCTTCTGAATTTCCCGCTTTTATTCTGAAACTAGAGGCCCGGTGCACAAAAGTTTGTGCACTGGGGAGACTGGGGGGAATGAGGTCACTCAGCCTGGCCTGCCCCCTCTTACAGTCCGGGAGCCCTCAGGGGAAGGTCCCACCTGGCTGATCAGGGGAAGGTGTCACCCTCATCACCCTGCCACTGCGGCTGCTGGCTGCTGTGGCTACCTGCCCTCAGCCCTTGCAGCCGCTTCAGCTTTGTCTGGAAGGATGTCTGGAAGGACATTTGGCTGTCCGGTCTAATCAGTATATTATGCTTTTATTATTATAGATAGCTCCTTTATCTGGAACCCAGTTATGCGGTTACATCAATCAATTGGCATATTTGTTGTACCCAGAAACTGAGCCAAAAAAGGCCTCTAAACTCCCAAACTTCTCAAAATGTTGCACATGATGTTTAGGCCCATGATTCTTTTTTTATTTTATTACATCTTCACTGAAATATAATTTACATGTCACAAAGCTCAATCTTTTAAGTGTACAATTTCAGTGGTTTTTAGTATGTATACATTGTTGTACAACCAACACCTCTACATAGAGAACTTTTTCATCACCCCAAAAAGAAACCCCAAACTCATGAACAACCACCCCACATATTCTTCCCCTCCCCCACTCAGCTCTAGGCAACTACTAATCTACTTTCTGTCTCTATGGATCTGTTTATTGTTTATTCTGAGTATTTCATACAAATGCAATCATACAATATGTGACTTTATGTGTCTATGTTATTTCACTTAGAATAATATTTTCAAGGTTTATCCACATCATACCATGTATCAGTAGATCATTTTTATAGCTGAATAATATTCCATTGCATGGATATGTCATATTTTGTTTATCCATTCATCTGTTGAGAGACATTTGAACTTTTATCCACCTATTGCCTATTGTGAATAGAGTGCTATGAACATTTGTGTACAAATGTTTGTTTGAACACCTGTTTTTAATTATTTTAGGTACATGCTTAAAAGTATAACTGCTGGGTCATATGGTAATTTTATATATAACTGATTGAGAAATTGCTAAACTGTTTTCTACAGTGGCTGCACCCTTTTACATTCCCATCAGCATTGTCTGAGGTTTCCAATGTATCTGCATCCTTTCCAATACTTATTTTCCCTTATTATTAAGGTCACCATAGTGGATGTGAAATGGTAACACGTTGTGGTTTTGATTTGCATTCCTTGATGAATAACAATACTGAGCATTTTTTCATGTCCTTATTGGCCATTTGTGTACCTTCTTTGGAGAAATATGTATTTACATTATTTGGTTATTTTCAAATTGGTTGTATTTTTGTTCTTAAGTTGTATGATGGTGGATTTTATGTGTCAACTTGGCAAGGCTCTGGTGCCCATTTGAAGGTATTTTGTAGGTGTGATTACCATTTACAGTTGACTTTAAGTAAAAGAAATTACCCTTGATAATGTGGGTCAACCTCAATTTTACCAGTTGAAGGTCTTAAGAGCAAAAACTGAGGTTTCCTGAAGAACTGTGCCTCAAGAATAGAAATCCTGTCTGAGTTTCCAGCCTGCAGGCCAGTCCCCATAATTATATGAGCCAATTTCTTGAAACAAATCTTTTTGTGTGTGTATATGTTTGCGTATATATGTTACATGTTATATATGTGTAGGTGTATACACACACACAATATACACAAACGTCTAATTGATTCAGGTTCTCTGGAAACCCATGATGCAGATTGTTAAAGTTCTTTATATATTTATGTATTCTGGATACTGCATCCTTATAAAATACAGGAAAGTAGAACCTATGTCTGGTTAAGCTACTCCAACTGAGGTTATTGCATGACTTTCATAGGGTTTTCTGAGGATCAGACAGAATAGTGCCTGTAAAACACTTCGAACAGTACTTGACACATAACTCAATGTTATTACTATTATTTTCCTCCCATTTGAATTCATTTAGAGAAATGAGCCCTACACCACTCACTAGGCCTTAAAGATATTATTCATTATTCAGTAACTGCTTATGAATCCCTATTATGTGTGAGACACTATGCAGGATGCGGTGCGGGCTCAGCTTCACGGCATGTGGCCTGTGCAGCCTTGCAGGGCCGGTGCTTGGCTCAATGTTCTGCTGTCATCATCTTAACATTCTTATTAAGTCTTCAACAAGAGGCTCTGCATCTTTATTTTGCTCTGGGTCCTGCACATTATGTAGCCAATCCTGTTATGGTGAATAGAAAGTTCTTTTTGTTCAGAATAATAACTGATATTTCTAAAAATTACCATTTGTTATTCAGAAAACATAAATTTCTCCTAAATATACAGTACCTTTTAGAAACATTTTACCAAACATGATGTAATAAGTGAAGATAAGTTTTAATTATCTAAAGAATTCACTTATTTAGTACAATCAAGTGCCTGATAAATGAACTGTCAATATATTTTGCAAAAACAAGACACAAAGAAACTGCAGGTTTTATTGTGGTGCTAGTTATTAGGGATTGGAGAATTTATATTGCTAAGGTTTGGGGGGATTATGAAGTAAAATTTTTGAAGTAAATATCTTCTCCCCAGTTATTGATAAATATATAGGCACTTGCTGTGAGATGTTGGACAGGTTGCTTCACCTCCCTTAATTTTTTCTCTTTCTGAAAAGTGAGGGTGATATACAGCTGACAAGTCTATGCAGAGGACCAAGGTTTTAGCACTGTGTCAGATGAGGTACAATAAATGTCCTTTTCTCTGAATTTCTCCTACCAAAGATGTATTGAGCACCTATGTGCTATGCTTCACTCTAAGCACTCTGGACACATAGCTGAGAAGGGGCCTTGTTCTCAAGAGGATGATATCCTCATAAAGGAAGACATGATAAGCATCATAAATATGATCACTTCAGGCTGCACTCAGTACCATTGAAGAGGATTAATGGGTGAGGGGCTGCTTTAGTTAAATGGGTGGTCAGGGACAAGCTCTCTGTGTAGGTGACCTATGAGTTGAAATCTGAAAGATGAAAACGAGGAAGTCCAGCCAGCTTCCTCGTAGCAGAAAGGCCCGGGGAGAAGATGAGGGTGGTTTGTGTGGACACAGTGAGAAGGCCCTGTGACTAGAGCACAGGAGACAGGGAATAGGTGGCCTGTGAGAGCAGAAGGACCACAGGTGCCAGACCAGGGCGGGCTTTGAGGACCAAGAGCAAGAGATTGGATTTTATTCTGGTTTAGGAAGATGTCTTTGGAGGGTTTCAAGCAAGGGAAATATGTAATCCAATCTGCGTTTCAGGAAGATTCCCCTAGCTGGCTGCTCTGTGGAGGAACCGGGTGGACTGAGGGTTGGCAAGAGTGGGGACAGTGACCACCTATGGGAGAGCTGCATCAACCCAGGAGAAAGAATACTGGGGCTTTGACTATGGCTGTGGTCTTGGAAGTTTGTAAGAAGTAGTTGGATTCACAATCTACTTCGAAGGAAAAGCTGACAGGACTTACTGTGGACTAACTATAAGGGTAAGGAAAGAAGAAGTGGTTTTTTTCTCTGATGGAAAATTTAATACATGTTCAGTATAGAAAACTTGGAAAATTCAGGAAAGTGTTCAGTGGGCTGCCTGTTTTAATATGTAAACCTAGCTTTTTCTTGCACAAAAAGAATGCTGTTATTATTGCTACCCCTTTTGAAGATTTCAGTGCACCTTCCCTTATTAGAAGCTTGGAGGATTATTGAAGTTGAAAAAAAAAAAAGGAGAGAAAAAGAAACATGTTTCACCCTTTTAGTACAGTTTCTAACTTGGGATAACCGTTTTATTCTTTGATGGTTGTTTTGCACAACATCTATTACTATCTCTAGCAATTATCACCAGAAAATATGATCTAATATGGCATTGGATCTTTTCCTCTCATTTCTCACTATTTCTCTTACATATAGAAATTAAATTTGTAGGTCCTAAGTGCAGGGTCATTTACTGAGTGCACCAAGCCAATTCTTCGTAAGAACTTGAGAATTTAACCTTGCACTGCCTTTTATTCCTTCTCTTAACATTCTAGGAGGCACGTGTCTGAATTACATCGTCCTATACTATTTTTAATGTGTCCCTACCCCAGAGCTCTTCTATCTACCAGTTAGTCTTGTAAGAGGTAGGAAACTTGCATAAATTGTTTAAAATTGACATCATTTTCCAAATATCTTTCTTTTAATGTAGAAAGTGACAGCCAGTGGAACATGAACTACATTGTTAACATACAACTAGTAGAGATGAAGGAAACTGAGTTCTTTTTTTAAAATATTTTTTTAAATATATTTTACTGATTTTTTACAGAGAGGAAGGGAGAGGAATAGAGAGTTAGAAACATCAATGAGTGAGGGACATCGATCAGCTGCCTCCTGCACACTCCCCACTGGGTATGTGCCCGCAACCAAGGTACATGCCCTTGACCGGAATCGAACCTGAGACCCTTGAGTCTACAGGCCAACGCTCTATCCACTGAGCAAACCTGGTCAGGGCGAAACTGAGTTCTTAACCTGAGAATGCACATCTAGATGTTCATAAATGTATGCAGGCAAAACCCCTTAATTTAAATTTCTATTTAATTTGTAATTTTGCAGCAACAACGGTGAGTATTTAATAAGGTTCCAAACGTCTCTGCGTAAGATGGGGGTGTTGTAGAACAAAAATATTTTTTCTTTGTCCTTGTCTGACTTGGAATTGTCTAATATGTCAAGAAGGAAAAAAATACCTCATTTAAAATATATTTGGGTAGATACTGTAATAACAATGAATGCTTTTATTCCCCAGCAGCAGTTGGTGCTGCCTGTACCATTAAGGTGGACATGGTGTGCCTTATATTCAGCTTATTGGTAAGATTTTAATAAAAAAAAAATCTGTAGGAAGTGTGATATATATTATCACACTTAAAGCAGCCAATTAAATTAGTCTCCTGATACAGGCCACTTTATAAACTCATTTATCACACAAGTTAGCTTGGTCTGACCTTTCCACCCCTTCTTGGACAAGGATGGGAGCAATTTCTCAGTGGCAAAATTATTGATTTTCGTTTTGACAGAGCTTATTCTCCAGTTTGATTTTCCTTCTTCGCTGCACTTCTGTTCTTGTGTCACCTTCTCAGAGACTGGAGACTCATTTACACGTTGGCAAGAAAAATGCTGTTTGGAAGGACATAGGAAGCTATAGCTTAATGTTCAAGCTAATTAGCCACACCTAGACAATTTATGAAGGCATTTTGCTCAATATGTAGTATTTCCTTTACTCAATAAACAGGGAAAAAAAGTGTTGGTTATCTATTAAAGTTTGACATGCTCGCCAAGCAAATGTTAATTCTTCTTTTGTTGCACTATTTAACCTCATGAGCTCTAGTACCTTTTTCCTAAATGTTAATGCTTTTTCCTACATGTTAAATGCCCATCCATTTGTCACATGCAATATTGACATAGATCATTTGCTCAGATAATAAAGAATATTTCCCTCTATCAATAATTTTTCATAACTGGGCAAGGCATCTCTTTCCAGGGGACAATTAGAAGGAAACTATAGCCTTTTTCTGACCTTGAGAGATTTAAAGAAAATAACTATCTTATTGCAAAAATTGCATTGAAAGTCAACCTTTCTAAAAGATAAAGCTTTTTCGAGTAAAATAAAAGGGGGCTGTGATCATGGATGAGAGAAAAGCTACATTTACTGAATGCCCATTACAAGCCAGAAACTGGAGTTTTATGTACATATGTTCTTTAACACCCTCAGCATTTCTTTTATCTGCATTCTGTGGTGAAATTGAGGCTCAGAGAGGTCATGTAACTCATGCAATCAGTTAATGGATGTTTGGCTTGGGATTTAACACCAAATCTGTTGGACTCAATTCCACCCTCCTTCCACTCCACTGTGCTTTGCTGCTTTGGTTGGCATGATCTATGGGGAATCCCATGTTCTGAGGGTGGCAGCAACCCATTGCCCACAGCTGATTCAGATTCAGAGTTGTACTGATGGCTGTCTCAGTAGTGTCGATGGAAGGGCAGGAGACTCTTATCCCATGTAACTTTGATCTCTCGCCCATGACCCAAAGCAGACAGTCTCCTAGTGTAAGGAAGGGGTACAGAAAATCTCTGTGTGCTCTTACAGGAAGGAACAGGACTATTCCTGCTTCCTAACAATGGTGGTCTCTGTTTTCTCTTGGTAGCAGGGGTTTTGTTCTAAGGAAGGAGACTGTTATACATTTTCCTCTGTGCTACTCACACCACTGCTGGTAACCATTCATGAATTACTGATAAGTTCAATATCCTAGTGTCTAGATGACTATTATTCTTAGTAGTTACAAAATGATTGGAATGTCTGTTTAACAGAAACTGACAGAATCATAAGGGCAGCATTCCTGTGCTTATACACACTTTTGTAAATATCAATGCTAAGAAAAAAATCCTTACTGCTTTGGATTGTGTTAAAGTTTTCTAAACATAGTCTGATTTTCTCAGGCTACCCTTCAAAGGACTATCAGGTTCTAAAACAAATTAAAAAGTATGTGTAAGTCAGAATTGAGAGATAAGAATAGTCTCAAAAATAGTCTTATGATAACCCAATAGGTATCATTTTCTCAGGCCAAGGCTAAAGTCACCAGGTACCTTATTCTAATAAAACCAACATGGATTGTTCTTAAGCAATCAAGCTAATTGTTTTCTAACAATTAAAAACATCAGAGATCCCAAAGCAATCTCAAGTTTTAAAACTTACTTCTTTTCAGACTACTAAGGTAATACCATTTTACTAGCAGTTTTAGAAAATGCACATTAGAGAAAAGAAGAAAATTAAAATGATATGTGATCCCACACACCTAAACGTAACCATTATTAACATCTGGTGCACATCAAGTCTTTTTGCATTTTAAATAACAATGGTATGGTGGTCAGGATTCTTAGGGGCAAGCAACAGAAAGAGCTGTCACTCCTTTAAGTAAAAAGGAGTTTATTGAAAAGATATTTGGTAGGTTGGAACTCCACAGGAAAACCTCGAGAACCAATCTTAGAAAAGAGTAAGAGTAGAAGTGACAAAGGGAGGTTAATAAACCAGAACCAGAGGTCAGATAACACCATAGAATTAGTCAAGTGAGGTTCCAGAGCTGACACCCTTCACCAAAGCTATTACTTCTATACTGCTGCCCCTGGCACCCTGAAAACCATGTGCCCTCACTGATGGGATGGAGTTTCCACTAGCCTGTGGGTCACTAGCTTCCAATTCCGAGTCTGGGTGGGTCTGGGTGCCTGATCAATTCCAGCCCACATGCCTGCCCCAGCTGTCAGGGAGCAGTGACAGAAATACTCTTAATTCCTTGTCTCTATAAAGGGACGAGGCCTTCACTGCACATGAAGAATCACATGGTGGGAAATTTCCCAAACTTGGGAAGGGAGTTTAGATGCGGAGCTGCCAAAATCCCACATGATGTCTGCCACAATGAGTTCATAAAGCTTTATATAGCTCTGCATTCTGCTTTCCTCTCAAATGCAAACCATGACTATTTCCTTAAATCATAAAATACTGTTAAAAAGTAAGACTTTCAGGGACTGTAATAATAATCTTAATTTGCTAAATAACTAGCATATGTGATACTGACTAGAAACCTTGAAAAGCATGGCAGTTACAAAGGTAGAAGCATCGATCTTAGTATAGAACTATCTAAATTATTTTTCTACCTTCAGTGAGCACATGCAGAGGGAAGTCTGCATCGTGAGATCAAGCCTTCATATCCAGGGGCACAGCCTGAGATAGCCTAGATGACCTCAGTGAGGCAGGACGGACTGGAAAGGGCAGTTTTGGGAGCTGCCTCTGTCTATTAGGTTGGGCCAGGAAGGCGGGCACAGGCCCAGCTGCAGGAGAAAAGGAACTCTGTACCTGACCTGGCTGTAGCCCAGCCAGGAGGCTCTCAGCTTTGGGGCACAATGCCGAAGGTAATATCCAGTTGTCAGGGACTGACAGTTCTAGCCCTTGGCCTGAGGTTCAGGAGAAGCCTGGGGTTGAAAATAGGATCATGGTAAGTTTGAAGGACTAGTCCTAGAAGGACACATAATAGGTAAATTACCAAGACAGGGAGAAGAAATACAGTGGGACTGCAGATACAAGACCAGTGACTAGGGTGGGAGTAGGTCTTATAAGCCTTGTATCAGAACTAAAGCCAACATTGATTTCCAGGCTCAATTTGCTTAGGTTTTTCCTGACTAAGGTTGGGCATGGAGTGCTCAGTTGTAGGGAAGGGGTTGACAGAGTTGCTACACATGGAGCCCAGGGACCCCCCAGTGACGGAGGGACTGAGAAGAAGGCCATAGGAGACAAGCTCAATTAGCTAAGGTTGTGCATCTATATGTCAGAAGTCAGGCCAGAAAGAAAGGGCACAGGCACTCTGCATGAGGGCTCTGAGGCAAACGTGCCTTCTCTCCATCCCTGATGGCTCTCTGAGCCTGTGGCGATCTACCTCTTTTGTTCTCCCTAGGACCCCACTAAAAGGTTAGCTTCTCTTCCTGTCAATTTGAATGTGGCCTTCCCATCCCTATGGGTATCCTGAAAAATTGAATACAGGTTTCAGGTGCCCCAGTAATAATTTACAGATACCACAGCTCAGCGACTTTGCCCTGGAGACTCTTATCTTTCAGATAGTTTGCAACATGTTGAATGTGGAAGGATCCAGCACAGCAGTACAGAGCCAAACCACATATGGCGTTAGACCCCCTGGGTAGTAGAGTGGAATTAATTGGAGTAGCCATTGTCATTCTACTTCATGTAACTTTGTGTTTTCATTCCATGGAATTTTAGCCACAAGAATGCTACTCACAGATTGTGTGTGGCATGTTTTGCACCGAGTAACAAGAAAGAACATTGCATCGACCACGACATAATTACACTTCCTTCTGCACAACTTCATCCATGCCTGGCGTGTGGACTCTGCCCAGGTCTGGCTGTGAACCCTGCAAAACCACAATACAACGATCAATTCTCGTCATCATTCCTCGGAAGGCTGTTTCGTATTTGCCTGTAACCATTGGATAGACCTACCTTTTAAAAATAGATGTGTTTTTGCACTCTTGAAACTACTTATTTTCTTACTCTTTGTCACAGCCAGCCTAGTTTAAGCTGACGGTAAAAAGAGGTTTTGGAGGTTTTCCACCACAAGGTTATTTAAAGTTCTTTGAGCTGCCGCCAGACCTTCATTTAGCATTTTAATAAACTTCCTGGGCCAAGGAGTAATTTTCCTGTATCCTCTTTGTCCTCAGCATGAAGTAATAGTACAAAAGAGGGTCATCATTTTTAGGCCAGTCATCTGCATTAATTATAAAATTATCCTTATGAACAACCAGATATGAAGTCTGGGACAGAAAAAAGGGGAGCAGGCTTCTTTCTGTGGTTAACATTAGGAAGGGGGGTGGTCATAGACACATCAAGAAACTGCCAACAGAAATATTTTTCACATGGACAGTTAGAAAGGACATTAAAAGAAACTGCACAGTCAAGTTATAGCAAGATAACCACATTCAATTGCCTAACGTTTGCTTATTTGTGCCCTTATCTGGAGTCTCTCTAAGGCCAGAAGTACCAGCAGACTCCCATGTTTACATGGGGATATGGAAATCGGCCTCTAAGACAGTTAGTTGCAAAGATCCCCAGAGAATTTTTTGGAACTTGCATCGCTGGGTACAGTGTGATGTCACTTTTTAGTGTTTCTAGGCATTGGGCCAAAACTCAGTTTCAGGAAAATAATTGCAGAAATGTTTAAATAATTTGCATGAGGTTTGTGAAAGCAAAGGAAAAGCTGCCTGCTTCATTCCCAAAGGAGATTTCAAGACACAATCAATGTTAGGCCACAAAACACTGTTTAGACAGAATAATTATCAGGCCTTTCCCTTCTCTTCCATTATTAAACTGAGGCCTCGTCCCTCTGAGGGTTTCACCTGGCATATGGGAAGACGGTTGTTACTAAGTCCCCTTTATGGATGTTCAAATAGGCTAAGTAAATACAGAGTTTACGAAATCAGTTCATTCATGGACATTATTTGACATGAAGTTGCTTCTATGTCATGATTAGCTTTTTCTGTTTCTATTCATGTTATAATCCAGTAGGATGGAATTATACGGGATGGTTTCACCAGACCTTCATTTAGCATTTTAATAAACTTCCTGGGCCAAGGAGTAATTTCCGGCGTCCTCTTGGCCCTCAGCATGAAGTAATAGTGCAAAAGAGGGTCATCGTTTTTAGGCCAGTCATCTGCATTAATTATAAAATTATCCTTATGAACAACCAGATATGAGGTCTGGGACAGAGAAGGGGAGTGGGCTTCTTTCTGTGGTTAATATTAGAGTGGGTTTCACCAGCCCATGTAAGTCCATCATACTTAATTACAAGACAAATAAAAGCAGAAAAGCTAATCATGACCTAGAAGCAACTTCATGTCAAATAATGTCCATGAATACTGTGCGGAGAAATCTTGAAAATGTTTCCCAATGCAGACCTCATTTCATTCATGTTGACTTCTTAGAACTGAGCTCAAAGAACCCTAAGTGACGGGATCATCAAAACAACCCACAGAGGGATGCAGTGGGTGGAATGCTATTAAGACAAAAAAGTGAAGCTGTGTTTAAATGATGTTACAGCTATCAATGCCCAAATTACAGCACAGTTATTACTTCAGGGAACTACTCAAAGTATTGTTTGAATTGAATCAAAGTTATTTTTACAGATATTCTTGACATGGCATTATCTGATTTAAAGAGACATGGGAAACATGTGCGAGAAGTCAACTGATGACTGACCAGGGGCCAAGTGAAGATTGAAGGGATGTGGCCAGGAGCCCCCAGAAGCTGAAGAAACAGGGAGGACTCTCCCCTGGACCCCTTCGAGGGAGCACAGCCCCAGACACTCTGATGTCAGATTCTGGCCCCGGAACAGGGAGAGCACATGTCCTTGTTGGTTTAGGCCAGTCTGGAGTCATTGGAGCAGCAGCCTCAGGAAAAAGACCCCTCCTTTGGGGGTTTTGACCAGATTCTGGGAACACCTGAGCCCTGTTCTCTGGCAGGAGAGACCCCCTAGACCTCTCACTGCAGGGTCTCACAGAGAGATTCAACCCTGTGTCTGTGCCTCGGCCCTCTCTTTCCCTGGGGGGGGGGGGGGGGGGGGGAGGGCTCCTCAGCAGTGACAGTGCAGTGGTCACACTGTTTGGTGGGAAGTGCAGGATATATGGCTCAGGGAATTCTCCCCACCTTGCCAAGCCCCAGCTGCAGGAAGATGCTATCCCAGCCCCGCCCTTACCTTCCAGGCCTTACCCCTAATGAATCCAACCTGGGCCTCCACTTCCTGGAGCACCTGGGTTGTGGTGCCCATATTCTAGGTGCCAAAACTGAGGCTCAGAGGGGGCAGGGCAGAGGTCCCTACCCCCACCTCCCAATTAATTCAGCCCAGCTCACAGGCAGCGCCCCTAGCTGCCAAGTGGGCAGGGCCTCATGATCAAGAGAAAATGGGCAGGTTAACAAGGGGGCGGAGCTACGTGATCAAGCAGAAGTGGGCACCTACACAGGGGGTGGGGCCACGTGATAAAGCAGGTGTGAGCACATGAACAAGGGAATGGGGCAAGTGATCAACCAGAATTGGGCATGTGACCAAGGGGGCAGGGCCACACGAATTTGCTGGAGAAGTCAAGTGAGGACTGAGGAGGGGCCACGTGAAGAATGAAGGGATGTGGCCAGGAGCCCTGAGAAGCCCAAGGGGCAGGTAGGACCCTCTCCTGGACCCCTTTGAGAGAGCACAGCCCCGGACACCCTGATTTCAGATTCTGCCCCAGAACAGGGAGAGCACATGTCGCTGTTTGTTTAGGCCAGGCTGTAGTCATCTGAGCAGCAGCCTCAGGAAATAGACCCATTCTTGCCTCTCCTTTTGGGGCTTTGACCAGTTCTGGGGACACCTGAGCCCTGTTCTCTGGCAGGGGAGACCCCTAGACCTCTCACTGCAGGGGATCACAGGGAAATTCATCCCTGTGTCTGTGCCTCGGCCCTTTCTTTCCCTATCCCGGGGCTCCTCGGCAGTGGCAGGACAGTGGTCACACCAGGGCAGGCTGCTTGGTGGGAAGTGTAGGCTACGTGGCTCAGGGTCTGCTTGCTGCCTTGCTGAGCCCCCAGCTGCAGGATGTTGCAGGTTACTCCCCAGTCCCACCCTTACCTCCCAGGTCTTACCCCTAATGAGTCCAGCCTGAGCCTCTACTTCCTGGAGCACCTGGGTTGTGGTGCCCATATTCTAGATGCCAAAACTGAGGCTCACAAAGGGGAGAGCAGAGGTCCCAATCCCCAGCCCACCTCCCCCTCAACTCAGCCCAGTTCACAGGGTGTGGGCCCCTGATCAAGTAGAATTGGGCTCCTGAACAAGGGGTGTGGCCACCTGATCAATCATTCTATAATTCACCAATTTATTAAAATTCATTTAATAAAATTATTAAGCATCAGAGAAGTGCTAAAATCATTCCAAGCATTGCAAATGCAACTGTAAAAAAAAGTCTCTCTTCTCATGTAGCTTATATGCAGGAGAGATTCAACAATAAAACAAGGTAAATTCAGGTAGCTTAGAAGTGTTATGAAGGAAATAAAACAGAATGATATGATGGACAGTCATAGAGCTTTGTCACATACTATGGTCAGGGAAAGCTCCTCTAAGATGATACATAATGATGAGGACACAGCCAGTGGACGAGCCAATAAGAAAATGTACTAGGCGATTCTCTCTATGGAACACACTGCTGCTTTTCCCCAGGCCCTTCCCCTAGGCATGTGTTGTTATGTTTTTGTTTGTTTATTATTCATTTCTCAAAATAGGCTTTAATATTTGTAACTCATATGTAAGATTTCCTGGAATTTTTATTATTTGCAATTAAGGCTTTTACCTGTTATTTCATACTCCAAACACTCACATATATTTAGAGTTTTGTTTACTTTTCAAAATTATGTGTGAAACTTTAAGGACCCCGGATCTATTTAGCTTCTTAAATCTGAACCTTAGCCATACACATTTTAATATATGTGGGGTTTTTTTTTTTTTTTTGATTAATGGGTCAACATAGGCCATATGATTTAATTCCTGACACTTTACTAATAGGTTTTTAAAAATTTTTTATCTTTATTGTTGAAAGTATTGTAGATGTTCACTTTCTTCCCCCCATTGACCTCTTCTAGCCTGCACCTGCCCCCTGCCCCAGGCCTTCGCCACACTATTGTCTGTGTCTATGTGTTAGGCATATCTGTATATACATTCTTTGGTTAGTCCCTTCCGACCCACTGCTGCCTTCCCTCTGAGATTCCACAGTCTGTTCTATGCTTTTATGTCTCTGGATCTATTTTGTTCAACAGTTTATTTTGTTCATTAGATTCCACATATGAGTGAGATCATGTAATACTTGTCTTTCTATGGCTGGCTTATTTCACTTACCCTCCAGGTCCCTCCATGCTGTCTCTAAGGGTAAGAGATTCTTATTTTTTACTGCTGCATAGTATTCCATGGTATAAATGTACCATAGCTTTTTTTATCCACTCATCTACTGATGGGCACTTGGGCTGTTTCCAGATCTTAGCTACTGTAAATTGTGCTGCTATGAACATAGGAGTGCATATGCTCTTTCTTATTGGTGTTTCAGGTTTCTTAGGATATATTTCCAGAAGTGGGATCACTGGGTCAAATGGCAGTTCTGTATCTAATTTTTTGAGGAAACGTCATACTGTTTTCCACAGTGGCTGCATCAGTCTGCATTCCCACCAGCAGTGTACTAGGGTTTCCTTTTCTTCACATCATTGCCAGCACTTGTCATTTGTTGACTTGTTGATGGTAGCCATTCTGACATGTTTAAGGTGATACCTCATTGACATTTTAATTTGCATTTCTCTGATAATTAATGACTTTGAGCATTTTTTCATGTCTCTTGGTCATCTGTTCATCCATTTTAGAGAAGTGTCTATTTAGGTCCTTTGCCCGTTTTTTAAATTGGATTGTTTATCTTCCTTTTGTTAAATTGTATGAGTTCCCTATGTTTTTTATTGGCAAATTTGTTCTCCCATATAGTGAGCTCCCTTTTCATTTTTTTATAAAGTATTTTTTAAATATCTTTTAAAATTGATTATAGAGAGAAAGGAAGGGAGAGGGATAGAGAGATAGAAACATCAATGAGAGAGAAACATTGATGGACTACCCCCTGCATGCCTCCCACTGGGGATCAAGCCTGCAACACGTCAAGGCAGGTGCTCTGACTGGGAATTGAATTAATGACCTCTTGGTTCATGGGTCAATGCTCAACCACTGAGCCACACTAGCCAGGCTCTCTTTTCATTTTGTTGATGGTTTCTTTTGCTGTGCCAAAGCTTTTTATTTTGATGTAATCCCATTTGTTCATTTTCTCCTTTGTTCCCTTGCCCTAGGAGATATATTGGCAAACATATTGCTAGAGAGATGTCTGAGATTTTGCTGCCTATGGTTTTTAGGATTTTTATGGTTTCATGACTTACATTTAAGTCATTTATCCATTTTGATTTTATTCTTGTGTATGGTGTAAGTTGGTCTTTCATTTTTTTGCTTGTACCTGTCCAATTTTCCCAGCACCATTTACTGGAGAGACTGTCTTGACTCCATTGTGTGCTTAGGCACATTTTTAAAAATATATATTTTATTGATTTTTTACACAGAGGAAGGGAGAGCGATAGAGAGTTAGAAACATTGATGAGAGAGAAACATTGATCAGCTGCTTCCTGCACACCTCCTACTGGGAATGTGCCCGCAAATAAGGTACATGCCCTTGACCGGAATCGAACCTGGGACCTTTCAGTCCACAGGCCAATGCTCTATCCACTGAGCCAAACCGGTTAGGGCTAGGCACATTTTTTTTGCCTCTTTTTCGCCTAAGCTCCTACCTAGACCCTTCTTTTGCTTCTGTAACTTGTTTACTGTGCCCATTTCTTCTACAACTCACTTCTATCTTTGTGACTTTCAAAATAAACTTTCTTTTATAATTTGAAAAAGAAAATGTTCGAAGTAGAGGGGCAAGCACAAAGGCGCTGAGGCTGGAGCAAGCTTAGTACTGTATATTCAAGCAACAGAATGAAATCCCTGTGGATAGAGTAAAGTGGATGAGATGGAGAAAATTACCAGATGAGGCAGACAGCTGGTCAGGGCTAGTTTATGCAAGAGCTTTCAAAAGACAGTGAACGTTACTAAGCAGGGAGCATAATAACTTATATTTTGTAAGGATCCCTTGACTACTATGCAGAGAATGAATTGTAGTAGGCCAATAGAGAAATTGGGGAGATCAGTTAGAAGGGGTGATGGTGGCTTAAACTAGGGAAGTACACATGAATATGGAGAGAACTTGACAAACTTTATATTTTGGAGACAATAATAACTGGCATTTATTGAACACATAATATGCACCACCTACTATTCTAATCTCTTAATGACACATTAATTCCCACAGTTACCCTATGAATTAGATAATGTCATTATCCTTGTTTTAGGTAGATTGCCAAAAGTTACAGATTTGGTCAATAGTAGAATAAGAATCTGAACCCAGAGTCCTTGGTCCCAGGACTCGTATCCTTAAGCACCCATTTTTACTCTCCCTCCAGCGGAGCCCCTGGATGTGCTGGTAGAGTGGATACTGAAGGTTGAAGGAAAAGCAAAAATCAGAGATGACAGGTTTTTGGATTGAGCATCTTGGTGGATAGTGGTGTTATTTACTGAAATTGGAACTATTAGAAAAGCTATAACCTAGATATGGGTGCACATGTTTGGTGGCGGTAGAGAGGATAAGAATAGAAGGGGAATTTCCTATTCTAATTTAAAAATATTAATTTTTAGATATCTCAAATGGAATGTTAAGTAGGCAGTTTAATGTATGACTCTAGGGCAGCCGTGGGCAAACTACCGCCCGTTTGAAATGAATAAAACTAAAAAAAAAAAAAAAAAAAAAAAAAAAAAGACCGTACCCTTTTATGTAATGATGTTTACTTTGAATTTATATTAGTTCACACAAACACTCCATCCATGCTTTTGTTCCGACCCTCCAGTCCAGTTTAAGAACCCATTGTGGCCCTCGAGTCAAAAAGTTTGCCCACCCCTGCTCTAGGCCAGTGGTGGCGAAACTTTTGAGCTCGGCGTGTCAGCATTTTGAAAAACCCTAACTTAACGCTGGTGCCGTGTCACATATAGAAATTTTTTGATATTTGCAACCATAGTAAAACAAAGACTTATATTTTCGATATTTATTTTATATATTTAAATGCCATTTAACAAAGAAAAATCAACCAAAAAAATGAGTTCGCGTGTCACCTCTGACACATGTGTCATAGGTTCGCCATCACTGGTCTAGAGTTTAGGAGCCAGGTTAAGGCCTGAAAGAGTAGTTATTGGTAGAGAGTTGGTATTTAAAACCAGATTCCTAAATAAGATAGATCTAAAATAATAATAATAATAATAATAATAATGATAATAATAATGTCCATGTTCAAGTTCTGATGCACTTAGATGAAGGAGAAGCCAATGAACGAGACATCAAACGAGCAGCCATCAAGGTAGAGTGTGGTATCTTAAAAGCCACGAAGCAACTATTCCAAAATACAGTTTATTAAACAACCAGGTCTTTCCCCATTGATCTGAAATGCCACTTTTATCATATTTCCTTTCCATATTTATCCAAGTTTATCTCCAGACTCTTCCACTCTACTTGTCTGTTCTGCCTTAAGCACAAAGTGCAGTCTGTATTAATCACTGCCTTACATTAGGTTGTAATTTTCAAAAGTTTCTGTCTGCTCTCATATTATTTTTTCTAGATTTGCACAAACTTGTCATATTTGAAATAATCCCATTGGAATAGCATTGAATTTACATAACAATTTGGGGGAATCCTGACATCTTCATAACAGTCAGTCCTTTTGCCCAGGAAAAGGATATGCTCTTGTTCCATTCAGGCTTTTTCCCATGTCCTTGGCAACGATTTATAATTTTCTTCCTGGAGGTCTAGCATGCTTGCTCGTAAGTTTATTCCTAGATAGTTTATGGTCCTGGTTGTTAACATATATCAGCTTCTTTTTTTTTATTGCACTCCTTAATTGATTATTGCTGGGTTTGTTAGAGTTCTTTGTTGTAACCCACAGATATCAACTCTGACCAACTTAAGTCAAAAGGAAACTGAATAGAAGCAAGTAGGGGAGCTCATGTGATTAAAGGGAGGTTGAAGAACTAGGCTCATAATACATGTTACATTTTATAACAATAAGAAAACTGTTTTCTTTAATAAATTTTATAAAATGAATAAAGTTAAAATAGTTAAGAGATTTAAGATGGAAACATATTAATATCTTTATTATTGCACAATGTACAAAAGCTGAAAATAAACATTTTAAAAAGTAAAAGAAAACAATGAATTTAGCCTCATTACCAGTTAAATAAATATCACATAATAAGGTACTACTTTTTCATTTGTCAAATTAACAAAGTTTTTTTTAAAAAATGATTAATTTTTACAAAGCCACTCTTCTCAAAACTGCCTGATACTGGCACAAGAACAGACATATAGACCAATGGAATAGAATAGAGAACCCAGAAATCAACCCAAACTACTATGCTCAATTAATATTTGACAAAGGAGGCAAGAGCATACAATGGAATCAAGACAGTCTCTTTAATAAATGGTGTTGGGAAAATTGGACAGATAATGTAAAAAAATGAAACTAGACCACCAATTACACCATACAAAAAATAAACTCAAAATGAATAAAGGACTTAAACATAAAACAGGAAACCATAAAAATACTAGAAGAATCCACAGGCAGCAAAATCTCAGACATATGCCGAAGCAATATCTTCACCAATACAGCTCCTAGGGCAATGGAAGCTAAAGAGAAAATAAACAAATGGGGCTACATCAAAATAAAAAGCTTCTGCACAGCAAAAGAAACCATCAACAAAATAACGAGAAAGAACCCACTGCATGAGAAAACATATTTGCTAATGTTATCACCGATAAGGGTTGAATCTCCAATATTTACAGGGAACCCATACAACTTAACAAAAGGAAGATAAACAACCCAATCAAAAAATGGGCAAAGGACCTAAATAGACACTTTTCGAAAGAGGACATTCAGAAGGCCAAGAGACATGTGAAAACATGCTCAAAGTCACTAATCATCTGAGAGATGCAAATCAAAACGACAATGAGGTACCATCTCACACCTGTCAGAGTGGCTATCATCAACAAATCAACAAATGACAAATGCTGATGAGGATGTAGAGAAAAAGGAACCTTTGTGCACTGCTGGTGGGAATGCAGACTGGTGCAGCCACTGTGAAGAACAGTATGCAGTTTCCTCAAAAAACTAAAAATGGAACTCCCATTTGACCCAGTGATCCCACTTCTAGGAATATATCCCAAGAAACTAGAAACACCAATCAGAAAGGATATATGCACCCCTATGTTCATAGCAGCACAATTCACCATAGCTAAGATTTGGAAACAGCCTAAGTGCCCATCAGCAGATGAATGGATTAAAAAATGGTGGTACATCTACACAATGGAATACTACACGGCTGTAAAAAGGAAGAAACTCCTACCATTTGCAACAGCATGGATTGACCTAGATTGCAGTATGCTAAGTGAAATAAGCCAGTCAGATAAAGATAAATATCACATGATCTCACTCATTTGTGGAATATAATGAACAACATAAACTGATAAACAAAAACAGATCCAGAGACAGAGAAGCATTAATCAGACCGTCAAACCTCAGAGCAAAGGTAGGGGAGTGTGGGAGTAAGGGGGAGAGATCAACCAAAGGACTTATATGCATGTATATAGGCCTAACCAATGGACACAGACAACAGGCAGGTGAGGGCATGAGTGGGGGGATAAGGGGTGAGGTGGGGATCAGGACACATATGTAATAACTTTATCAATAAATAAAGAAAAAATGATTAATTTTGGCAAGGGTTTGGGAAAATTGTATTCCTATCCATTGCTGATAAAATGTAAATGATGTAAGAAGTGTTAAAAAACTTAAATATGTTTGCAATTATACTAAGTTGTTGACTTAAGAGTTATACTTTTAGGCTTCTTTGTTTTCAAAAATGATTCTAAACATAGAATAAATTTTATTTACAAAGATGTTCAGTTCAGCTTTATTTATGAAATAGTGAAAAATTGGAAGCAGCTTAAATGTGGGAAATGGTTAAGGATATTACAGCATATCCACTTGGTAGAATATTAAATGAAGCTTACATAAGAGGATTATGAACGTGAAATAACTAGAACTGTAAATATTAATATGTGGAGGGAAATAAAAACATCTACTTGTGTAGAAGGTAATATACTCTAGTGGTTATCTTTGTTTCCTAAGACTTACTAGTAGGTGATGTTTCTTCCCACTTTTTTGCAATGTCCCCAAATTTTCTGTAAGTGTATTTTACTTCTGTGATATAATAAAAATGTGAAAAAGATTTCAGTGGACCCTACGTCTATTTTGAGTAGATTACCCTTTTCATTCTTAGTTCTTAAAGGCAAGAGACCTCAGACATGAATTTTCCCATCTTACCTATTCTCTGCCTCTAAATGTCTCTCTGTGCCATCTTGGGTGTTCTCTCCCTTTTCAAGGTTAACTCGTTTTCTCTACAATTCTGCTCTGTCCATTTTCTTCAGTCCCCAGCATCTTTCATCTCTTCCTCTTCATTGGCTCCTTCCCCTCAAGCAATACTTTACACTGGTCTCATCTATCTTCAACAGTCATTACTTGAGCCTGTTGTTTTTAATGCTCACAATCCTTTTTCTCTCCCTTTCACTGCCACACTTCCTTTCTTGCATTATCATCGTGTTTTTTTCTGTCTCTCACCTCTATCTGAAACTCACCCTAGAAGGTCATGAGCAACCTTCTAGTTTGTAAAATGACAGAACTAAAAGGCCGTCCTTCCCCAGGTCGAGCCATGCCATTGAACAGATTCTGGCACTGCCCTCCACTGACTGTGTCACCGTCGGCTCACCTCAGTGCTCTCTCTGCACCCACTTCTTTGCTTATGCAGTGGGAAGCCTTTGCAATGCAATAAAGTCGTTGTGGGGATGAATGTGCTAATACATAGAATGCGTATAGCAGGGCCTGGCACATAGAAACACCCAGTGAATGAGGATTTTCTTTTTATCCATAACAACCCTCAGACAAGAAAAATTTTCACTGATACAAGAAGCCTTGCCTAAGATGTGGCCATGCCAGGACTGGAGGCCAGATTCCTCACTTCCAACTTAATCCTCTTTTCACCACATTATTCTTCATCTTAAATTCCTTTCAATGTCCTCTCTTCTGTGACTTTTCCGTGGCATCGATGTGACTGTTTCTTCCTTGAAATCCCACTTAACTCATGAAACTGCTTAGTTCCTCTATGTCCTTTGATAAAGAAATTCTCTTTTCCCCCCTACATTTTCCTCAAAGTGCAATTCTAGCTCTGTGCTCCTCTCCTGGTTTGCTGTCTCCCCTTAGTCTTATGTCCTGGCTTCATCTTTCCTCCATGTGGTAATTGTACCTTTGTACAACTCCAGGGGGCGCCATTACACCCTAATCCATGTGATTGCCACCCCCGGAGTTATGCAATGCACAGCTTGTGTGTGCTATGACTCTGGTCCTGACCTCTCTTTTCAGTTGCTACCCAACGTATCAGGCTGCACATTGGACATTTTCATTGGGATGTCCCATTGTTACCTCTGATTTGTATGTGAAAAGTGATTGCCTCACCTTACCTCCCAGATTAATGGCTTTTCCTCACCTTTCTACATCCATACATAGAAATTCAATGCAACCAGTCCTCAACCCCACATCCTGAACCCCAGACCATATTCTCCCTCCTAATGTCTTATCACTCATGCCCGACCAATCTGTCAGGCAACCGAGTTCTGACTTTGAAGCCAGCACAAACCTAGAGAGAATGCTGGTCTCAGTAGCCTGAGCTTAGGCTGGGGTTCTGGAGAAGATGCTTGGCTGGGTGAGGCAAGGGGTCCAATGTGAACTGTGGTGATGGAGAAAGTCAGAGTTCAGAACCAGACCAATAGTGTCAGGGTCAAATCCACACTGTAAGGGACAAAAGTCATATGAGGCAGGGGATTGGTGCTGAAGATATCAGGAAAAGATGAGATTACAGAGTGTAAGGCTGATTGAACACTCCGGCTGGGAGAGGGTTGGGACTAACCCTGAAAGGTGCTGCTTTTGTAGCATGGGGACTTACCCCTAGGTCTTCCTTTTAAAAGTGGCTCCACATTCCCATTGCTGTTCTCTTAATTCACTGCCTCAGTGCTTCCCCCTCCTATTGGATCTCCTTGCTTCTCTTTACACCCTTCCTTCAACATTAGATTAATTTTCTGAATGATCTATTTTGAGCATCTATTTTAGTCCGTTCTGGCTGCTGTAACAACAATACCATAGCCTGGGTGGCTTATAAACAACAGACAGTTATTTCTCACAATTGTGGAGGCTGGCAAGTCCAAGATCCAGACACGGGCAGATTCGGTGTCTAGGGAGATCCCATGTCTGGTTCATAGATAGCATCCAAACGTCACATCCTGGAGCAAATAAACCCGGGGAAAAGGGGGCCTGCTAAGTGGGTGACGCTAGTGCGTTTGCCTACTTGAGGCTCTGTTTGAGATTTGTGCAGCAGCAGCCTAGGCAGAGGCAGTGGGGTTCTGGGTGGGTGTTATTGTAAGAAGGCCTCCTAAGTCATACCTGAGGGGGCCTGAAAGGGAAAACCAAGTAAAGAACCAGAGGGTTTCTTCAAAAAGAGCCAGACAGAAGAACCAATATCTCACATGAGAACAGTGAGTGAGCAAAAGTGGGAGGGAGGAGGGCCAGGCACCCTGGGAAGGGATTACAGTGTGCCACTGCTGCTGTCTCAGCTAGCTTGGCATGGTTCCTGCATGGCACATGGGGACCTTCAACATAAATTGCACCTAAGTCTGCACCTCCCCCATGCAAGGCTGGAGAACACCTGGCTTTGGGCTTTGTGTGCTGTTCTTCAGGTCATATTCCCCTCCCAAAGCAGGACTTGTCAATCCCAGCATGGCCAGGATGAATGCTTGTGGAGGTCAGGATCAGAATCTGTTACGCACTCATGAGGCATATGGAAGAAGCAGTATCATCACCGTCCAGATGATGCTCTGTTAGATGCTTTCCTCTCACCAGGTCCCCACAGTGCCGTTTCCTGCCTTGGACGATCCCAGCCGAACTGGGGACCTGGATGGAAGCCAAACAGCTGAGGGTGAGTCTAGGTAAAAGGCAAGGTGATGTTGCTCAGGGGAAAACAGCTGGCTAATGTTATTCAATTCATTGGAGCTCTTCTACATGGGTAATTCTTTCCATTTTTATCAAATTTCAGTGTCTGATATTTTAATATCTGGTATTGCTTTTTAGGTCACAAATGATAGCCCAAAAGATCAAGAAAGTGATGTCATGATGAGAAATGATATTAAAAGCAGCACATGCATGATCTTATGCTTGTGTAAAACTTTTGTATATATGTATATATACAGACAACTGTGTACAGTAGTTCCCCATTATCCACGGGGGATATGTTCCAAGACAGTGAATTTTTGAAACTGCACAGAGTACCAGTTTTTTCTATACATACATACCTATGATAAAGTTTAATTTATAAATTAGGCACAATAAGAGATTAACAATAATAATTAATAATAAAATAGAATAAATTATAATGTACTGTAATAAAAGATAAGTGAATGTGGTCTCTTTCTCTCAAAATATCTTGTACTGTAGTCACCTTTCTTCCTACAATCTGAGATGTTAAAATGCCTATGTGATGAGAAGAAGGGAGGTGAATGACACAGGCCTGTGTCATATTAGACTGCTATAGACCTGATGTTATGTAATAAGCACTTTATGGCTTCTCTTCTGCATATCCGAATTCCCAGCATGGCTACGCTTGTGCTTTGGGACCATTATTAAATAAAGTAAGAGTAACTGGAACACACGTGCTGTGATACTGCAACAGCTGATCTGATAACCCAGACACCTACTGAGTGACTGATGAGAGGGGAGTGGATACAGCATGGATACAGTGGACAGAGGGGTGATTCACGTCTCATGTGGGGCAAAGAGGTATGCAAGAGATTTATCATGCTACCCAGAACAGCACACAATTTAAAACTTCTAAATTGTTTATTTCTAGAATTTTCCATTTAATATTTTGGACCATGGTTAACCGCAGGTAACTGAAACCACAGGAAGTGACACTGCCGAGAAGGGGGGAACTACTGTATATTTCAGGTCACCAAACCTTTAAAAAGACAACATGGATTTAACAAGTATTAATATTGTTACAGGGACAGCTAAAATGGCCAAAGGTCGACAGCAGTTTTTATTATGACAACAGACTAAAGAGATTGGGGCTCTTCATCATGCAAGGGGCTTAGACTGTAGCCTATAAATCAGGAAGGAGCAGGAAGTTAGGGCAAACACCACTTTGTCCATCAGATCCATAGTGCAGCTGCTGAGAGGGACATAGAAAGCTCAACAAGCTCCTTTCAGGATGCAGAAAGATGGGTGAAAATATGCACATTAGGTGATAAGTAAGAACTGTATTATTTCATGGGTTGTACAGACAGAAAATATAAATATGCTTGATAAGAGTTTGTAAACATTGATCCATGTCCCGTAATGGCAAGTTAGGGGTGTTTGAACAGTACTCCTGGTGTGGACTTTGAGGTCATAGAAAAAGATAAATGTAACATTTTGGTTGAGAAGATCAAACATATGACCCAGTATGGCATTTCCTACACTGTTTTGGGGCACCTCTTTGTATCTCTGACAATGAAGTTGTGAGCTCACTTCTCACCATTTACAGCTTTATTTAGTTAGTTATTTTGATGATAAACATGGTCTTTATTATTTGTTTACCAAATTCAAAATTAATGCTACTATGTGGCTAGTATAGAACATATGCTCAAGTAACAAATCACAAACGTTTTTTCTTTTTTTAAATGAATATACGTATATATTTTATTGTTGATAGTATTACATATGTCTCCCATTTCCACCCCCCCCCTTTACCCCCTGCCTCCCAGCCCCTACCCACCCATTCTACAACAGAAGGGCAATTAGAAGCTAGTGTGTTGTCCCTTTTGTTTTATAGTAAAATGGTTTAAAATATATATATACTTCTCTATGCCATTATGATTGATTAAGGGAAGATTAAATCATCTGCCAAGTAATTGAAATCTTGTATTTAAATAAAAATGAGAATTGGCTGATGGGAGTTTGTTAAAATGCAGCTTCCAAGGCCCGCCTCCGTAGCCTAATGTGAGATACAGAAATTCGTATTTTTAAATCACGTCTCAGTGGAGTCTAATGTCATTAGTCCCAAGACCATGCTCTGAGAAACAATGGGAAAAGAGGATTTCCTCCAGCATGGTTGCTAGCCCACACAGTGCCTTAGTGAGAATTGGAAAGAGGCACCCCTCCCTCAAACACTTGATTTCCATCTGCCAGAAACTGAACATACAAACCTACAGAAGTGAGCAGCACTCCAGAGCTGTGTGGTGCACAGCCTGTACACATGGATGTGGCCTTGTTTTCTTTTAAGCTTTTGGTTTAAAGCTTAAGTGTCCTTTGTGCAGAGGAAGCACCAGAGAGTCAGTGCATCTGTCCCTGGCAGGAGGCCCTGGCAGAGGCTCCTTGTTCCCTTTTCACCCTTGTTTTCAGACTTGACTTCTGGCCAAAGCCTGGACACCAAGAGAGACACCTCGACAAAGCAGGCGGCAGGGGAGCAGAGAGGTAGTTTTAGTTTTTTAATGAAACAAACAAACAAACAAGTAATAGAATGTATACTATCAATAGTAATAATTTATACTAATAATTTAAAAATAAAATAGTAGCAGGTATGGTGTTTATTATAAAATCATACCAATAATAAACTTCAAGTGTGAGTCACAAGGCAAGTTGCCACTTTTACTTGATATTTTGGAATATTTGCCACTTTATGCTTCAGTTTTCCATCTACAAAATGGTGACTTTCGGTGCAATTTCAAATACCCCGTATTCTATACAAACAAGAAGCAGTATACATTTTTGGATGCAGCTATCATTTCTTACAATGCAAGTTTCATCATCATCTCATCCGTTCTCCTTCTCTTGTGCTTTATTTCCTCCTCCTACTCCCTCTGTGTGTTTCTCCGTTTTCCTTAGTGACACATTACAAGCCAGGTGGTAGTTTCCTTTTCTTTTCTCCATCCCCTCAGTCGTCACCTCAGCCATCTGCCAAAATACTGTGCTTGGATTACTGTGTCCAGCTCTTCTTAGTGTCTCTGCCTCCTGTCTCTTCTAATCTCTTCTGGACATCACAGACGAAACAGTTTCCTAAAATAATTTTTTTCAGAGTGTCTTCCTTGTTCAAGAATTAAGCAACCTCATTACCCGCCTCGCCTTTCTGTTGCAGCCTCCTTATTACATAAGTGATTTTATCACTAGCTTGGTTGCTTTGCTTAAACGCTCGCCCTAGGCAAGGAGTTTTTCATGTATGTATGCATTTAAATACACCCTTCAAAGGTGGTTGCCCAGCTTGGCTGTGCATCAGAGTCACTGGGAGAGACTTTAAATAACACAGTACTGCTCACCAGTCCCCAGAGGTTCTAATTGGGCAGAGCTCGCAGACGGTTTAAAAGCTCCTCAGGTCAGCAGTTTCACTCAGTGCTCGATATGCAGCAAGTGTTTAGTAATTACTGAGAGGATGAAGGCATGTCACCCCTTTCCTTAAAATCTAGTAAAAGCTCCCCATAGCTCTTGGGATAAATATCAACCCCCTTAGTTCAGCCAACAAGAGCCTTCATGACAGCCCTCATCTACCTCTCCGGCCTTGTCTTCCACCATTTCCCCACGTCCAGCCTTTATTATAACCATACCGAGTGTTTCCCCCCCTAAAATGTGGACGTCATATGGTGCCGTGTTCTTACCTTCTGTGCCAGTATTTGTGGCCAGGCCTTACCTCGACCAGACTGTGAGCCCTTGAGGACAGGTCTTTCTCCAAAGCACCTTTCTCTCCCCCAGGGTGCTAGCACAGGATCACACACATACATTTGTTGCCTTGGTGAATGTATTTCACTGATGTCGTCACTAATACAAAGTTGGATGAATAAATACATCCCCCTTTTCCTTTCATTGTTCATTTTAGATCAAAACTTTTGCAGAATGCAAATGTTCTTTGCACCTTTTTAAAAATGCCCCTTCAGATGGAGCGTTGACATAATTTTTCGTATATGGTTTGTGTGTGAAACTGTAAATTGACACACATAAACTTTTTACTGAAATTGCTATTGTCGAGGATATAATGGACAGTTAAAAAAATGAGAGCCCACACACATTTCAAAGTATAATTACACGAACAGTAAGCATGGAGACAACATTACGTGTCTCCGTTTATTTCTAGGATAACTTGTTTTTGAAAATTGTTTAAAACCTAGAATAGTATCTCTCAACGTATGGGCTAGGGACTGCCTAGGTCAGGATCACATGGGGGTATATTTTAAATCTAAAGGTCTGGCCATACCCCAGATACCTCCCAGATCAAAACTGCCAGGTGATGGGGACCCAGAGTCTGCATGTTTAACAAGCTCCACACATGATTTGTAAGGTCAGAAAAGTTTGATACCCACCTGCCATTGCATTAATTTAGTAAAGATAATACTTATCAGAAGAGCAATTAAGTTACATAAATAACTCACACAAATACAACACACACACTCTCACACATACATACACATGGATAGATTAATATTTTGTGTGTGGGGGTGGGTGGGTGGGTGGGTGGTAGAAGTGAGTATGGCAAAGCCTAAATTGAAGGTGCATTTTCTAGTAAGGATTTGCCTTGCTTCTGCCAGATGCCCTGGGGCTTTCTTGAACTAGAAGCATTTGGCATGAATTTTCCTAGACCACACAAATTAATGTGAATACCAGACCCATGTGTGGGCAGGTTTATGCTTATGAATTCACCAGATAATTTTTTTCTCCCTTACCCCACAATGAGGCCTGTGAGAGAGAGCTTTCCTTTAATGGTTCTTTTTTTTTTCAGCAATGATTTTTTTTCTTCTTTCATCTCATGTACCCCTTCTAAGATCTTGGCTAATGGTTGTAAAGGCCCCAATTCTGATTCTCCATTCCATGGGTTCAAGATTTCTCCTGTCTCCTTCATTGCCATTATACCATGAGGCTCTAGGTTCCTTTTATTGGCAAATCTCTCCAAGTAGCTGTGGTATTTCCTTACCACTCTGGTTTCTGCTCTCTGTTCAACTTTGGTAGCTGTGGAGTTCCCTTTGTTGTCCAAAGAGGCTCAAGGTGAACGCCAGCAACACTTGACAAAGACAGCCAGCAGGTACTGTGTCTCGCTATCTGGTGAAGAGGCAAGCTTAGTCTGGGCTACACCCTGTGGCTGGGCCACAGGCAGGGATTCTGCCTCCCTTTATAGTGGTGAGTGTGAGAATAGCCTTTCATGGGGTGGGAGTGGGGGCTGCCTTAACTTGTATATAATTTTTAGAATATAGAATTCTTAGTGACAAGTTATTTCATCTCAAGCCTTTATCATTATTATATTGACTTTTATATAAGATTTTGTATTATCTTCCACTGTTCTACATTTTATTCCTTATAGATAATCTGTTTTCTCTCTATGGTAACTCTGAATAGTTACCCTTTGTCTTTGATGTTCTGCACTATTACAATGATGTGTCTGGCATATTTTTTTTTTTTAATTATCTCTTGGTATCTGTGATCCCTGAATCTTAAGATTCTTATTCTGTTATTTTTAGAACTCATGTTAATCAATTCTGGAAAATTTACAGTTGCTATCTCTTCAAGTATTTTCTTCCTCCCATTCTTAATATTCTTTCATCTTGGAAAGCTTGTGTTGGCCCTTCTTATTCTATTCTTTGTATCTGTTAACTAGGGTGATCAGTCACCCAGCTGGTATTGGACTGAGGAGTTTCCCAAGATGTGAGACTTTCAGTTACTAATGCCAAGAAAGTCCCAGGCAAAACAGGATGGTCCCTCATCCCACTGCTAACATATTTTCTATGTCTGTCATTACTGCATTTGCTGAAATTATTTCAAATCTATCTTCCAGTTCATTCATTGTCTCTTTAGCTGTGACTGTTTGAATGTGAATTTTTAATATCTTTAATCTGACCGTATTTTTATACTATAGATTATTCTGTTAGATGGTTCTATTATATAAAATTCTTAGGGCTAAATCTTACTATTTATTGTGTCTGCTGACTCTAACTCATGGTGGATTATTTCCATACATGTTTTGTAATTTTATATTTTTAAACCATTTTCAGAGAGGGTTGATAGGTATAATCCTAGGCAGTTTGGTTAAAATGTGTCTCTTTACAGAAGTTTTATATGTTTTACTTTGAGGTACCTTTGGGATACCAGCAACCTAGGATTAATTTTTATGTTATTTTGAAGGGCTCCAGGAGCAGGCAAGATGGGGATATAGCATTAGGTAGATATTTTCAGATAGGCATAAAAACTCAAGTTCTTGGATTGTTCTCTTTTAGTTTGAACACCTGTGTATTTTCCTTATTTTCTTGACAGACAACAAATAATGTTATCAACAACAATAAAAGCTAGCTCTTTTATAGAATATATGTAATGTGCCAGATAGTATTCTAAGCATTTTACATTTAATCCTCATATAATTCTCTATACGTTATGTAATAATATTTTTTCCAACTTTACAGATGAGAAAACTGAGCTACAGAAAAGCTCATTAACTTGACCAAGGTCCCACAACTATTAAGTGATATTCCTAGGATTCAAATCCAAACATTGTAAACTTCAAGTTCTAAGTTTTAATCATTAAAAACCTGCCTCTTAATGATGGATGTAAAGTAATATTTTTTCCAGTATTTCTTGTAGGAGTTTTCAATCATCATATTTCTAGAAAAGCAAATACCAAATCTTGACTTTAACATTTCATCATCGTAATGGTTAATTCTATGTGGGCCAAGGGGCACCCAGGTTAAACATTATTTCTGATTGTGTCTGTGAGGGTATTTCCAGATGAGATTAGCATTTGAACTAATGGACTCAATAAAGTAAATCATCTTCTCCCATATGGGTGGGCATCATCCAATCTATTGTGGGTCTGAACAGCACAAAAAGGTAAAGGAAGAAGAAATTCACCCCTTTTGCTTTCTGCCTGCCTGCTGAGATGAAACAGGTCTTCTGTCCTTGCACTAGGATTACACCATCGCCCCCCTGATTCTCTTGCCGGGAGCCGGTCCATCCTTGCTGTTTCAAGGGACCTGGCATATATGGCATAAGGTTCTTAATATGTTTGCTCACCTTCTTGGCGCTGTGTTTTAACCAAGGTCACCTCTCCGAGAAAGGTTGAATCCCCAGGTAGGGATTTTCCCCTGAAGTTAGGGAGGGAATAAAACCTCTTAACTAAGTGCCAGGCGGGTAATTAATCACTTTAACTACGAACAATCATGCTTAAACTACATAATCTTTTCTCCCTGGAATGGAGATAAGAAACGCCCTAACCTTTGTAATAGAGATTGATAGGATTGAATCAACTGGTATAAATACAGTTGTAACAAGACAGAAACACTCAGAACTTAGAACAGAATCAAGAAGACAGAACCTACACGGAGCCTAGAGACAGAAGAACTTCGCTGGAGAGAGCATGCCGGAGGATCCTGGAGAGGGACTGGCCTCGGAGCCTAGAGACAGAGCCTAGCGGGAGAACATGGCAAGGGATCCTGGACTGAACCTGACTACAGAGATTGGCTGGAGAACCTGACTGGAACCTGGACACTGAACCTGACTGGAGAGCCTGGACAGAACCTGGCTGGAGAACCTAGCGAGGAACATGGCTACAGAACCTCGCTGGAGATCCGAAGCAGAGCCTCTCTGGAGATCAAGACCAGAACTTGGCTGGAGATCCTGGCTAGGCTGCTGATCAACTGAACGCTGTCTCCGTGTCATTCCTTCTTCGCCGACTCCGTCTACACCTTTGGGGACCCCTGGACCTGCTGGGGTTGGACCCCGGCATTCTCTGGCCTCTGAGCGTAGACTGGAATTGTACCACCACCCTTTCCTGATATACAATTTGTGGATTGTGGGGCTTCTTAGTTTCTATAATCTGTGAGCCAATTCCTTATATAAATCTCTTCTAATAATCAATGAAGCAATCAATCAATCCTATTGGTTCTGTTTCTCTGGAGAACCTTAACTAATATAATCATATTCTAATATTTCTGAACTTCCATATTCCCATTCTGGTATTAAGGGAATGCAATAAAAAGTTTATTACAATGGTCCATGACTATTTATATTTGAGCATTTCAAAGGGATTTCCAAAAGAAAAGTTTGTAAAAGAAAATCTTGAATTTTCTAAGATAAAGAGAGATGCTTAAATTTGCATGAAGAGTGGAGGGATATGATAATAAGTAAAATCAATAAAACTTTCGTAAAAGGTAAGGAATTGCTGCGTCCCGTTGTTCTCAGTGTATAGCCCCCAAAAGGCAGCATAATATACTTGAGAACTTGTTAGAGATACAAGGTCTTGGCCTCATCCCAGATTTACTGAATAAGAAACTCTGGGGATGGAGGCCAGAAATCGGTGTTTTCACAACTTCTCAGGTAATTCTGATGCATCCGAATGTTTGAAAACAAATTGCTATAATCTATTTAGGATTAAATTTAATGTTTTTTTTTTATAGAGGGGGATGTCGTTTTCCGTGTGACCACAGTAAGTTTCCATGCATCATAAAGTATGAACCCTCAAGCCAAGTTTACTGACTCTCTAGCTAAAATAGGCTATTAGATTCCCTTTCAACTTCTTCCTATTATGTCAAAGCATGTAATACTTCTCTTTAAACATCTGGGTTTGGGGTTTTTTTTCCTTCTTCTTTTTTTAAGGAGTCCTTGTCATTTAACTTAATGGGAAAGTAAAGAATTTGGAAGTTAGCCCTTCTTTTTATGGAAAAAAGATATGAACACCATTACTCTTAATCTCTTTTGCATTTCTATTTAGTAAGCAGTAGTTGAATCTCTGGATCTTTCACAGCAGATCAAAGACTTAACCCTAGTTACCTAAATACACTATCATAAGTACCAACTAAAAGTACTATACATAAGCTGCCTCTAGAGTTTAACAGTATTTTAACTAAATGTCAGAATTGTTTCTCTAGCAATTATTTCTGGTTTCAAGGTAAGTTGTTTTGGTTTTGATGTTGATCTTTTCTTTAGCAAACATTTATTACCACCTTGTGCTTAGGCCCTGTGTTAGAGGGTGAGAATACCTCTATGACCAGGACTGACATGGCCCCTGTCACCACAGAGCTTAAAGATTGGTGGAGAAATAGGTAAGAGCACAGGTGACTGCAATACAGCATAAGTGCCATGATAGGTGAAATAAAGGTTGCAGTTGGAATTGTTCTCAATAAAAATGCAGCATAATTGTTGTTTGAGTGATTTATTGCTTTTGATTATAAAATATGCTTGAAAGATAGAGGCTAATTCCTATTCATCCGTCAGAAGAGAGCTCAGGTTGTTACGTCCTCATGTGCTCCAGTGAGTTTTCCCAGCCACCCACCACATTTGAGATCAGGGCCCTTCCTTCATGCTTCCATTAAACTCTGCATATATTTCCATGACAGTACTTCTCACACTACATTCAGATGGTCTCTTCAGAAGTCTGTCACTCTGCTATGCTCCAAGCTTTCTGAGAGCAAGAGCTCTAATTTGTCTTTGTGATCTTTACACAGTGCTAGCATAAGCACCCCTTTGTACTATCTTTATTGCATAATTTAGGCTTGCCTTTCTGCTGTGGATCACTATTATATTCTTTATCACCTTGACAAAAAGTGTGCTTTTAAATTGACCTCTTCACTGCTAGGAACATGATCTCATTATAACACCCTCTCCCCAATATTGATGCTTATGTAGAAGATGTACCTTAATATTACCTCAAAATCAGAATCAGTAGTATTGTCTCTATGGAGACCAATTTCTATCATGCATGGCAACTTATCTTAAAAAAAATATGGCATACTGACAACCTGCAGCAGTGATGACCAATGACCATAACATCTCTCTGGGGAAGTATGAGGTAAAGACTGTAGGGGGCAAGTTGTGGACTGAAGTGGCCACCAAACATCTAAACTCTCTGAGGGAAATTTGTGAGTCTTGGTAAACACTAGGGCCCTAACTCCCTCTCTAAAAGTCTAATTAGCTAGATATCCCCTCTTCCCAATTCTAGCAGTGAGGGTATGAGCATGAAACCCAGATTTGGCCAATCAGAATTGAGAATCTAAACCTGAAGTGAATAATTTTAAATGGGTAAGGATGGTTAAAATATATTCCCAGCAGCCAGTGGGTCTAGCATGGCATCTAGCAATATCTTTACCTGTGGCAGGGTCAGCAGTAGTATTCCAACCATACTACTTGTGGTCACATTCTACTTTTGATTGCCCTTAGTTCCTGCTTATTTTTAAGCCTGGTTCTTCAGCCTTCCTGTTGATTCTATGAGCTATTTGATATTCTGCCAATAAATTCCTTTCCAGCTAAAATTAGCTGGTTAGTTTCTATTACTTATGACTAAGAACTTCATTTTTATACTTCTTTGTTCAAGGTACTTTGTGCTTACTGTAATAGGTAGTTGTTACATGACCAAGTAGCTATCATTTTTTATACCTTGCCCAAGTATGTTTTCTGTGGACCATATCCCTGATTTCATTTAATGTAAGACAGAAGAACATTTATATTATGAAATATTAATGAATATTTTTCTGGGATGCATATGTTCTATAAGACAAGTGATACCAATGAAAATTTTGCAGTGCAGCAGGAATGTAGGGGGCCTCTGGCAAAATCATATGGGGGTTGGGAAAACAAACACAAGCTTGAAATGCCTAAACCCATCCTAAGCCAAATCCCTCTTCCCAAGGGAGGGACAGCTTGTGTTTCAGCCTGGTATTTGTTCACTGAGCCTTATCCACAGTGAGGCCGGGGGTGGCAAGCCTCCCAAAGACTTTACTGGGCCCTAAAAGATTATGCTCAAGTCTCAGGTTTGTGAGGATGTGCTGCGAAGGCCAAAGGGAACTGTTGGCTTCAGGATTTGAAGCTTGAACATTTTGTCCTCTAGGACTATGGACGTATGGTGAGAAGTTCTTGTTGCTTCATGTTCTTTTTATTTTCTCCACTCTTCTGTAGCACATTATCATCTATTAAAGGTTCTGCTTTATTTTGTTTTCAATTTTATCTTATTTTAATAAATTCACTTATGAAAGTTTTATCTCTGATAACTTGGACATTGTTAGTTTACAATTTACCTACCCGATACTGTTTTTATAGCAAATTATTAATATGTTGATTATATTTGTAGATATGGCAATGAAATAAAAATTTTTTCAAAGTGGATCTAAAATGGTTGAATGTTTCTCTCTGAAATTTATTAATTGTAATTGAAAATACTATTATTGGGTAAAGCTTGTCAAAGGAATAATGATCTTACATGTCACATTATCTTTGTATAATAGTTCTTTCACTGCTCTTATCATTTGTTACTCAAAATAGCAATCCATAGTCGTGTTTCTAAAAGCCTCTAGGAAATTTCCATTTTGCATGCATATAACATTTAAATTCAACTTTCATGTGGTTCTCAGGTATTATGTTTTAGAATAACAATATACTGTATAGTTCTGTGGTTGTTTTGCTATTAAAGCATTCTTAACTGATTTCCATATCAATCGATTCCGTGCCTTGTTGTAATGTAAATAACTCCTGAAGACACAGTAAATTAGTGTTTGCTCTTTAGTAAACAGCTCTATCAGTGACTTTTTCAAAGAGTGGGAAGGCTTATCAACATTATCAATACCAATGTCTGCCAGATTGTGTACATACCTTTTTTCTTGGGAAAGCTTTGGTTGATTTAGTCTTAACATTCCTCCAACAAACAGATCGACACAGCCTCATAAAATTCTCAGACTGAAAAGTCTTTTCTGTGTATTTGTCTGGGATCTTGCTAACTGAAGAGACTAAACTCCATTAACACAGGGGCAGTGCTTGTCTTGATCATTGTATTTCTGGCACCCAGCACAGTTTGTTAAAAGAATGGAAGAATGGTAATAGGCTTACCAGTTTCTATTTTTCAGAGAGCCAGTATGCTGTAAATTCACCATGATGATTAATTTTGTGTCAACTTTATTAGGCTAAGAGATATCCAGATAGCTGATGAAACATTATTTCTGGGTGTGTCTATGAGGGTGCTTCTATAAGAAGTTAGCATTTGGCCCTAACCAGTTTGGCTCAGTGGATAGAGCGTCGGCCTGAGGACTGCAAGGTCCCAGGTTCGATTCTGGTCAAGGGCATGTACCTTGGTTGCAGGCACATCCCCAATAGGTGTGCAGGAGGCAGCTGATCAATGTTTCTCTCTCATCGATGTTTCTAGCTCTTTATCCCTCTCCCTTCCTCTCTGTAAAAAAATCAATAAAATATATTTTTTTAAAAAGGAGATTAGCGTTTAAAGTCCTAGACTAAATAGAGATCACAATCAACAATGGGTAGGCCTCATTTAATTTGTTGAAATCCCAAATAGAACAAAACCGTAGAGGAAGGGAAAATTTGCTCTTTCTGCTTGTGCTGGGACATGCATCTTCTCCTAGGACAGCGGTTCTCAACCTGTGGGTCGCGACCCCTTTGGGGGTCGAATGACCCTTTCACAGGGGTCGCCTAAGAGCATTGGAAAACACATATATAATTACATATTGTTTTTGTGATTAATCACTATGCTTTCACTATGTTCAATTTGTAACAATGAAAATACATCCTGCATATCAGATATTTACATTACGATTCATAACTAGCAAAATTACAGTTATGAAGTAGCAACGAAAATAATTTTATGGTTGGGGGGTCACCACAACATGAGGAACTGTATTAAAGGGTCACAGCATTAGGAAGGTTGAGAACCACTGTCCTAGGCTATCAGTCCCCCCTCTACACCCCACCCACCTTTGTCCTTGAGCCTTTGGACTTGAACTATCACTTACACTATTGGCTCCCCTGGTTCTCAGGCTTTAAATTTGAATTGGAACTATACCACTGGCTTCCTGAGCCTCCAATTTGCAGACCTTGGGACTTCTCAGTCTCTATAATCATGTGAACCAATAATTTGTAATAAATATCTCTCCTCTCTCTCTCTCTCTCTCTCTCTCTCTCTCTCTCTCCATATATATATATATATATTTTATTGATTCTATTTCTCTGGAGAACCCTGATTAATACAGCCACTAATTGGAAACACAGGTTTCCTTGAGGTCCCCACTTTACTTAAGCTCAGTTCCTTTCCTTACAGCCTAGATATTATTAGCATTCTCCTAGCCCCAAGGTGCCAATTCCAGATCATTTCACTTCCCCATCAAGCAAAATTTATCTTGAGTTGGTTTTACACCAACCCATTTGTACCATTTTCTACCTTCTCCATCACCATCCTTTTCTTAATCTTTCACATTCATCTAGGTTTCTGGTACAAGCTCATTGTCTTTCTCTCTCACTGAATTCCTGCAGAAATTTCAATGCCTTCATGAGTGAGCCCATTGACTACTATAGTGGGGGCCTAAAAAGGGATTATATAGAAAATAACCTCACAGGATGATTTCATCAAACATTCCCAACAGTGCAGGTCATGGTGGGTAGTCACACCCCAGACATATGACTTTTAGTAAAAGGTTTATCTTTGCCATAAGCAAGTCCTGTCCATTGTTTCTATGTATCTAGGTTAACACATCTTTGAAATAAGTGATCATCACCCCCAAGAGAGCATATAATTTTGTAAACTCTCTTGTAATTCAATCCTTGCCTTGCTTTCTCCTACCTTCATGTAATTTTTCTTGTTCCCTTCTTAATTTCAATTGTATAAAAGAAGCTGCAAAACTGTTATTCTGCAGTTTGGCTCAAATAAACTCATACAAATTCTCTGCAGGTTTGGACGCTCTGTGGCCTATTCAATGTGTGATTTCACTTCCACTCTACTCCAGTAATCCACCTTGGATTGACCTCTTGGGCCTTGTTCTCACCTGGAACCAACTGATATACCTAGAATCTCACATATCAATCCCCTCCTCTGTAAACATATCCTCCTATTCTGCCAGCCCTCTCCTGTTCTACAGGCCTACTCTCTTATTGATGCCATAATCTTTAGTTCTTTGATTCCTCTCCTTTTCCCAAATCTGTTGGTCCCCTCTTAAAACCACTTCCTACCATTTATTCCAGACCTTATGAACCTCGCTTCCATCATTCTCCTTCCAGCAGCCTTAATTTACTCCACCCATTCAATTCTCTTCAGCACCCTGCAAGCCTGCAGTGCTGGACCCATCCAATCATCTGTGTTTTATACTTCTTTATCCAAGCAGGATGAGCAGTACTGAAAAACAAAACAAACAAACAAAAAAAACCCCACACAAAATAGAGGAATTAGTACCTCCATGAATATAAGAAACAGGCTTAACTATTCCCTCAAATCCTATATACTATTTCTCAGCTTCTCTTATTTCCTTTGAAGACTGTTACAAACTTTTGCTTGTTTTTTTTAATTATTATTTAAAAATATATTTATATTGATTTCAGAGAGGAAGGGAGAGAGAGAGAGAGAGAGAGAGAGAGAGAGAGAGAGAGAGAGAGAGAGAGAAACATCAATGATGAGAGAGAACCATCAACTGGCTGCCTCCTGCACGCCTCCTATTGGGGATCGAGCCCACAACCCAGGCATGTGTCCTTGACTCGAATCGAACCCGGGACCCTTCAGTCTGCAGGCTGACGCTCTATCCACTGAGCCAAACAGCTAGGGCAAACTTTTGCTTGTTTTGTAAGCCTCTCTCTGACTTTCAGAAAATGGGTCTGCCAAGTAGTCATTTCACAGAGAAAGTAGGAACTATCAGACATGAACTTTCCTTAACTCTTCCTCCACAGCATTTCATCCCTCCCAATAGAAGGGCATTTGTTTCCACTCTTATCACTACATCTTTCTCCTTTGCCTTCCTTCCAATTCATGCAAATTACTCCTTAACACTCAACCCCTTTCTTTCTCCTTAGGGATTGTGTTGCCTCAATTACCTCCTCTTTTAGTTCATGTGCTTGGCTTATAGACTGGATTGAGTCACACCCACTTAAAAAATGAAATACCAAAGTATACTCCCTTGGCTCTGATTCTCTGCTAACCGCCACCCTATCTTCTCCTTCTCTTCACAGAAAAGCGTGAGGTCTCCAAGTCCTTGCTATTTCCCTTTTCTGTTACTTTTATTTATTGTTTTAAAGACCCATCCACTTTGTAACCCATCAGACACTGACTTAGTCCATCACCATATCATCAAAACTGCTTTTGCTAAGTCACCAATGTTTTCTTAATTTCCAAATCCAATAGTCACTTTTCAGTATTTATCTGACTTAATTTCTTGGCTTTATTTTTGATACTGTTAACCACTCTCTGGAAACTTTCTTCTTGGTTTTTTATTGCACTAGCCTTTTCTGTCCCTCTCCTAATTCTCTGAGAATCCTTGTGGGGTTTTCTACTTATGTTTTTTTGTTTTGTTTTTTTAGGTTTTTTAAAAATTTTATTTCATTTTTTAAATTATCCTTGACATACAATGTTATGTTAGTTTCAGGTGTACAACATAGTGATTCAACATGTATATACCCTACAAAGCAATCACCACAGTAATTCTAGTAACCATCTGTCACTGTACAAAGCTGTTATTGCATTATTGACTATATTCCCTGTGCTGTACATTATATCCCTGTGATTTATTTTATAACTGGAAGTTTGTACTTCTTAATCTCTTTTAAAAATATTGATGTTCTCTGAGATTCTACCCTTGGATCTCTTCTTTTCTTACTCTATATACTTTCCTTGAATAGTCTTTTGTGACCATAGCTTCAACTCTCACCTCTATATCAATGACACCCAAATATAGGGGGGTGACTTTTTCTGAGGGGGTAGGATCTAAGGGACCCCCCTCCAGTGCATGAATTTTTGTGCACCGGACCTCTAGTCCTATCTAATAATAGACAAAGATGGTAATTAACCATACCTCCGCTACACTTCCCATTGGCTAATCAGCAGGTTATGCAAATTAACTGCCAACAAAGATGGTGGCTGGCAGCCACGCAGCTGAAGCAAGCAGTAGGTTTGCTTGCTCCAGTGATAGAGGAAGCCAAGGTTCCCCGCCTGCTGCGGCCCAGCTCTGAGCTCCGGAAGCAACAATGTTGCAATTATAGAAGCTAAACAAACCCCAGATACCTGCTTTCAGCCAGCTGGGGCCTCAGAGCTTAGAGCGCCAGTGATGGCAACAGAGTTTCAATTATAGAAGCTAAACAAACCCAGATACCTGCTTTCAGCTGGCAACGGCCTCACAGCTGGAGCCGGGCCTCAGAGCTGGAGTCGGCTCTCAGCTCCAGTAATAGCTATAGAAGGTAAATAAATCCCAGAATAAAAAAAAAAAAAAAAGAGGCTGGGAGCTTCAGTCGCCCACCAACCTGAGAACGGCCCTCAGCCCCTCACCCAGGCTGGCCAGGCACCCAAGGGGACCCCCACCCTGATCCGAGACACCCTTCAGGGCAAACCAGCTGGCCTCCACCCATGCACCAGGGCTCTATCCTATATAGTAAAAGGGTAATATGCAAACTGACCCTAACAGCAGAAAGACTGGGAATGACTAGTCACTATGACACACACTGACCACCAGGGGGCAGATGCTCAATGCAGGAGCTGCCCTCTGGTGGTCAGTGCACTCTCACAGTGGGGAGCTCTGCTCAGCCACAAGCCAGGCTGATGGCTGCCAGTACAGCAGTGGTGGTGGGAGCCTCTCCTGCCTCCTCAGCAGCGCTAAGGATGTCTGACTGCAGCTTAGGCCTGCTCCCCGCTGGCAAGTGGACATCCCCCGAGGGCTGCTGGGCTGCCAGAGGGATGTCTGATTGCCATCTTAGGCCCAATCCCCTGGGGAGCAGGCCTAAGCCAGCAAGTGGTCACCCCCGAGGGGTCCCAGACTGCGAGAGGGCACAGGCTGGGCTGAGGGGCCCCCTACCCCCGAGTGCACAAATTTTGTGCACCAGGCCTCTAGTATATACATAATTATCAGTCAAGAAATCCTACACAACCAGCTTTCCTCTGCTATTGGAACAGAAGGCTGTTTCTTGAGTTGAATACCAGATGAAGTTGTTGGCTTGCATTTAAGGGCCATGTGATAAGAAAAATATGTTTTTGTTTTTTTGCCAAGCACATATAGTAGAGTGAATATAAGTAAGTGTAGGAAATAATTCCACTGTATATATTTCCAGCCTGACCTCTTCCGTGGATTCTGGACTTATACACTAAACTGCTGAATGGATATTGTCTTTTGGATATGCCAATCCAGACTGTTTTAGTTAGATTCCTGAAAGCTGAAGAAATGAGCTAACTTACATTCTACTTAGCATAGGCATTTATTGAAAGCACATAGTGAGGTTTCAATGGTGCAGCGCACATGTGGAGTGTTTTCATGTCACCTGGATTGGTGTTCTTACTCCAGGCAGATGTCCTCTAGCACCATACAGCTACCCACACCCTGTCTTGTCTGCCTGGCTAGAGCCTTAGGCAGCTTTAGATTGGTGGAATCTCTAGGCCAAGCATCACACAAGCCATTAACATCAGGCCGAACAGCTTTATTCGAGTTAGTGAAACTCATAAGCATCTAAGAAGGCATTGCAATTCTTTACCGGTCCTTTCAAGAGTTGTACTCCACCCATTGGCTGTTACATCACCCTACAACCATCCTCATTATGCCATCATGACAAATCAGCAAAGGACAATCCCAGCATTTCCCCATTGACTGGACCGAACATCTGACTAATACATGTAAGGTGTGGTGTGTGTATTAAGAGCCAATACCAGAGACATGTCGATATGGCAGTAAGCTTTACCTCCTCTTTATCACACACACCACACAGCATAAATAATTAAAAGCATCATAATACAAAGCAGTCCAACATTACATAAAAAATGTACTACTCAACTGTGGCCTGTTTCATTCCACATATAGCATTTTAACAGCATTGCAATTATTATGGGATTGGACAGCTTTCATGGTGTCCTCTTTCTTCCTGTCATTATTTATGTTCCATAATATGCCTTGGGTATATATAGAATAAGGATGTCTCTTTACATCCTCTACAATCTATGCCTATGTATTTACACTATCAGCCCTTTAATTTGAGGACTACTGAACCATGCAGGGCCATTCTCCATGGCCAAGGCTGGGTTGCAGAAGGTAGGAAATTGCATATTTGGAATGTCCCATAATCATCTTTTGTGGGCATCACATTTTGGCTTTTCTCCCTTTGAAGTTGACCTCTTTACCTCCATTGTCATTCCATTTATAGAACAACAGGATATAATTTGTATCCAGATAACATTCCTTTCTTTGTGTCAAATACATATTCAGGAATGTTTAGACCATAAATAATTTGCTGTCATGTAAAATCACAGATATCAATGTTAATTTTTTAAATTGAAGATAGCATCCTTTATTTTTATTATAAAAGGTAACACATTGATAATACATTATTCTTCCTTAAATATGAAATACAAAAAGAAGTATGAAAAAGAAGTCATTAATAATCCCCTTATGTAAGGATAGCCGTTATTAATTTTTGGTTATAACCTTTAACATTTTTCTATAGGACCATAAATGAGGTCATACTTTACCACACTGTTTTGTGCATGGTCATCTTTCCAGGTTAGAAAACACAGATTATATGATCATGTTAATATTTGTCTCTATGGAATAATATAAATCCAGTAAATTTGAACATGTATATCTTTTTGTTCTTCACAGCTCTGCAAAGCCGGGATTACTACTAATTTTATTTTATGGAAATATATATGCTAAGACAGCCTAAAGGGAGCCATTATCTTAGGAGCAAATTCTGATTTAGTCTGAATTTAGGGCAGTTTTCTGAATTAAGTATGCACAAAGGTTTCCGGAGCTGCAGACTAAACTTGTCTTAATGAAAAACATCATTACAACACGAAAATACCCATATACAATGAATCCTGCAATCAGAATTAATTCCTGATCAATAAAGATAGCCATACAACATCAAAGAAAACGGGTCATTTTTGAGCAAGGACATTCATGGGAGACCCCGGGTATGTACAGTGTTCTTGTCTTATTACCCTCCTACTTTATTCTTCTCTGGCTGGTGAGAGGACAGACTTTCAGGGGAAGACATCTTGCTGCATAGTTCTAAGAAATCTAACTTGGGGCCTAGAGTACAGAGTATCTGAACCAAAAAATGTAGAAGAGCTTATGAGATGCTGTAGTTACTTCTCTGTTCTCCACCCATTGCTTTCCAAATCAATAGATTTTGGATATAGGGTGCTGCAAAGATCCTGTTCAACTCTTTTTTACCCCCACACGGGCCAAAGGAATTGCACATGCTGTTATCACAGACAGTTTGCTATTGATCTACTCTCTCATTTACTTCTTCTTGGGCCTCACACCATCTTGTTCAAGATTTCAGTTTGCCTGGCAACTGTCCTCTTATGCCTCCAAAGATCCCCGACTGCCTTCCTTTTCAGAAGTACTGGACACTACAGAGAGACTTGGGACTGAAAGTTGACAGGGGGAATTTATTTCTACGTACAAATTGCCAGGACTCTATTAAAATATAATTTTTAAAATAAAATCATGATTTTGGGGCAAATATAAACCCATGTTAAATAATTCATTTTTATTCACATAATATGAGGAAACCAGGCAAAATGGGACAGAAGTGATTTTTCCTTGGGTAGGATGGGGAAGTCCATTATAATCACTACCAGACAGAAGTTACATATCTATTATTACAACTCACAAAGGACAGCAAACAGTTCAAAGGCGATGGGCAAGGCTAGAATCTAGTAACCTGGGAGGATATGTTATAGACATGTATAGGTTTTTTCTATACCTCCCAAAATAAAGGAATATAGGGTCCTCCCAACGAAGTCCAGAGGAAAAAAATAAGCATCCTGAGTAATATCAGATCACATCACTGGCAGAGTGTTCCTTTTGAAACACTGAATTCCATTGACAAATTTGAAACACAAGTTATAGTTTCCAAATGTCCTCAAATGCTCAAAAAAAAAAAAGTGTCTAACCAAGAATATTGGAAAACAAAGCCGAGTAAATATTAACATTTACTAAAATATGTCAATCTTTATTCAAGCAGTTCAAATAGATTATTTCCTGAAACATGCTATTCTCTTCATAGTACAAAATGGACCATCAAGAATAGGATCCTCAAAATACCTCAAAATACACAATCCCACTGCTATTCATTATTAGCTATAATACCACGCTGTTGAGATTCTATATTAACTTATCCTTTGCTCCCGACTTTTACAACTAATTTTCAGTAACGCTCAGAAAATTTCTAAAACTTTTTCTTAGGAAACACAGATAATTATAGAATTATAGGATGTCATTAAAAATTGACAGTCCTCCATTGCTTTTTTTCAGACAAATGTTCGAATCCCTGAGTACCAAAGTCCCTGGCTTTATGTATTGTAAGTACATAAAACGTCTACTACTAAACATCAAATGAAACAGAGTAATTTCCCAAAATGTTAAGTGCCATATGTTAAAAAGCAAAACTCAACTGAGTAAATTTGGAGATGTAATTGGCTTTATTAAGTGGGTGACGGATTGGGCAGCGTCCCATCTAGCACCCTAGAGGGGCTCTCTGAGTTGTACACAATGAAAGGTTTTTGGAGCCAGAAAGAGGGTCGGACAGGAAAGCTGAAAGAGTGGGTTACCTCCCCATAGTGGAAGGCAGGGAGTTTTACCAGGCCGATTGCCTCACTGGTGCCCACCCGGGAAATTCCGGACTGACCTAAAACCGCAGTTAGTTAGGTACTAAGTCTCGGTGGGGCTTAGCAAAGGTGACTCCATTTTGGGTCTGTTGTTTCTTTTTAACACATAAAGGTATAAGTTCTGGCAATAAAACGTTCTCTGCATTAGAATCATCAAATAAGTTCTAAGCTAAGGAATGCGACACGAATTTATGGTCCTAAACACAATTTTTATTTCCCATACTGATCACCAAATCTCTAATTTATATCCACAGTTGCTGCAACGTGTTAGGAAATTCATCTTCACTAGCAGTATCATTTTGAGTTTAAAACTATTTCACCTACAGGAAAATCTACCGTCTTATGGGTGCGGTAAACAAGGCAGTGGTGGAGTCACTCACACAATAAAGATGTAGAGCAGCCCCCCCCCCCCCCCCCCGCGCCCCCATTTGCTGCTTTTTGGTCAGCCCTTTCCCCTGGTCACCACTCATCCGCGTTCTGTCCCCTAGCAAGCCCTTTTCATCTTGAGATAATTACAGACTCACAGGAAGTAGCATCAGCGTCCCCGGCACCTACCAACTGCCTTGTGCCTCTGAAGGCAGTTTTCCTTTCACTTCCTTGCCTGCGTTTTCTCGGTACTTTTCTACGAGTTTAATTCTGCTGCTAAGAGCAGCAGATGCGCGTCTTCCCCCAGGGGTCTGCCGGGGCATTTGCTGATTTTCAGTGTGAGCACCTTTAATGCTCCTACATCTTTCCCCGGTGTTTCTTTGGCCCACCGTTTCCCTCCATTTATCCTGCTGCTGGATTTTATTTTTTCTTTTCTTTCTGATGGTCCCACTGTCAGTGCCCGGGTTCCTGACTTCTGCCCCGGTGCTCGGGCTCCGGGCGCTCACGGAGCCGTTTGCAGAGCGGGGTCAGCCGGCCGGTTCCGCGGCTCTTCGGAGAGGCGCGCGGGCAGCCCGTCCGGGCGCTACCGTTCTCCGTGGCCGCCCTCCACTTCCCGGACATTCGGCTATTTTTGGAGGGGAGCGAGCTGAGGCCTGGGGCGCGGCACCCCTCCCCTGCTGTCGGCCGGCTCCCGCCTCCGTAGCGGCCGCCTTTGTGTTGCGCACAGGGGACAGCGCCCTCGGGGTCCCGGGGGGCACTTGGCGGCGGTGGTCGCGGGCAGCGCGGAGGTCGCCCCCCCTCCTCCGGCTCCCCCCGGCGCAGAGGGTCCCGCAGCGGCTGCGGCGAGGAGGCCCCGCGGCGCGCGGGAGGCGCAGCGCGCATGCTCCCGCCCGGTCGCCCGCGGCGGGGGTGGCGGCAGAGGGAGGGCGGGCTCGGCACCTCCCCCGGTGAACCTCCCTCCCCGTTGGCTCGGCTCCGCCGCCACCACCCCTGTGGCTCCCGGGGGCCCGGCCCTCTCCTCCCCGAGGCGGCCGGCGGCTGCCCGCGCGGCGCTGGGTCCTGCGCCCGCTCCCCCGCCCCCGCCCGCGGCCCCGCCCTCGAGGCCGGGCGGCGGGTCGGGCCGGCGGAGCGGGTGAGTATCCCCACAGCCCCTGCCGGCGCCGCTGCCCGCCGCTGCCTCCCGCCGGCCCTCGCTCCGCTCCGGCCCCGGGAGGAAGGCGGGTGCGGGGCGGGGACGGCCCAGCCCTGAACAAAAGGCCCCACGCAGGCCTGTCCCGCAGCTCCGGGCGCCGCTGCGGGGGCGGGATGGGGGCCGTGCCCCCCCGCTCCGGAGCGCGCTCGGCCGCGCAGGCCTGGCCGGGCCGTGGCCGCGGGAGCTGCCGCCCGTGTCGAAAGCCCGCGCGGGGCCGGCAGGTCTCCGGGCAGCCCTGGAACCGGCATCCATTGCCCTGGAACCGGCATCCATTGCCCTGGAACCGGCATCCATTGCCCTGGAACCGGCATCCATTGCCCTGCGGGCCGGGACAGGCCGAGGAGCTGGAAGGGGTGTCACTCGCTCCTCATGGTATCTGAAACCGCCATGGGGGAGCGGGATGTAGAAATAGTTAACTGATTCATAGGAGCATTTGTTATGCTAAAAATGAAAAACATTTCAGGAAAGGCAAAGGGATAGGTACTTGTCTTTTCCGAGTCAAAATGGAGCCTTGTCTAACAGAACCACCTGAGGATGAAGTAGGTATCTAGGCAACTATGCTTTCACTTGAAGTAACAGTGTTTTTTTTTGTTACTCCTCACCTGAGGATATTTTTTTCCGTTGCTTTTCAGAGAGAGTAGGAGGGAGGGAGGGAGGGGGGAGAGAGAGAGCAAGCTATTCCTGTGAGTCGGCCTGATTGCCTCCCACACACTCCAACCAGTAACCCAGGTACATGCCCTTGGCCGGGAATTGAACCCTGACCCTCTAGTGTGCAGAGGCTCTAACCACTGAGCCAAGGCTTGACATAATAGTGATTAGGGCCCAGGCTGTGGAATTACATTGGGGTGGGGGTGGGGGGTATAATTGAGAAGCAAATTATTTCTGATTGGGAGAAAAAATGCTCCTGAAGGTTGTGATTTTATTACAAGACTAGAGGCCCGGTGCATAAAAATTTGTGCACTCGAGGGGGAGGGGGGTCCCTCAGCCCGGCCTGTGCCCTCTCGCAGACTGGGACCCCTCGGGAGATAACGACCTGCTGGCTTAGGCCTGCTCCTGGTGGCAGAGGGCAGGCCCAATCCCTAGGTGCAGCCCCTGGTCGGGCTCAGAGCAGGGCCGATTGGGGAGTTGGGGCGCCGCCCCCTGTCACACTCAAGGCAGGGTCGATGGGGAGGTTGCGGCGCCACCCCCTGTCATGCACAGAGCAGGGCCAATCAGGGGGTTGGGGAGCTCCCCCCTGTCACAGAGTAGGGCCGATAGGGGAGTTGGGGCACCGCCCCCTGTCACACTCAGGGCAGGGCGGATCAGGGGGTTGGGGCGCCGCCACTCTCACACTCAGGGCAGGGCAGATGGGGAGGTTATGACTCTACCCCATCACACACAGAACAGGGCCCATCGGGGGGGTGGGGGGGGATTGGGGCGCCGCCCTCTATCACCCACAGAGCAGGACTGATCAGGGGGTTGGGGCGCTGCCACTGTCACACTCAGGGCAGGGCAGATGGGGAGGTTATGGCTCTACCCCATCACACACAGAGCACGGCCCGTGGGGGGCGGGGGGGGGGGGTTGTGGCCCCACCCCCTGTCACAGAGCTGCAGGGCGATCAGGGGGTTTGGGCGCTGCCCCCTGTCACGCTGATCCTGGTGCTGGGAGGCCTCGCGGATCCGCTGATCCCAGTGCCGGGAGGCATATTACCCTTTTACTATATAGGATAGAGGCCTGGTGCATGGGTGGGGCTGGCTGGTTTGCCCTGAAGGGTGTCCTGGATCAGGGTGGGGGTCCCCACTGGGTGCCTGGCCAGTCTGGGTGAGGGGCTGAGGGCTGTTTTCAGGCTGGGACTGAAGCGCCCAACCGCTCCTTTTTTTCTTTCTTTTTTTCTTTTTTATTCTGGGCCAGCTTTAGCTCTGAGGCCTCGGCTGCTGAAAACAGGTTTCTGGCCTTTGTTTACCGTCTGTATTTGATACAATGTTGCGGTCCGGCTGGCTGAAGCCCGGCTGAGTAAAGCAGATTTCTGGGGGGTTTTTAGCTTCTATATTTGCAACATAGTTACTTAGAGTTGCAGCTGAGAGGCCAGCAAGTCAGGCGGGGAACCTTGGAGTTCTCCGTCACTGAAGCAAGCAAGCCTCCCTGTTCGCATCAGCTGCCTGGCTGCCGGCCGCCATCTTGGCTGCCAGTTAATTTGCATATCTCGCTGATTAGCCAATGGGAATGGTAGCGGTCGTACGCCAATTACCATGTTTCTCTTTTATTAGTGTAGATTTTGTAATAATTTTTACCATTCAGCTTGTTCCTTCATTGTAAATTCAATAAATCTTTACCATAGGTTCACTTTATTTTTATGAATCATGTTTCTAAGTTTGTTTTTTTTGTTTTGTTTAAATACAGTTTGACAATGGCTTCCACTCCTTAGTGGCAAAAGCTTAAGTTTGTGCTTTGCAGGATTGGAAAACGTAGGCCCTGTGTAGTACTAACTACATCATACGACCTTTCCTTCTTCTGCAGCGTCAAATATGGACAAGAGCGAACATTTGCAAAATGAAAACTTGACAAAACATGTTGAGTATGGAGAAATCCACATTAAAGTGTTGCAATGACAAGGTTTAAGAATTGTTATTGATAGTTTAATGGAGGAAACGAGTGGGAACAGTTTCCAATGGTTCTAAACTGAGTTCATTTGGCTACAGACTGTTACAAGATTATGTCACCTCCCCCATTTCTCTTCTCCCCACTTCCCTTTCCCCTTTATTTAGGATAAGGTTTACTGGGATTTAGCTATAATTTGAGGCATTCAAACTGGGCATAATGTTTTGTGACAAATTATAAATTGATAGCAATTCCTAATGCTTGTACATTTCAGAGAAAGATAGCAACCCCTTAGGGAGATCAACTTAGGGTAAAGTTCATATAAGCAGATTATTTAAGACTGGGTTTGATTTGATTATGAATATCTATGAAGTCTAGAGATGTGTTTTGTGACTGTAGAGGTAGTGTTAGAGTCATACATATAGTCAGAGTACCATATAAACAAAATGCCAGGGAAATTATTTGGTGTTTATCCCTTGAAAACAGATGTATGTCTTCAGGTGCCAAGCAGGCTGAGTATAAAACGATTGAATAGTAGAGGAATGGAGAATAAACCCCTACTTCAGAGCATCCAGATTAGGGAAAGGTTGCTAAACAGCTATGCAGAATCAACGTCTCTAGTACTGTACCTGGCACCCCAGGCCCTGAAGTGCTCTATCTCCTACAGGACCCAGGAAGAGAACTTACTAATATGAAATTATCACTGACATGTAATAGCTTTCAGAGGAAACTCTTTTATTGTCTCTTCTGAGCTCAAGAACCTACAATAGTTTCCTGCCCACTACTTAAATGAAATCTCTTTAGAGGTTTCATGCTATTTATAAACTGCCTTCCTCCCCCACAATTTTCTTGTATTCCATAATCTATACTCCCCAGTTACACTGTTTACCTGTCTACTCTGCCTCATTTCAACCTGTTCCTAGGTTCACTGCCCATTCCTACTCCACTAATCCTCTTCATCCCTTTATGTATTGTGTCTTTCAGTATCGTCTTATAATGCAAGGATTATCTGAAATATAACTCCTCTAGGGCCCAGGCTCTGGTTCCAGACTGCTTTAGGTCAAATTGCCACATTTAAAAAAAAAAAAAAATATATATATATATATATATATATATATATATATATATATATATATTTTCTGATTTCAGAGGGAAAGGGGGAGGAGAGAGAGATAGAAACATCAATGATGAGAGAGAATCATTGATTGGCTGCCTCCTGCATGCCCCCCACAGGGGAGCATACCCTGACCTGGGCATACCCTGACCTGGAATCAAATCCTAACCTCCTGGTTCATAGGTCAACACTCAGCCATTGAGCCACACTGGCCAGGCCAAATTGCCAAATTTAACTGCTGGAGTTGGTACCCTCTTCCTAATTGGAGCTCTAGCTGCAGAGGTCTAGCTGCAAGTTCAGCCACCAGTAAAAATCCTTTAATTCCAGTCCAGGTACAATCTAATTTAAACTTTGACTTGCTTTATATGTTTCAGTAGGAAGGCAAGGAGGGAACACTGAGCCTGCTGTTCAGCTGCTGTCATGACTGAACACACGTCCTCTCTTTTGCTGCGTTCTTATTTATTAGACTAGAGGCCTGGTGCACAAAATTCATGCACGGTGGGGGGTGGGGGTCCCTCAGCCCGCCGGCAATGATGCAAGTGTTCCCCCCACCCCCGGCCACTCTGTGCCCACTGCCCAGAGGCCTTCCGCAGCCGGGGTGGAACACTTGCCTAGTTGCCTCGGCAACGAAGCAAGCATTCTGCCAGGCCACTCATGCTGCCCGCTCTCAGTGGCCCCCCCGCTGGGACTGGGGGACTCCGGCAGGGCTGAGAGGACTGGGCGCCTCCATCTTGTGGCTATGGGAGCCGTCATCTTTGTGACGGAGTGACGGTTAACTTGGATATTACCCTTTTATTAGATAAGATTACCTGGGCCATGCCTGCTGTGCCCCACCTAAGCCTTTCACTAGCTTCATCAAAATGATTCATTGTTTTTCTGTTTTCTAGCATTATTCCTCCTCAAAAGTATATCTGATGCTAATTATAAATGCTTATTTCGGGCTTTCAAAATCAGGTAATCCTGATCGGGACCTAGGATTCCACATATAAATTTGTACCCTGGGTGCCTCATGGCTGTCTAATATTTGAGGACCATTGCCCAAAGACCCTACTAGTTAACGCATTGTATGCGGGAAACGTATTTATGTGTTTTACGTTGATTGGTAGTAGAGCGCGGGACACGTATTAATACGTTTTTTATAGACTAGTGGTAGAATGCAGGTAATGTATAAATACGTTTATACTTTTTTATTGCTCTAAAGGGATGCTAACATGCAGATATACGAATTCCAAAGGACAAAATTTGGGTCTCTAACACATACAATGGTGAATTATGTATGTACTTCCAGGTATAATGTAAGTAATCTATTCAACTGCAAAAATGGCCCGCACCACCTGTTAGCGCGCGATAAAAACTACCCGCAAACAATGTGTTAAATGATTAACTAATTAAATGAATTCCAGCCAATTTCTCAGTAAAGGCAATGGGTTGAGTTTACCTTCCAGCTAGTAATTGTGTGCTTTGTTAGGTAAGAATCTAAATCTAAAGTTACAATAATGTAAAACTGTGGCAGGCAGGGATAAGTACAGAGGAAGTGGCTTACTTATATTAGTTAAAAATGATTTTTAATGTGTGAAAGTATCATAGTATGTTCAGTGATAATCACATTTTTATAAACGATCTTAAGTTCTGGGGAAATTTAGTTCTATTTCTTAAAGTGTTTTAATCTCATTATGACTCTGATACACATTGATTTATGGACTCATCAAAAGAAATGTCTCCAACCAAAAAAAAAAAAGTATCAGTTTTCCACACATTAGATTAAAAATCACATAAAAAATGTGGAACATGGTAGTGAAAAAAGCTGTTTTTAATTAAAAAGGATCATTTGAACAATGATTATACACCAGGTTAGAATGTACTGAGGCTGCTTTTCTGAAAAGATATATTTAATAGCAGCAGAATAAGCTTCTTCACACTGTCTAGAGCAGGGCTGGGCAAACTTTTTGACTCGAGGGCCACAATGGGTTCTTAAACTGGACCGGAGGGCCGGAACAAAAGCATGGATGGAGTGTTTGTGTGAACTAATATACATTCAAAGTAAACATCATTACATAAAAGGGTACGGTCTTTTTTTTTTTTTTAGTTTTATTCATTTCAAAAACCCCCGGGCCGTAGTTTGCCCACGGCTAGTCTAGTGTTAGGGCTAACCAGTATTTTAGAAAGACTTCTTTCAGTTGATGGGGAAAAAAATTATTTTCCTAATCTGTAGCCTCTGCTGAAGCAGTTAAAGAAAGGTTTTGATCAGTTAAGCTTAAAAAACAAAAACAAAAAAACAAAACCCAAACAGTTGTTCAGTAAGACTGAAACTCAAGCAAAATAGATGTATTAACAACTTATACTTTATGACAGGAAACAGGTCTGACTTATTTTTAACTTTTACTTATAATAAGAAATGAGAAGTTCATTGTTTAGGATGAGATGAGAATTAAAATTCGCCTTTTTAACTGAGAGTTTACTTGTATTCTGTTGTCACCTCTAGTCTAAATTTAGGATAGCTTAAGTCTGGAAAAATGGGCAGTTCACATCTAAGGATTTTCATTTGCAAATTAAGGATTATTTTTGCCATTATTCCTTAATAAACTGCAGTTGTGGTTATTTCCATTTTGACCATAATTTAAGCCATCTCATAATAGGAAGTTTTAAGATTCTAATTTCTGTCTCTACTAGTCTATGAACTTGGTAGAGGACTAGAGAGCATTACAACTCGAAAAGTACATATAAAAATGTTGATCAAATTATATTTTTATGACTTGTTTATTTAAAATATGTTTTTTTAATTGATTTTCTTTAGAGAGAGAGAGGAAGGGAGAGGGAGAAAGAGAGAAATATCGATTGGTAGCCTCCTGCACCTGCCCCAACTATAGATCGAACCTGCAACCTGGACATGTCCACCTATTGAGATCTGTACATAGGACAATGCTCAACCAACTAAGCCACATTGGCCAAGGTTATATTTTTATTTTTAATGAGGTGAAAGATTCTTACTTGAGCAAAAAGACAATAATTATTCAGTAATATTTTATTATGGCACATTACAATGATTTGAATTGAGATGGATGTCATTTTAATATGGTATAGTTCCTAATTTTGTAATCAAGCCATAAGCCTGGTCTTTAGATAATTTTAAAGTATTCGAACAAATATTAATTAGTGCTTTGATGTTTACTCATCTTGCTAGTGGCAGTGCTGTTAATTAAATAAACTATGGTTATTGAGTGAAATTTTATGTTTCAACTAACATTTTGAAGAGTTTAGTAAACCTCAAGTAACTGGAGGGCTTAGGGAATGTAATGTTTTTACTTAGTTCACTTTTGTTATTAAGTGAGGGTTTGCTTGAAATTTATAAAATATTCCAAGATATATTAGTTTTCTTTATGAATTAAGTGGGATTTTTCTTTGATTGAATATCTTTCAATATATGTCAGGGTCATTATATAGTTGGCAAACCTATTTCTGTCTGTACAATTTCATCTTTCCTATTAAGGTTCTGTATCCTCTCACTGAGTAATTGAAGGTGTTTTCTGTAATCTGTGTAATGTTGATTTATAATTAATATTTTCAGCCCAGATTGATTTTTTATTTTTTCTAAGTTCCAGGTCCATGTTAGTAGGCCTGCTAGATATCATAACTTGGGTATTCCTTAGGCATTTACAAATTTATTTATTTATTTATTTACTAGAGGCCCAGTGCACAAAATCGTGTATGGGTGGGGTCCCTCAGCATGGCCGATGATCAGGACCGATTGGGGCCATCTTGCTCAGTCCCTATCAGGGCCCATCTGGGCCGGCTGACCGGGGAGAGGGACCATGGGAAGTTGGCCATGGGAGCACACTGACCACCAGGGGGCAGCTCCTGCAGAGCGTCTGCCCCCTGCTGGTCACTGCACATCATAGTGACTGGTTGACTGGTCATTTGGTTGTTTGGTCGCTTAGGTTTTCATATATATATAGATTGCCAGTGCATGTCATATGTATCGGCCGGTCAGTTGGACAGTCGGATGGACATTTGGTTGGTCACTTAGTCTTTTATATATAGACTAGAGGCCCGGTGCATAAAAATTTGTTCACTCGGGGGGGAGGGGGGCTCCCTCAGCCCGGCCTGTGCCCTCTCGCAGTCTGGGACCCCTCGGGAGATAACGACCTGCTGGCTGAGGCCTGCTCCCGGATGGCAGAGGGCAGGCCCAATCCCTAGGTGCAGCCCCTGATCGGGCTCAGAGCAGGGCCGATTGGGGAGTTGGGGTGCCGCCCTGTCATTCACAGAGCAGGGCAGATTGGGAGGTTGTGATGCCACCCTCAGTCACATTCAGGATAGGGCCAATTGGGGGGTTGGGGCACCGTCCCCTGTCACACTCAAGGCAGGGTCGATGGGGAGGTTGCGGCGCCACCCCCTGTCACACACAGAGCAGGGCCAATCAGGGGGTTGGGGCGCTGCCCCCGTCACACACAGAGCAGGGCCGATCAGGGAGTTGGGGCGCCGCCACTCTCACACTCAGGGCAGGGCCGATGGGGAGGTTATGGCTCTACCCCATCACACACAGAGCAGGGCCTGTGGGGGGGGGGGTTGGGGAGCTCCCTCCTATCAGGCACAGAGCAGGGCTGCTCAGGGGGTTGTGGCCCCGCCCCCTGTCACACACAGGGCCGCAGGGCGATCAGGGGGTTTGGGCGCTGCCCCCTGTCACACTGATCCCGGTGCTGGGAGGCATTACCCTTTTACTATATAGGGTAGAGGCCTGGTGCATGGATGGGGCCGGCTGGTTTGCTCTGAAGGATGTCCTGGATCAGGGTGGGGGTCCTCACTGGGGTGCCTGGCCAGTCTGGGTGAGGGGCTGAGCGCTGTTTTAAGGCTGGGAGTGACTGAAGTTCCCAACTGCTCCTTTTTTTTTTTTTTTATTCTGGGCCAGCTTTACCTTGAGGCTTGGCTCCAGCTCTTAGGCCTCCGCGGCTGAAAGTAGGTTTCTGGCCTTTGCTTACAATGTTGCGAATCTGCTGGCTGAAGTCCGGCGGTATTTGTTATAATGTTTCTTAAACTGCCCGCTCAGAGGCCTGCAGCCGCAGGCGGGGAACGTTGGATTCCTCCAACGATCCTCTGTCACTGAGGCAAGCAAGCCTCATGTTACTTTCAAGCTGCCTGGCTGCCGGCCGCCATCTTTGCTGACAGTTAATTTGCATATCTCGCTGATTAGCCAATGAAAAGGGTAGTGGTCGTACGCCAATTACCATGTTTCTCTTTTATTAGTGTAGATTTTTGTGAAATTTTTTTTTTAAGTTTTATTTTTCAATTACAGTTGAGATTCAATATTATTTTATACTAGTTTTAGGTGTACAGCATGGTGGTTAGACACTTACTAGTATATAATTTACAAAGTGAATCCCCTGATAACTCAGGTACTGATCTCTCAGCATACATAGTATTACAATACTAGAGGCCTGGTGCATGAAATTTGTGCATGGGGGAGGGGGTCCTCTCAGCCCAGCCTACACCCTGTCCAATCCAGGATCCCTCTCACAATCCAGGACTGCTGACTCCTAACTGTTCACCTGCCTGCCTACCTGATCACCCCCAACTGCCCCCCCGCTGGCCTGGTCGCCCCTCACTGCCCCACCCCCCCGCTGGCCTGGTCGCCCCCAACTGTCCCCTCTGTTGGCCTGGTTGCCCCCAACTGCCCCCCCCCCCCCTCTGACGGCCTGGTCTCCCCTCACTGCCCCCACTGCTGGCCTGGTTGCCACCAACTGTGCCCCCTGCTGGCCTGGTCACCCCTCACTGCCCTGCTCTGCCAGCCTGGTCGCCCCACACAGCCTGCTGTTCAGTCATTTGGTCGTTCCTCCCTAACCCCCCTGCCGGCCTGGTCGCCCCATGCAGCTTGCTGCTTAGTCATTTGGTCATCCCTCACTAACTCCCCTGCTGGCCTTGTTGCCCCACTCAGCCTGTTCGGTTGTCCATTCAGTTGTTTTGGATGTGACAGCCCCTGGCTCTTTATATATATAGTGACTGTAATATTTATGCTGCATTTTACATCTCATGACTGTTTTGTAATTACCAATTTGCACTTCTTAATCCCTTCACATTTTTCAGCCATCTCCCCTACTCTTCTTCCATATGGCAATCATCAGTTTGCTATATTTATGAATTTGTTTCTATTTTGTTTGTTCATTTATTTTGTTCCCTTTATTTTTAACCATCACCACAACTTTATTTATTTATTTATTTTTAAAATAATTCCTTATTATTGAAAGTATTACATATGTTCCCCCGTCCCCTCCCATTTACCCCCTACAGCCCTCTCCTGACCCCTGCCCCAGGCCTTCAGCAACCTATTGTCTGTGTCCATGGGTTCTGCATATAAGCATACAAGATCTTTGGTTGATTACTTCTCACCCTGCCCCGTCTTCCCTCTGAGATTCTGCACTTTGATCCATGCTTCCATGTCTCTGGATCCACTCTCTTCATCAGTTTATTTTGTTACTTAGATTCCACATATGAGTGCGATCATTTGATACTTGTCTTTCTCTGACTTATTTTAGTTAGCATGATACTTTCCAAGTCCCTTCATGCTGTTTCAAAGGGTAAGAAATTCTTCTTTTTTTATTGCTGCATAGTATTCCATGCTATAAATGTATCACAGCTTTTTTATGCACTCATCTACTGATGGGCACTGGGCTATTTTCAGACCTCAGCTACTGTAAATTGTGCTGCTATGAACATAGGGGTGCATACATTCTTTCTGATTTGGTATCACTGGCTCAAATGGCAGTTCCATATTTTATTTTTTGAGGACACTCCATATTGTTTTCCATAATGGTTGCACCAGTCTGCATTCCCACCAGCAGTGTACTAGGGTTCCCTTTTCTCCACATCCTCGCCAGCACTTGTCATTTGTTGATTTGTTGATGGTAGCCATTCTGACAGGTTTAAGGTGATACTGCATTGTCGTTTTCATTTCTGATGATCAGTGACTTTGAGCATTTTCCCATATGTCTCTTGGCCATCTGTATGTCCTCTTTGGAGAAGAGTCTGTTTAGGTCCTTTGCCCATTTTTTAATTGGATTGGTTGTCTTCCTTCTGTTAAGTTGTATGAGTTCCTTATATATTTTGGATATTAACCCTTTATCAGATATATCATTGCCAAATATGTTCTCCCATACAGTGGGCTCTCTTTTTGTTTTGTTGATGGTTTCTTTTTGCTGTGCAGAAGGTTTTTATTTTGATGTAGTCCATTTGTTTATTTTCTCCTTAGTTTCCTTTGCCTTAGGAGATGTATCTATAAACATATTGCTATGAGAAATGTCTGAGATTTTTGCTGCCTATGGTTTCTTCTAGGATTTTTATGTTTTCATGACTTACATTTAAGTCTATTATCCATTTTATTCTTGTGTATGGTGTGAGTTGGTGGTCTAGTTTCATTTTTTTTTTTTGCACATATCTGCCCCATTTTCCCAACACCATTTATTAAAGAGACTTTCTTGACTCCATTGTATGCTCTTGCCTCCTTTGTCAAATACTAATTGAGGGTAATGGCTTGGGTCGATTTCTGGGTTCTCTGTTCTGTTCCATTGATCTATAGACCTGTTCCTGTGCCAATACTAGGCTGTTTTGATTATGGTGGCTTTGTAATATAACTTGAAATCTGGTATTGTGATTCTTCCAACTTTTTTTTCCTCAAAATTGCTCAGCTATTTGGGATCTTTTTTTTTTTTTAATATATTTTATTGATTTTTTACAGAGAGGAAGGGAGAGAGATAGTCAGAAACATCGATGAGAGAGAAACATCGATTAGCTGCCTCCTGCACATCCCCTACTGGGGATGTGCCCGCAACCCAGGTACATGCCCTTGACCGGAATCAAACCTGGGACCCCTCAGTCCGCAGGCCGAAGCTCTATCCACTGAGCCAAACCGGTTTCGGCTGGGATCTTTTTTGATTCCATATAAAGTTTTGGAGTATTTGTTCTAGCTCTGTAGATTATGCCATTGGTATTTTAATAGGGATTGCATTGAATCTGTAGATTGCCTTAGGTAGTATGGACATTTTAATGATATTGATCCTACCATGAACATGGTATATTCTTCCACTTATTTATATCTTCTTCTATCTCTTTTTTTCAATGTCCTGTAGTTTTCTGAGTACAGGTCTTTTGCCTCCTTGGTTAAATTTATTCCTAAGTATCCTAATTTTTAGTTGCAATGGTAAATGGGATTGTTTATTTAGTTTCTCTTTCTGAGAATTCATTATTGGTGTATAAAAAAGCCATCATTTTTTTGGGTGTTGATTTTGAATCCTGCTACATTGCCAAATTCATTTATTAGATCTATTTTTTTGGTGGAGTCTTTAGGGGTTTCTATGTATAATATCATGTCATCTGTGAATAATGAGAATTTTACTTCCTCCTTTCGAATTTGGATGCCTTTTATTTTTTCTTGTCTGATTGCTATGGCTAGCACTTCCAGTACTATGTTGAATAAGTGTGGTGAAAGCAGACATCCACATCTTGTTCCTGTTGCTAGGGCAAATGCTTTTAGTTTTTGCCCACTGAGTATAATATTGGCTGTAGGTTTGTCATATATGACCTTTACATGTTGAGATATGCTCCCTCTTTTCCCACTTTGCTGAGAGTTTTTATCAAAAATGGGTATTGGATTTTGTCAAATGCTTTTTCTGCATCTATTGATACAATCATGTCATTTTTGTCTTTCAAGTTGTTTATGTGATGTATCAAATTTATTGATTTGCGGATATTGTACCAGTCTTGCATCCCTGGAATTAATCCCTCTTGGTCATGGTGTATGATCTTTTTAATATATTGCTGGATCTGATTTGCTAATATTTTGTTGAGGATTTTGGCATCTATGTTCATCAGGGATATTGGCCTATAATTCTCTTTCTTTATAGTGTCTTTATCTGGTTTTGGAATTAGGATAATGCTGGCCTCATAAAAAGAGTTTGGAAGTGAATTTTTCTGAAACAGTTTGAGGAGTATAGGTATTAGTTCTTCTTTGAATGTTTGGTAAAACTCCCCATGAAGCCATCTAGACCTGGGCTTTTGTTTGGTGGGAGTTTTTGTTTTGTTTTGTTTTTAATTACTGCTTCTATCTCATCAGTTGTTATTGAACTATTCAGGTTTTCTGATTCCTCCTGATTCAGTTTTGGGAGATTGTATTTTTTTTTGTTTGTTTGTTTTGTTTTGTTGGCACATAGTTGTTCATAGTATTTTCTTACAATCCTTTGTATTTCTGTGGTGTCAAGTGGTTACTTCTCCACTTTCTTGTTTTTTGAGGTATGCATGTAGGGCTATGAACTTCCTTCTCAGGACTGATTTGCTGTGTCCCAGAGATTTTGGGTTGTTATGTGTTCATTTTCATTTGTTTCCATGAAGTTTTTTATTTATTTCTTTATCTTGTTGGTAACTCATTCATTGTTTAATAACATGCTATTTAGCCTCCATGTGTTTGAATGTTTTTGGGTGTTCTTGCTGTAGTTGATATCTAATTTCATTCCACTGTGATCTGAGAAGATGCTTGATATAATTTCAATCTTCTTGAACTTGTAGAGACTTGTTTTTTGTCCTAACATGTGGTCTATCTTTGTGAATGATCCATGTGCACTTGAGAAGAATGTATATCCTGCTGCTTTGGGGTTAAATGTTCTATAAATGTCAATACAATCCATCTGATCCAGTGTGTCCTTTAGAGTCACTGTTTTCTTGTTAAGTTTTTGTATGGAAGATCTATCCAGTGAAGTCAGCGAGGTGTTAAATTCTCCTACTATGACCATGTTGTTGTTGATCTTTCCATTAAAGTCCTCTAGAAGTTTTTTTTTATATATTTAGGTGCTCCTATATTGGGTGCATATATGTTTACCAGGGTTATATCCTCTTGTTGGATTGATTCCTTTAGTATCATGTAGTGACCTTTGTTGTCTCTTGTGATGGCCTTCATTTTGAAGTCTATTTTGTCAGATTCCTACTCCAGCTTTTCTTTATTTTTCATTTGCCTGGAAAATTTTTTTCCATCCCTTCACTCACATCCTGTGTGTGTGTGTCTTTTTTTTCCTGAGGTGGGTCTCTTGTAGACAGCATATAGTTGGGTCATGTTTTAGTATCCACTCAGCTACCCTATCTATGCCTTTTGATTGGAGCATTTATTTATTGCTGTTTTAATTCCTAGAGAATTTCTGTTTCTTCTTCTCCTCATTACAGCAGTCCCTTTAGCACTTCTTGTAATGCTGGCTTGGTGATGATATACTCCTTTAGCCTTATTTTTGTCTGGAGAGCTCTTTATTTGACCATCTATTTTGAATGATAGCCTTGCTAAATATAGTGATCTTGGTTTCTATTTTGAATGATAACTTTGCTGGATATGGTGATCTTGGTTTCAGATCTTTACTTTCCATTACCTTGAGTACTTCATGTCATTCCCTTCTGGCCTGTAGAGTTTCTGATGAGAAATCAGGTTTCAGCCTTATTGGAGCTTCTTTGTAGGTAAAAGTTTGCTTTTCTCTTGCTGCCTTAAAGATTCTCTCTTTGTCTTTAATTTTTGGCATTTTAATTATGATGTATCTGGGTGTGGGCCTGTTTGGGTTCTTCTTTCTTGGGGTTCTCTTTTCCTCCTGAAATTATGTGACTTTTTCCTTTACTAGGTTAGGGAAGTTTTCTGCCATTATTTCTTCAAACACATTCTCTATCCCTTCTGCCTCTTCTGGCACACTTGCTATTCTAATATTGTTATGTTTCATGTTGTCTCACAGCTCCCTTAAGCTGTCCTCCTGTTTTTTAATTGTTTTTTCTTTTTGGTTCTCTGATTGAGTGATTTTTTTCAACCCTATCTTCTAATTCAGTGATTCGATCTTTACCTTCCCCTAATCTGCTGTGTATTCCTTCCAATGTATTTTTTTATTTGTGTTATGTCATTCTTTACTTCTGACTGTTCTTTTTTCATAGTTACTATATCTTTTCTGTTGAGCATGTTTACCATCATTATTCTGAACTCTGTTTCAGATAATTTTTTTTTATCTCTGCTTCACTTATCTCTTCTTCTGGAAAATTCTCTTGTTCTTTCATTTGGGGGTTGTTTCTTTGTTTCTTCATTTTGGCTGTCTGTTTGGGTTTGTGACTATATATTAGTTAAATCCTCTATGCCTCTCAATCTCTAGTGCAGGACAATGTCAAATGCTGTTTCAAATTAGATCAGGCAAAGACTCAAAGCCTCCAGAGACTGCCTCTGCCTACAGACTGATAGGATTCTGACTTGAATTGCCCCCAGGCAATTGTCCTCAGGTATAGCAAGAGTTGTTTTTTTCCCCAATAGGGTGGGGCATTTGCTTCTGCCTGGAGACTATTATTTTCAGTCTGTTAAGTGGCTTCAGGGCAAAGTGTTTTCCAATAGGGTGGATCAACTGTCTTGCCCCCAGGCAAGGCAAAATTCTGTGTGGGAAAGATGTCCTCTACTGCATGAGGGAATATCTCAGCACAGGAAACCAGGGGTTTCTGCCTTCTGAGCTCTAAGCCTTGAGTCCCCAAATCCTGGCTTCTGCTCATACAACTCTAGTCCACTCTGCCCTCCCTCTGCTGGAGCACAAAGTGGGTGGCTCCACAGGGAATTTTGTGTGTTGGCCCTTTAAGAGGATGCCTAAATTTCCAGCCATCACTCCCTGGTAGACAGCAACTTCACTGCTTTTTATAGTCAGATGTTATGTGGGTACCCTTCTCAGTTCTGGTGCTCTCTGCTTGGGGGCCCAGCTTTGGGATTGATCCCAGAGTTCTCAGGGCAGCTGAGATATTTCTTCAGAACTTCAGTTGCTGTCTGTGGGTGCCCAGCCAGCCCTTTCGTACCTTGGCCCCTCCTACCAGTCTCTATGCGGTCTCCACTTTTGGTCCTTGGGTATCAGGGTTCTCTCCAGTGAGTCTTCCATTGATTATTCTGGAAGTTTTTCTGTATTTTAGTTGTAATTCCAGTTTGTTCCTGGGAACTTGTCCATGCAGCATCTACTTACTCTGACGCCATTTTATGTGACTCTATTTTGTTTCCTTTATTAATGGGTCTCTCTTCTGTTTTGATGTTGTTGAGTATTTGTTAGTTATTCTCTACTTCCTTGAGACTTTCATCCCTGGAATCCCTGGCACTGCCCTTGCTAGGATCTCCTCTTAATGCCTGACTCTATTTTCTAGTTCTTTTGTTGGTTCCTCTTCTTCTATGGGTTCCTGAATTGCTGGTGTTCTGGAGGTTTCTTTCTGAACCCACTGTTCTTCTCACTATGCATTAAGTTTTCTACCTTTTTGGTTAAGACCCTTTAAACAACCTGTTGAAAATTGTAGAATATTTCTCCACTAAAATATAGAGCACATACATTCAAAATTTAGTATAAACTTTCATGATCCACCAGAAGCCATATTAAGAATCCGCTATATTCATTCTAGCTGGGTTATTTCATTTGTCTCTTTTATAAGATGACTTCCAAATTTCTTAAATTGATCTTGGCTTCTCTCCATAACTTAAGATGCATATTCTTCCTGAATTCTTTCATTGCCTGGGTTCAGATCCTTTTGACCTCTCACCCAGACTACTACAACAGCTTTTAACTCTTCTCCTTGCTTTCAGGCTTGTGTCCCTCAGATCATCCTCCACAGAGCCTCTAATGATTTATTATTCTGACCTTTTCAGCTCTAAGGTCTGATTCTTTATTTTCTATGGAAATAGTCCAAACTCTTCCATGACACACACTTCCCCACCATCCCTCCTTTGTGAGGGGTCCTTCTTGTGCTTACTATAATCTGCATATCTTCATTATCGTATAGACTTTAAATAGAAATTCTCTTTTCCAGTGCTATCAAAATTGAGAGTTGAGCAGTTAATTGAAGAAGTTGATTAAAGGTAAAGTTATCAAAAATAATACATGCAAAAAAATTTATGGATAAGCAAGGAACTTGATATAAAAGAAAATGCTAAGAAACATTTAAATTACCTTCTTAATGTTTATATGCTACAGAAGAGTAGAATTTATACATTTCTGTAAAGATTCATTTATGCCAATAGTGTTCTTTTTTTCTTTATTCTGATGAATCTTTTATTAAATTGAAAAAGAATATTACTTTCATGTTAAAAATACATGCATACTTAAAACATTTTATTTCAACTTAAAACATAGAAAGACATTAATTTGCCAATTTTTTCATATATGACCAAGGCACTTTCTTTGAGTATGGGTACTTGATTGGAATTCATTGTTCATTCTTGATTAAGCTGAACCCAGAATGCATCCTCTAGCTTTTTGGTTTACATGAAAGTTTAACTTTAAATGAAAGAACTTAAGCCACTTTTGCAGCAATCTGAGTACAGAATACTAGATTTGTATGATTTTCCCACTACCAATTTTCAGTTGAATTGTCCATATCTAGTTCAATAGTAGTATGTTTTTCTAATGAAGATTTACTTTTGTAAAGTCTTTCCAAGGCATTGAATCTTAGAAATAACAGTTGTCTTTGTTTTTAAATTACATTTTATTGGTTTGGTTAGTGTAGCATTTCATTAAAGTATATTTATAATACAAGAATGTGGTTTGTGAACATACCCTCAACTGAGGGGAGTAGAGATTGCTTCATGATCAGAATGCTGTAGATATTGGTAATTTTTATAGAGGGAATGGACATTGTGTTGATAAATATGGCAAAGTTGGTTGAATGGAGGTTGGTTATTTTTATGGCTAATCTCCCTTTATTACAATACTAGAGCCCCGGTGCAGGAATTTCATGAACTCAGTGGGCGGGGGCAGGGGGCCCTCATCCCGGCCTGCACCCTCTTGCAATCCGGGAGCCCCACAATCAATCGCCCCACAGAGGGTGGCCTGGGCCTGCATCTTTGGGGTGATTGCGGAGCCTCCCCAGATGGATCGCCCTGCTGGCCGGTGGCCTGGGCCTCCCTCTGCGGGTCAATCGTGGGGCGATGGTGGAGCCCCCGACCAATTGCATCGCCCCCGACCAATTGCATCGCACAACTATATAGCATGGTTGTCCGGATGGTCGTTCTGCTGTTCGGCTGTTCAGTCAATTTGCATATTACACTTTTATTATTATAGATGAGTTCGTATAAGCAAGAGCTATATATTTTTTCCATTTCTGTATAGCTAATACTTAATTTTTATATTGCAGTTATCATTTAGTATGGAAGAAGATGAATTTTTTGGAGAAAAAACATTCCAGCATTATTGTGCAGAATTCATCAAACATTCACAGCAGATAGGTGATGGTTGGGAATGGAGAACTTCAAAGGTAAGAACAGAAAATTTTATTTCCCATTTTGAAAGAGTTTTTTTTTAGTTCTTTTTTTTTTACAATGTAAACCCTTAGTAATTAAAACTAATGTATGAAGCTAGCTTGATTTAGTAAAGGGCTTAAATTGAAGAATATTTTAAAACAGATGTCCATTGTATTACTTCAACTATATGTACTCATTATAATGAAGTATTATCTAGAAAAGTCTTTAGGTGACTTGCTTTAATTTAATAGATAAGAATGCTTAGCATATTAATTATCCGAATATAAACAGATGCTTCTGTGGTGCTTCAAACCATTTGTTTACACTATTAATTTTCTTAGGAAACTGTTTTTGTCCAGAGAATGAAAAGATAATCCTGAAACCAAACCACAGTGAATCACAAAATCTGAAATATTGAAGGCTGTGCTAATTAGGATATTTTTTTGTTTTGTTTCTTTATTGATAAATTGGGAATTTTTTAATAGTATAAACACATTTCAAAACATTCTTTTGGTTCTATTCAATAATAGTTAAAAGGTCTATATACTCATTTACTTTCACACATATATTTAGTAAGGTTCTCTGTCAAAAGCTTTTTCAGTTCCTTGAAAGCCCTTTCTTAGAGAATAAGTTTTCTCTACTTGACACCTTATCTGATTCCTGAAAAAGTGATGAATCTTGATTCTCTGCAGAATGGCTGTGTTTCCTATCTGCAGTCTGAGAAACATGAACCGTTTTAAGCTGATTTCTATGATTCAGAACTAAGCCAGGGGAGTGTAGGTCTTGATTGGGTCTAGAGTATCACTTGGGTTATATGTCAGCTCAGTTTTGACAGGGTGGCTCATGGAATGGTTCAGAGGTATGGTAGAGTCCAACTCCACTATCTCAGTTAGGGACAGGACAGTCCACATACCCCTAGGGCATCTCCCGCTCTAGGATAACATGACCTTATTGACACCCTTTATTAATTTTTGTTCCTATTTTATAATTTTGTTTGCTATTGTGTTCGTATTTTTATTCATATTACTAGAGGCCTGGTGCATGAAATTCATGCACGGGAGGGGGGGTTCCCTCAGCCCGGCCTACAACCTCTCACAATCTGGGACCTCTGGCTCCTAACCGCTCGCCTGCCTGTCTGATTGCCCCTAACCACTCTGCCTGCCTGTCTGATTGCCCCTAACCACTCTTCCTGCCTGCCTCATTACCCCTAACTGCTCGCCTGCCTGCCTAATCACCCCTAACCACTCTGCCTGTCTGATTGCCCCTAACTACTCACCTGCCTGCCTGCCTAATCACCCCTAACCACTCTGCCTGTCTGATTGCCCCTAACCACTCACCTGCCTGCCTGATAGCCCCTAACCACTCTGCCTGCCTGCCTGATTGCCCCTAACTGCTAGCCTGCCTGCCTGATTGCCCCTAACTGCCTCTGCCTGGTGTCTGATTTCCCCTAACTGCTCACCTCCCTGCCTGATCGCCTCTAACTGCCTCTGTCTGCCTGCCTCATTACCCCTAACTGCTCGCCTGCCTGCCTAATCACCCCTAACCACTCTGCCTGTCTGATTGACCCTAACCATTCACCTGCCTGTCTGATCGCCCCTAACCACTCTGCCTGCCTGCCTGCTCACCCCTAACTGCTTGCCTGCCTGCTCGCCCCTAACTGCTTGCCTGCCTGATTGCCCCTAACTGCTTGCCTGCCTGATCGCCCCTAACCACTCGCCTGCCTGCCCGATCACCCCTAACTGCCTCTGCCTGCCTGCCTGATTGCCCCTAATTGCTTACCTACCTGCCTGATCGCCCCTAACCACCTCTTCCTCGGCCCCTGCCTCTGTGGCTTAGTCTGTAAGGACTTCCGGAATGACATTTGGAAGGTCGTTCGGCTGTCTAGTCTAATTAGCATCTTACCCTTTTATTACTATAGATTTCTTCGATGATTATTATTGACATACTAGGGGCCCAGTGCATGAATTTGTGCACCTTGAAAGGATCTGTGGGCCACGAGGCTATGGTGGGCACAGGGTGGGTCTCGGCTCATCTTCCACACCCCTGCCTGGTCCCTCCCACCATGGCCCCTGGTTCCCTGTCTGCCAGCAGCCCCGTTCCTGCTGCCACTGCTCCCACATGCTGACAGCACCGGCCCTGCTCACACCCACTGATGGAGCAGTTGGAGCTGGCTCCAGCAGCGGGTGCAAGCGAGACCGACGCTGTCAGTGGGTACAAGTGGTGGCTGCTGCCCTGATTGCCCCTTAGGAGCAGTGGGAGATGGATAAGCCCTCAAGGGCAATCAGGGCCAGCAGCCTCCGCTCGCACCTGCTGATGGTGCTGAGTGATCAGTGCTGGCGCCGGGCACCGACAGCGGGTGTGAGTGGGGCAGGTGACGGCAGCAGGTGAGAGTGCCAGGTAGGACCATGGTGTGTGGGAGCAAAGAATTTTCAGAAACCACCAGAGGCTCGCCCTGATGACAGTGACCGGCATCCCACGTTGGTCTGGCACCCCTGCTCACCTGCTCCACCATCCCGCTGTGGCCGATGCCTGCCATGTACCACACTCTGCCGCCTGCTACCGACGCCCGCCATGTTCCCCGTGCGCCCCTAGTAGTCAGCGCACGTCATAGTGACTGGTTATTTGGTTGTTCAGTTGTTCGGTTGTTCTGTCGTTTGGTCTATTTGCATATTAAGGTTTTATATATAGAGAGAAAAGAACTGCTAATTTTTTTATATTAATTTAGTAACTATCCAATCACTGATTTCATAATGCATAGTCTTCATAATTTTTCAGTGATTTCCCTGTAATCTTATAGGTAGAGTGAGATCATATGCAAGTGAAATTTTTTTTACTTTATTTGTAATATTTTTCTCTATTATTTTATAAATTGGTTAAAAAATGTTAATAGTGATAAAAGTTCTCTTTGTCTTCATCCTGATCTTAATATTAATGCTTCTGATATATAATTGGTTGTTTATTCATTTAATGAGTAAAGGTTTCAGACCCCTTTTCTTTTTTTCTTTTTAATCTTTATTGTTGAAAGTGTTACATATGCCCCTCTTTTTCCCCCATTGACCCCTTCTAGCCCAACCCCACCTCCAACCCCAGGCCTTCACCACCCTATTGTCTGTGTCCATGGCTTATGCATATGTGCATACAAGTTCTTTGGTTGATCTCTTCCGACCCACCCACCCTGTCTAAAACCCCTTTTGACCTTTAATAATTTGTGTGGTTACTCCTTGGGAACTTTCTCTTTTCACCAGGTTTCCTAAAAAAAGAATTTTTCTTTTATCTTAAGCTAGAGACAGAATGATATAGATTCCTGTTACCATTTCTGTGACCTAGCAGAATGAGGAAGAGGAAGGTTAGGGAGGGAGCTGGGACTAGACTGCATTTGTGTGTGTGAATGTGTTGAGGGGAAGATCTCCTGGAGGGAAATTATATCTGTCAGTAGCTTCTTCACTAAATTTGTTGAAACTAGTTCCTCATGAACCAGTTTCCAGGATTTGTTTATATTCTTGTTTTGGCCTCTGCTTCAGGGATGGGGATGGCTATGTATAACTTCTTGTTTGCTGCCACTGTCTGCTAAGTTAGGAAAATTTCCTACCCTTTGGGGTAGGAATTGCACTTTTAATTAAGGATTGTTCTTTTTAATGTGGGGGTGAGCCCATAGATAGCATCAAAACAAAACAAAACGCTGTTGAGAGATCTCTGTAGCCTTAAGGTAAGGACTGCAAAGTCAAAACTCTTTGGAGAGATCAGGCGTGGTAAATAAATGGATGAAGCTGCCAGGGACGTGACAACATGGACACTGAGTCCTGTGGTTTGTGGCTGACCACAGTGCTTGGCCTGTTCCAGGTTGGAAACCTGGACCCTTGGGTACCAGACCTTCGAAAAAAAAGTAAAAGGATTTGGGGGGAGGAATTTCTAAAATTTTAAATGTTGACAAATAATTAAAAAAGATATTTTAAAAACCAGGGAGGACCAAACCCAACATGCCAATAGTGCACAATAATGGAGGCTAATAATGCATAATAAGGAGGGCTATTTTTTTAATAGAAGTTGATGACTTCTATTAAAAAAATAGTCATCAACCTCTATTAAAAAAATAGCTGTATAGCCCTAATTGGTTTGGCTCAGTGGATAGAGCATCAGCCTGTGGACTCAAGGGTCCCAGGTTCGATTCCGGTCAAGGGCATGTACCTTGGTTGCGGGCACATTCCCTGTAGGGAGTGTGCAGGAGGCAGCTGGTCGATGTTTCTCTCTCATCGATGTTTCTAACTCTCTATCCCTCTCCCTTCCTCTCTTTAAAAAATCAATAAAATATATTTTAAAAATGGCTGTATGGAAGTACAATTGGAAAACATTTAAATTATATAATGAATAAGTTTTGACATATGTGTAGACCTGTGATCCTTCAACACAGTCAAGAAAGTGAATATATTCATCACCTGCAAAAGGTCCCTTGTACACTTTTGTAGTCCCTCCATCTGCCCTTGGAAGTTATTTTTAAAAAGAATCTTGTTTATCCCGATATATAGAGGCTCCTTTAAAGAGTACACATATTACTACTCACATTCACGTTTGTTCATAAATCACTTTGGCAATATTCATTTTATTTTTTAATATTGAAAGAATTGCAACAATATTTAGAGAACTGATATAATTCAACTTTATAGATAAGACAAAACATCATTTTTCCCCTGCAAAGTTGATAAGAAAAACAGAGTGAATTAATGAAACATGTAATAATTTTAAAAAATTATAAAGAAAGCAGTTTCTAAATGTAGTCAAAACAGTTCTAATTTTTATATCTGGAGGCATGCAGAATGGGAGAAGACTTCCAAGTCATTATTTGTCAGTGGGGCTTGATGCTGTTGGCATTTGGGCAGGACAGTTCTTGTTCCTTTACCCCCAGCATTTCCAAACTCTTTAGGTAGGTGGTATACTCGCACTGAGAGCTATTGTTTAACATGATGGTCTGTCTGAGATGAATGAGTTTGGTTAAGAGCGTTGGCTTCAGAGTTAGGTGTACCTGGATACAAATCCCTGTTCTAACATTTACTAGCTAGATATTGCACAAATTACTTAATGTCTCCAAACTTCATTTTTTTATCTATAAAACTAGAGGCCCAGTGCACGGATTTGTGCACATTGAAAGGAAATTAATTACAAGGTGACTGGGAGAGATGGGCTGGACACACCCTGGAGCCAACCTCCTGTAGTCCCTTCCCTGGCCGGCAGCACCTGGGGTGGCGTCAGGGCTCAGAGGGCATCTGTGGAGTGAGTGGGGTCCCTCCTTCAGGTGGGGTCCCTTGGCCTGGCCTGTGGGATTGGACTCCCTCCTCTCTGGTTCTGGTGTGAGTCACCCAAGAACCGCCGCTGCCAAGTCACTGCAGCTCAGCACCTCCTGCATTGAGTATCTGCCCCTGGTGATCAGTACACATCATACCTACTGGCCAGTCGGATGGTCGGATGGTCACTTAGCCTTTCATATATAGAGAGGGATACCGATAATACCCCACCTAATGAGGTTATTGTGTAGGTTAAATGAGATTTGCATTGAAACAGTTTAGCGAATAACAGTGAATAACAGTGAATGCAATTGTTTGAAACACATTACTTGATCTAATAGAAATAGTGTATAGCCAGAGACGTATAGGTTCAGAGAGAGAGAGAGAGGGAGAGGGAGAGAATGGGTGTTTAAGGGTCACTTGGCAATTCCATTGTCTCAGGACATTCCATGTCTACATCAGATACATAGGAATTTGCTTTATTCTTAAAGACAGATGGAATGAAGAGATTCTACCCATTTTAATGTATTAATGTAATATTGGGTCATCCTCAAAATAGGAGGTTTTAACCTCCTAACTTTTATATATAGATACATAGAAATATATATATACTATATTAAAAAATCTATGAGTGAGAGAACTAGAATAATGTCCAAACCTAACTCATTGAACATCATTGGGAGCATCTAGGACAACAACCCCTTGTTCTGAAAATTGTTAAGTCATAAATAAATAAATAAATAAAAAGCCTAATTTGATTTTAAAAAGCCTTTTTTAAAGAATTTTATCTGATAAAACATAGAAAAGATGGTAAAATTTTAAAAAACACCACGTTTCAATCCCTAGTGAAATGAATTAGGCAACAATAATCAGTGGATGGAACCATTAAATGAAAGGTTGCAGAGGAGGGCTTGAGCTACCATCACCTGAACCTTGTGCTCAATCTTGGAGTTATTAAAAACAGGGCATCTGGATATTATATGCTTTCTGAAGTTTTATAGCATGAATCACAGAGCATAATCTATGAAGTATTCTTGCCCAAAATGTTGAACCTGAATAGAATCAATTAAGGAACTTAAGTGATGCAGGATCCAGTTAATTGTCACTACAGGAAGCAAATAGAAAAATCTAGAAATCTAAAGGACAACTGACTCAATTTCCTTAAAAAATTAATAGTAAGATAAAGAAGTGAGGAGGAGGACTGCATCTCTATCTAGGATTAAGGACCAGGCCTTTTTTGTTTTTTGTTTTTTCAGTATTTTTTTTCTCGCTCAAGATGTTTAAGCATAGCTTCTGACCAATCATTGACCATAAAGCTATGTATAAATGTAATTTTGAGAGACAGAAGCCAGACTCAAAAGAGTACATCATTTTTAGTCATGAGCTGTGTATGCTTAGCTAAGGAATGTGAACTATATCCTGAAATAATGGAGAATCACTATAGGATTTTAACCAGGCTATAATGGATTGGAATTGCATTTTATAAGATTGCTTTGGCAGGATGGAAGGCAGATTGGCAGAAGGCAAGATTACAGACAGAAAGCAGAAATAATGGCCCGAACCAAGACAATGGCAATGGTAAAATAGGGCAGAGGATGCAGAGGGAAGCCAATTGGAGAGATTTTTAAAGGTGAAATAAACTGATAGAATGATCCATTAGGTCTAAGTATTGAGGAGAGAGGAGTAAAAGCCTTTAGGTTTATGGCCTGAGCCAGAAGGATGGTGGAGCCCTTTAGTTAAACAAAGAATTCAACTAATAGGAGGTTGAAAGATGATAAGCTCAGTTTTGATCATGTGGAGCTTGAGGTCAACAGAACTCAAATCTATGAGATTGTTTATATAATTAAACTTTGTGTAAAATCTATTGTTTGGTAAAAAAAAAAAATGAGTATATGGAAATATGGGACTGTAGCAGTCCATAGACCTGGGTTCCTGCTCCAGTCCTCGATCAAATTTGGCCAAGTTCAGTTGTTACGTTGATGCCTACATTTATTTATTTATTTCAGTTATCTTTATACAGAATGAAGAAAATATGTCTGCTCTCTATATACTTATATGAGTGTCATGAGCATAAAAAGATGCTGCAAAACAAGAATACATGCAATTGCTGCTATAGCACTCAATTTGTTTTAGAAATTATAACTAATCCAATATGAACAAAATAAAGCCATAAATATTAAAAAAAGAACCCATATTTTCATATTGTCAGATGACATGGAAAGCACCAAAGAATTATTTTTAAAAGTACTAGAAGTACTAAGACAATTCATTTAGGTAATCAGTTACAAAATATACCTAGCAAAATAAATTTTAAAAGTGAACAGGTATTGTGTACATAAAAGAGAAGACAACATTGTAGATATGTAATTTCCCTCCAAATTTATAAATTTAAAAGAACAACCATTGAAATCCCAATTGAGAAATATAGCAACACTTGCTTATCTAATTAAGAGTACCTAAAAATGGCCAGAACCGGTTTGGCTCAGTGGATAGAGTGTCGGCCTGAGGACTGAAAGGTCCCAGGTTCGATTCCGGTCAAGGGCATGTACCTGGGTTGCGGGCACATCCCCAGTAGGAGATGTGCAGGAGGCAGCTGATCGATGTTTCTCTCTCATCGATGTTTCTAACTCTCTATCTCTCTCCCTTCCTCTCTGTAAAAAATAAATAAAATATATTAAGAGTACCTAAAAATGAAAGCTTACATATGAGAGAAATTCAGCAAAACAACCACAATAGTACTAGGTTAGTGTGCTTTTTTCCCATTTTTACAAACATTCATGATCATAATGATGTCTGTAGTTGGAGGCCTTCTCTTAGGCTTTGGAAATAAGCATTTTCTAAGTTCAAGCATAATATTAACTCATAATAGATCAGAACAGTTAGGCAAATTACTCAGGGAAGAGAGAGAGAGAGAGAGAGAGAGAGAGAGAGAGAGAGAGAGAGAGAGAGAGAGAGAGAGAACATGGCTTCCCAGTCTACAAGATTAGACTGTAATCTGATGGCAACCAAAGAGAGAGTAGTCAGTGATTAAAATTTAAGAAGCTTGGTGGGTATGGCTCAGTGGTTGAGCTTTGACCTATGAGCCAGGAGTCTCAGTTCGATTCCCCAGTGTGGGTATGCAGGAGGCAGCTGATCAATGATTCTCTCCCATCATTGATGTTTCTCTCACTCTCTCACTCTCCCTTCCTCTCTGAAATTAAAAAATATATATATTTAAAAAAAAACTTTAAAAAAATAAGTGAAGGAAACATTGTAATGCAGCAGTGTCTATTACACTATTTAAAGAGAGAGATTCTTACCCTACAAATTTTAAACAACTTGGCCTCAATGGTAAGACTGTGCCTACTGCAGAGCAAGATGTATGATGCCACTCTTAGCTTATGCCATTAAATATTTTATCCATGCAGCTGCTCATGAGAATTTGTACTCATTCTGTGCTCACACTATTGTGATTTGCCCATCTATAAAACAAAAATGAATCATCAGGATGACAATTCTATTTACAGTTAATATAAATTAATAATTGGATTCTGATATATATCTATGTAGATATCTCCTCTGTCATTGCTTGATGTGGATCTTTCTTTGAGAGACAGCTCCATTCCAGTCTATCTGATACTGAGGGTCAGATTCTGGGCTTGATAAACTCACCAGTGGAAAAAACTTCCTACAAGGCTTTTTGAAAACAGCCTGTCAGCCTGTCCCCAAACATTACTGTTAGGCAGGAATGTGCTTTTAGTTGTTAAAAGTACATAATTACTATCATTATTTAAATTTTAATGTATAAATTTATAAAGTATTATAGCTTTCCTTTTTCTGATACTCTTGATAATCTTTAAAAATGGCATTAAAATATTTAATTTACAAGTGATACAACCTGTTCTTCTTGTGATGATTGCTTAAGATTTGCATATGCATAAGACAAATCATATCATAACACAATAAATTATGAATGAAAAATCTAGTGTAACTGACTATGACTCAATATTTATTATAAAAACACAGCATGCTGCTCTAAGTGCATTTTTCTCCTAATCTCCAAAGATAAACTAAAAAAACAAAACCAAAAGAAAAACAACAAAACTACTTTAGTCTAATCAAGAGACTATATGACTACAATATATTTAATCTTTATCTAGTGACGTTTGGGTCCAGAAATGATATTTCATTAGCTCACAGTAGATAGCTTAAACAAATATAGCATTATTCAAAAAATAATAGCAGCAACATACAGCCTCTCTAAAAAGGATTACTAATACAGGGATATGTAAAAAAAAATTTAAATAAGCTAAAGGAGAAAGAATAAAAATTAAAGAAAAATTAAATATTTCAAACCACCAAATGTATTTATCACTTACATAAAGCAACATTATACTTAAGAAACCAGTGGGAAATGTCTATTGCTTTTAGTAAACCTTAAAATCATCACTACATTTTAGCAAAGAAACTAAGCATACTGTGTACATAGAAGTAAAAAAAAAATTAAGTAAATATTTAGTATTCACTTTTGAAATAAAAATCATTACTTTCAACAACTCAATGTATAATTACTGCCAAAGTGAATGGGTAAAGTAACATAACTGTATTTAACATATTAATTCAGTTATTCACTCTCAATTCCGTTATGTACATTCAAAATTCAGACAGGTTTCTTCTAGTCTGCCCTGCCATGTCCTCTCTGCATGTGTCACCTCACTGTCAGCCCAGGATATGGGGACAGTGTGGTTTCCCCACTGCATGTGGGTGGAAGGCAGCCAGGGCTGTTTGCAGAGTTGAAGCCTCTCTGTGGATCTCTCACTTCCAGGATCTCACTGTTGAGTTTCTGGTTTTGTTGCTGGTCTGTTGCTTGACCCAACAGAGATGGCCTCCTCAGACTTGCTACTGGCACTGCTGCTGGACAGCATATTTTCACGTTGGGCTCCAGATCAATTGAGCCTCTCTGGCCATGACGGAGTCCCAGCCTGTGGTCCAGGGAGAGCCCCCTCCCTGACCACCAGGGAAGGATGGCAGTGGCCCCAGTCAGCAGAGCCACAGACGCCCACTGTTCGTACCCGAATTTCAACAGTGTTTTATGAATAAGTGCTTCTTAATATGCTATTTGACTTTGGTAGATTGCCAGATCCCTGAAATGGTTGTTTTTTGGAGAGGAAGATTTAAAGTCCTTCCTATTAAAGCCACATAATGATTTTAATTTGTATTTTGCTGAAAACTAGTTTATTTGTGTACCTTTTAATATGTTTATTATTTAGTGGGAACCTTCATTTGAGTGATTGAATCTTTTGCCCATAATCACTACATATTTTTTGAAGATTAAATTTATCCTTCAGATAGGCAACCCTGACCCAAGTTTGGCTTAGATGCTCCTCCTCTGTATGTCTGTAAAACTGACTGCACAATTCTATATAGTGATTATCTGTATACTTGTCTGATTCCTCATAATAGTCTGAAAGCTCCTTTACTGCAGGGGATTTTGTTTCTATATCCTTGCTTTTAAGTCCTTGGTGCTTAGCATAGTGAGCCCTCTATATGCATTTGCTTAATTGCATTAAAATTATATAAACTTCAAGGAGTTCTGGAAGGCTTTTTATTTTTGTAAATACATTTTATTGTATTTTATTTCATTGTATAATATATTGTTTGAAATAAGTGGGTCATTAACTAGTTTGCAAAAACCTAGTTGTTATAGAAAAATTTTCTTAAATAGTAAAATTCCTTTTTAGTGGAATGACCTGATGGGTCCAATATTATTACATAACTAGGGGCCCAGTGCACGAAATTCGTGCACTGGGTGTGTGTGGAGGGGAGTGTCCCTCAGCCCAGCCTGCCCCCTCTCACATACTGGGAGCCCTCAGGCGTTGACTCCCATCACCCTCCAATCGCAGGATCGGCCCCCAGCCCAGGCCTGATGCCTCTGGCCTAGGCATCCGGCCCGGGCAGCGGGGACCCACAGCTGCAGCGGCCCCGCGATCGTGGGCTTCGCTTTAGGCCCAGGCAAGGGACCCCTAGCTCCTGGGACTGCCAGCTTCGACTGTGTCCAGCTCCCATCGCTGGCTCCACCCCTACTTCCTGCTATCACTGGCCAGGGCAGAAAAGGCACCTGATTCTCCAATCATGGCTGGGGCCGCCTTTGCCCTGGCCCCCAGCTCTTAGCTCCCCCCTGGGTTTCCGATCACTGTCAGTGGCAGGGGACTTCTTCCTGCTTTCCCTTTCGCCTCCCTGCATTGTGCCTACATATGCAAATTAACCGCCATCTTGTTGGCAGTTAACTGCCAATCTTAGTTGGCAGTTAATTTGCATATAGCCCTGATTAGCCAATGAAAAGGGTAGCTCGTACGCCAATTACCATTTTTCTCTTTTATTAGTGTTGATACCACCAGTAACCTCTAAATTCATTGCTACTACTATTAAATTCATTGGTAACTTTGATCTTTTAGTCGTATTTGACAGGATTGACCATTCTTTTTTAAAATCAACACTAATAAAAGAGAAAAATGGTAATTGGCGTACGACGATACCCTTTTCATTGGCTAATCAGGGCTATATGCAAATTAACTGCCAAGATTGGCAGTTAACTGCCAACAAGATGGCGGTTAATTTGCATATGTAGGCACAATGCAGGGAGGCCAAAGGGAAAGCAGGAAGAAGCCCCCTGCCACTGACAGTGATCAGAAACCCAGCGGGGAGCTAAGAGCTGGGGGGCAGGGCAAAGGCGGCCCTGGGGCAAACCCAGCCATGATCGGAGAATCAGGTGCCTTTGCCGCCCTGGCCAGTGATAGCAGGAAGTAGGGGTGGAGCCAGCAATGGGAGCTGGGCACGGTCGAAGCTGGCAGTCCCAGGAGCTAGGGGCCCCTTGCTTGGGCCTAAAGCGAAGCCCACGATCGCGGGGCCGCTGCAGCTGTGGGTCCCCGCTGGCCAGGCCGGACGCCTCAGCCAGAGGCATCAGGCCTGGGCAAGGGGCTGATCCTGCGATTGGAGGGTGATGGGGGTCAATGCCTGAGGGCTCCCAGTATGTGAGAGGGGGCAGGCTGGGCTGAGGGACACTCCCCCGCCCCCCCACCCGCCATACCCAGTGCACGAATTTCGTGCACCGGGCCCCTAGTATATATATATATATATATATACACTTCCTTCATTTTGTGTCCTCATTCTCTTAGTTTACCGCCTATATTACTCTTTACTCCTTTTCAGTCCTTTTGCTGTTTTATTCGCCCTTCCTCCCTCCCCCCAACCTCATAATACTGGTGCTCAGGCTGTCCTATGTCTTATTTTCTTCTCTAGCTTTTTTTAGGACTGTGGTGTCATCATTTAAATTCTATCAAATGCCAATTACTCCCAATTGTATATCTCCTGCCCAGACTTCTCTCTTGAATTCCAGACTCATAAGGTCAAGTTCTTATTTGACATTTCTACTTTGATGTTCCCACTTAGATCCTAAAGTCAACAAGTCCAAAATTAAACTCCTAATCTCCCCCCTCCCAAAGATGCTGCTCACCCAACTCCATCCAAATTAACCTTCTCCTCTCAATAGACAGAGAAACTTGTTTTTCCAGTTGTTCAAGCAATTGGAGTTATCCTTAACTTCTCTATTTCTCTCACACCTTACACCCAATCCATTCAGACATCCTGATTCCTCCACCTCATAATATCCAGAATCAGACAATTTTTCATCATTTCCTTGCTTCCACCCTGGTGCAAACCATCATCAACTCTTACTTCACCTTCAGTTTCCTTTCATTTCCTTCGCAACTGACCAGGCACACTGACTTCCTTGCTGTTCTTCAAACATACTAGACAAACACTGCTGCCAGGGGGCCTCTGAATTGGCTGGCCACTCTTCTTCCTGATATGACTAACCACTCTTCTCCTCCCCACAGCCTTCATGTGTTTGCTCATATGTCACCTTCATATTGGGGTCTTCTGACCATCCTATTCAGCAGTTCTAGCCTCACTACATCTTATGTTCCTCACACTACTATTCATCTCTAAGATGCTCTTTAATTTACTTATTTATTCTGCTTTTTTCTTACTGTCTCTTTTTTTCCTTCTCAATCTATAAGGACAAGTATTTTTTTTCAATCCTCACTCAATGATATGTTCTCATGGATTTTTAGAAAGTGAGGGAGGGAGGGAGGGAGGAAGGGAAGGAGAGAAACATTGATCAGTTGCCTCACATACACTTCCTTGACTGGGGCTTGAACCTGCAACCTAGGTATGTGCCTTGACGGGGAATTGAACCAGCAACCTTTTGTTGCATGGGATGATTCTCCAACCAACTGAACCACCCAGCTAGGGCTTATTTTGTTTATTGATATGCTCAAAGCAACTAGAATATCACTGGGTATAAGGTAGGTACACAAATATTTGTTACATGAATGACTGAATATCTGATTTTTTTCAGAAAAAAATTCACAATTTTTCTGGAGAATTTTATTGAACAAAAACTTTTATTTGGAAAAATATGAGAATTTTTTTTAAAACTCAGTGTTCCTCTTCTATCCCTTAATTAATGAGCTAGGATTTATGAAAACACCATAAAATTTACATAAAAAGTTAATAAGTAACATTCAAATAACCTCTTCAGGGCAGTCTTTTTAATAAAACTGGTATTTCTGTAAAAATGGAATTTTTCTATAATGATATGCGGTATAGTAGAATTTAATGCAGACTTTAGATTTTAAAATAGCCATGTAACAGCGTGTTGAGTGGGACCTTTTTATCTTGTTCCAGAATTTCAGCTAAAGCCCCAAGCTGGAGACAAAAGGCTCTAAGTAACTACTTTTCTATATTTGGATTGCTATGAATAATCTAGTAGCCACTGGGGCCAGCAACCTGCCTGCAGAGAGGAGACTGTTCTGAGGAACCATTCCTGAAGGACTGGGATCCTTCACCCCACCCCAATATGAGAATAAGACTCAACAGAGAAGTGCAGAGTTTGTAATGAGAAACTATTCCCTCCCCTGCCCCCCAAAGCCTCCCTTCCTTCTCCAAAGAAGCAATTGTAGAGTATGGGGTGCCTTCAAGTCAGCAGGGAGGTCATTTCATTGCCTAGTTGAGCATTTGTTTAGCACTGGACTTGCCGATCTGCCCTTTCTGCTGGAGCAGGACTAGACTAAACGAAGTTGAGAGTGATATTGGGGGCAGAGGACACTGTTTAATCTATTTAATACTCTCATTTCAGAGAGTAGCTAGGTGTGACCTATTTTTCCATTGTCCTTTTCAAGAAGGCTGTTAGCCAAGAGGTAAAGGGACCTCGGTAGTCGTAGAGGGTGGATGTTGACTGCATAGACCAGGTACATAAATATTCCAGGAGTGTACTAACTGCAGGATCCTCTGAAGAGCCCTTGAGATCACTCCAGGAGGGAGCTGGCAGCTGCATGCTTGCCAGATGCAGGGACATTGATGCCGGTCCATGTGAGCCAGAGAAGCAACAGCAAACAAAGAGAAGACTATGACTGCACCCTGTTAAGCGACGGGATGGCCCTCCTTCCCACTTTCAGTTCTCAAGTGATTACTGGAAAACGTAGTGAGTGACAGGAAGTTTTCCTGAGCAAGGCCATGCTTCATTTCTCCATTCCAAACCGCAGAGAGTGGGGGTTGGACTACAGGGAGGAAAGAGCTTCAAGTTGATTTTGAGTCTGAAGTCTTAAAAATAACAACAACAATAATAAGATGGAGTCTTAATTATCTGAAGGATAGAGTTCTAATAAGTGACAGCATCTAAAGAGCTATAGACTGGAATCCGCTTGTTGTTTAAGGATCAGTTAGGTATTGCTGCATAATAAACCATTACAAAACTTTGTGGTTTGACACCAACAACCATTTATTAATTCTCAGAAGCCTACAAATTGGCTGGACCCATTCTGCTGATCTGTGACAGGCTCGGTTGATGCCTGTAGGGCTTACTTATGCATCTACAACTGGCTGAGGGTTGTCTGGGAGCTGGCTGGACTAAGATGGCCTCAGCTGGGATGATCTGGCTTGGTTCTGTGTTCCAGCAGACTGGCCTGAGCGTGTTCTCATGGAGGTGGCAAGGCTCCAAAGAAAGAAGGTAGGAATACTCAAGCACTTCTTGGGACCTCTACTTGAGTTTTTCATAGGGGCCAAGCTCAGAATCAGTGTGTGAAGGTACTACCAAAAGGAATATAGGGGAAAAATTGAGGTCATTAATGCACACAGTCTGTCACACTTAACCATGTGCGCAAGGAGATTCCACACAGGAGAGTTAAGTGCAGTTACTGGAAAAAATAAAACCATTTCATATTTATACTCTGAGGAATAGAGACCCCTGAGCCAACAGGTTACCATTGACTTGGACAACATAGGCTCCTAAGAAAGAGATGGTTTCTCCTATGTGTTCTTTTCAATGTATGAATTTAACAGACGTCATTTTTTAAATGATCCTGCTGTTTTAATTTGGGGGTCACACTGAATTTGAATATATATCATCTATATAATAAGAAGATAATATCTAAATTTAATGTTTTAGGAGAAAGCTGTATATTTAAAATGTATGGGATTTGGAGATGAATGCCAGGAAATATAATAAGGAAAGTTGCAAGTGGATGCCTCTGGGTAGGCTGAGCAGCGTATGGAAAAGAGTAAGAAAGGGGCTGCTGATTTTGGATATATATATATACACACACATATATATGTATTTTTAGTGGCATTTGACTTTTTAAATTATGTGCTATATTACTGTGATTAAAATGAGTAATTGTTTTTGTTGTTTTTTTAATGGGGAGTCTAAATCAAAGCACCATTGCTGTTATTTATATATAATATCTCATTTAATTTGGTTTATACAGTATCCCTATGATTTAGCTATTATTATTTCTAATTCAGATAAGGCATGTAGGCTGAGAGAAAGTAAGTGACTTGTCCCAAGGTTACAGTCTTTATGTAAGAGGCAGGGTCAAGATTGAAATCGAGGTGTGTCTGCTTCCAAAAACTACCATCTTAACACCTAACCTATAGTTTAATATTGAATTCATCCATTTAGTTAGAAGCTGAAATTTAATCGGCTGTATTCCAGAGGCCCACACTGTTATGTAGCCAATACAATGGAACTGGAACATGTGTATTTCTTCCCTAAGTAACTAATAAATTTTAGTTGCTTATCAACATCTAGTCTTGAAATAGAAAAATAGAAATTGAGTAAGTTCTTCCAGTGGGAGATGATGAATATTCAGCATGTTTAAAATTACTTTAAGGGAAAACATGTTTATTTTTATTTAATACTTTGCACAGTATATTAGATGCTTAGATTTCAGATATTAGATATAATAACACATATATTTAGACTTTTCTACAAAAGTATACTTATAGTTTCAGGAAAACATTTATAATTAAGCATCTGATTAAGAACTGACCTGTTTTCATGAAATTTTCAAGTTATCAATATCCAGCTGTATTATCTTTCTATATTAGATGTTACATTTGATAAAAAAACTTCATATGCTAATTGCCTTTAACAGCTACTGTAGATATTTATTGCAAAATGCCATTGAAAAGACAGATTTAATATATTAGTTTAGTACACATGGTGATTTAAAGATTAGAATATGTTAAATAAACTGTGTCAGAAATTATAAATAAACTAAAATGAGTAAAATTATCCTTAAATCGCTAGACAAGTCTTCACATTTAATGTTACATTAATGAGTTTTGTACAGAGACTGTTTAGAATGAAATCCTTTTTTCATCAGATGTTGCACATATGCTTTCACTGTTTGTTTTTCTTCAAAGTAAAACTTAATGAAACAGCTAATAAAACCCAATTTTACTCCTGATTTTTGAAAGAAACAAGCCCTTGAAGTGCTCCCACTGTTTATTCTTTTGCACTGGTTTTTGCTACTTTTCAGCATGTAAATTTTCCAGTAATGGAAAACAGTCAAAGCCATAAACCTTTTCTTCCAAGGCTTAGAAACCAGTGTTTATTTCTTATTTGTAAAGCGATTGCACAAGGGAGGCATGCTTTGCACACATACCGAGAAGTGTGTTCTCAGATCTTCCTGTTCACCTCCTGCTGGCTTCAGGAGGGTGTAGTTCGTGTGCATTTAAATGGATCTTTATTATGTAAATAATCAAGTACCAGAATAGGGGTTTTAACTACCCTAAAAAAATGAGAGATTTCAAAGTGAAGGGCATATATGAGACTCCTGGATCTTGTTACTCTCATAAACCTGAAGGTGTATTAGATTGGTGAATAGCTTATGAAAAAGGATCAACTTCTATGAATTAGAAATCTATAGATGGCAGATGTGTATGTATCCCATGTGACTTTTTCACTCACCATAGCATATGCTATTCTATATCTTCCTGCTTCTTTTTGGAGGGGATTGACTCTGTTGACAGACTGGAGGTGGGTATTTGTGTTGAGATGAGAGAGGCGGAACTACTCAAAATGTGGCCTGGTCCTAGAATTGTACCAGTGCAAGGAAATAAGTACAGAAATTGAAAATGAATGCTAAGAAACTTGTTAAGTAATTCGACAGAGTAATTTTATATCTGTCAAATACAATTTTAAAAATTGGTACTGAATATGGGGGAAGCTATGCATGTTGGGAGAAGATGGTATATGGGGACTCTCTGGGCCTTTCTCTCAGCTTTACTGTGAACCTAAAACTGCTCTAAAAAATAAGTTTCTTTAATTTTTTAAAGTTGGGGCTTGTATTTTGTATGTGTTGAATTTTTATTTTTTTCTAGCAATTCATTTTTAGTGTTTTTTCCCCCCGTAAAAGTATGTGTATAACAGATTGGAAATAAAAATCCTGATCTTTTACCACAGATGGTTTGAAAAGCATTTATTTGGTTTAGGATGAGATTTTGAAATGTTGATTTATGTCCCTTTACCCCAATACATTAGATATTAAAATTTGAATAAAGAGAAAAGATCATAATTTATAATTCTAGTGCCCTAACAAGACAATTTAATACATTGAATAGTTAATGAGGTAAGGATCTGGACAGGAGAACCTGAAGTGGAGAGATTCTGTGTTTCCCATTACAGGCAGGCTCATATGCTCTAGTGACCACCGAATGGGAGTTGGTGTTGACATTCTCATAAGAAAATCAGAAAAGCGTGACTAAATGGAGGTGGGCTATTGCCAAATTGAGATTTTTAAAAATTAGGGCAGTGTTTTAAGTGGAGGAGAAGAGAAAGCTGAATTATGTTCCTTGGGGCAATTTGGAAGGGCTAGGAATTTTGGACTACTGTAGGACATTATGTGGGCCTTGACAACAAAGCAGAGGTAGAAATGGGGGCGCATCAATGACAAGTTGCATTTACTTCTCAGTTTTATTTAGTGCATCTTAGTGCTACTAAAAATCACTACAAGGCATGCCTCTTTGGTATGCATTTTATTCATTGCTGATACTTGGACCAGCAATCAGAATATAAAGTTGAGATTTATGTGTTATGTAACCTTGAGTAATAAAAGTGTTCATGAGTCATGGAAATAGAGGTTTAGACTTAGAAGGTCATATAATTCACCTTGTTCAGGATACTGCTTCTCTTAAGCCTGCTTATGATGCATTAACTTTTTCTTAGCCATGCTGTGAGTTCTACTCATGAGGTGGAATATGCTGAAAGGGAGATACTGTGCATAGCATTTAAGAAATAGAAGTTCCAAGCCCTGGTTGAGCTAGGATGAGACTTACCCAGAGGATTGTCCAAGAATATCCTAATCTTGGAAGAGAGAAAAAAGCTGATCAGGGAGAAAGCTGGAAGTTGAATACTAGATCAGAGCTTCCTAATTGCTATCCAGGTCATATTGCTGTGCCGTGAATAGGCTATAGGTGAGTTCAAGATACCAATGGTTACAATTAATTAACAGTGTACTGAATAGCCATTCAGGAATATATAGTAGCAGACATGATATTTTAGCACTATTTGAATGGCTCCCTATATAAACTCTCTAAATTTACTATTTATTTTGGCAGCACGTTGGCCAAGAAGTTCTCTGTAGTAGCCATACCACTTAGCATCTACCCTTGTGTGTCTAATTACATACTTGTAATATCTTGTCATGAGTAAATTTTTTTTAATTTTTAAAATTGTGTAATATATATATTATGTTATATATAAAACATAAAATGTATCATTTAACCTTTTAAGTTAAATATTTTTTAAAATAATGATAAAAAATACATGACAAAATTTGCCATATTTACTCATTCTTTAGTGGTTCAGTTTAGCAGTACAGTTCAGTAGTATTCAGTACATTCACATTATTATACAGCCATCACCAGCATCTTTCTCCAGAACGTTTTCATCTTAGTAAACTGGAACTCTTTAACCATGAGACAACTTCTTTGCCCCCTTCCTCCACTTCCCAGGCAACCACCATTCTACTTTCTGTTCCTATGAGCTTGACTACCCTAGGTACCTCATATAATATTTTTTCTAACCAGAATATTTCACTTAGCATAATGTCTTCAAGGTTTATCATATTGTAGCACGTCAGGATTTCCTTCCTTTTACAGGGTTAATAATATTCCATTATATATATCTGATTTATTTTACTCACCTATTCATTTTTTATGGATATTTGGATTGCTGCCAGCTTTTAAATTTTTGTTTCTTAATGTCTGTAAAATATTTGTATTTTAATTTCAATTTTGTTTGCTATTTTCATTGTCATCATCATCATTATTTTACCATTTTCCTGACTTAGAACTTATACATGATTATTTTTATTACTTTCATTACCATTTTCTGATATTGTGTTGTAAAATAAAACATTGATTTTGTTACTTCTTGATTTATGTACTTAGTTTCTGCTTTTGTGTTAACAATTAACCAAAGTCATATTATTGACAGAATTTTGCAGTGAATTATTATTTTTGAAAATTAAAAAATATGTATTTTTAGAAATCAAGTAATAATTGAATATACTTTAATGAAGTTGACTCATTAAAAAGCTTTCTAGCTTCAGAAGATAGATTTGTCAAAATGTTTTTAATCATACTCCAATGTATACGTTATATATATTTTGTGGTTATTTCAAAGTTTTAATTTTTGAAATAAACCTTAAAAAATCAATGGTTAATTGTTTGAATTTTCATGAAACTTGTTTTTAAAATATTTCAGTGACCACAGAAGATTACCCACTCATGTAATAGATTTTATGTAGTTTTAAAAGCCTATAGGATCCATTAGTTATTTATATTTTTAAAAGATTTAAATTTTACAGATATTGTACTTACTTTTTGATCTTAATGGATAACTTTTCATTAAAGCTGGAAAGCCAAAAGTTTTACAGACCAACACAGTATCAAAAAAATTGAAGTCACTAGTTAGGTAATGAAATGAGAATCATTTCAAACTTGGATGTGTGTCTTCAGTAACTTTTTTTCTCTCAGCCTAAAATAGCCTTACTGGCAGGAAAAGTTATCAGATGAAGACAAGGTACTGAGCAAACTGCACTGGCACCTCACCACAAAAACTCATTCTGGGCAGGAACATTTTTAAGTTTTGCAAAAGCAACAGAAAAAAAAAAAACCACCCAAAGCTCTTTTTTGAGATTGGTTCCAACAATAAGCTTTTCAGTTTATTTAGATTAAACTAAATAGACTGGTTATAAGTTCACAGCATTAAAAGCTGAAGCTGGACTGCCTCACACAAGGATGGAAGCCCTCATTTTACCTGCCACTCTAGGAAGAGAGGCCAATCAAACAGAAGAGATGGAAAAGGAGTCACACCCAAATATTCCTTCTAAACATATTGATGATGTGTCAGATGACATAAAGACAACATTAATCCAGATTATTATGATATCAAACAGGTATTTCAGATTGATGAATCCGCTCACATTAGAAACTGCCAAATTCCAGCATGGTTAGAATTCCTAAAGAGAAATGCTGGGAAGAATGTCAGTTCCCTGTAGAGATGTACTAACACAAATTACGGGGGATGAAATATTGAAGGTGGCAAATGCGTACTTTGAAACAAATAGGTACTATGGAAACAGGCTTGAATTTGAATGCTGATCGAGTGACTGCAATGGAGTGGATGTGTAACAGCTGCCTATCAAGGGTTGTTGTGAAAACACTGAGATTCAAATAATACGCTGTTTTATTCACAGAGAAACTGTTGTGTAAAACTTTGCCTGTATGTGAGTTCCACACAGTCTGATGTATCTAAATGGAGAATCTAATATAACCGAAGCTGTTTCACTCACATCTGTTTTTCAGCTTCATGTGTAGAAATGGGATTGGAATACAACTTTCCACTGTTTCAGAGTGAAAAGCTGTAGAGGTCTAAAGAGAGTTTTGTCAAAAGTTTATGATCTAAAAGGAGAATTAGAACCTTTATGGTAAACAATTCTTACCTTAAAGATTTATTAAAAGGTAATTATTGGCTTGAGAACATGGTGTAATTAGCTGGATGAATGAACCTAACAGAAAATTACCAGTGTATCTACATGTACTGATAAAATTTATGAATTCAGGGCAAAAATTGGGCCCTGGGAATGTAGGGTTAAAAGTATTCACTTGAGGTATTTAGTCTGTGTCACCGTTTGAATAGAAAAAAATGATTATTAAAAAAAGTTAGAGCAACTTTTATACTTAAAAAAAGCCGCGTCTTTGGTCTGAAATGTATGATTTCAGTTCTATTCACAATTTAATCATATTTTCATAAGAAATTTTCACATTACATTTGTTAATGAAAGTAAAATATTTATTTGATTTACTGAATATTGGGCTTTTGAAGTATAATTTAATTTGAATTGTCCATATTCTGGTTAGTGATGAGAAAGGAGTGTCTATCATTTGGAGAAAAGTGATAAATACTCTTCTGTATATAGACAGAAAGATTAGCCTGGGGCTCGGGGTAGAAGTGAGGATTGACTGAAATGACTATATAATGTAAAAAAATGTATTTAAGATTTTTTTCACAAAGTTTCATATAAACACCACCAAATCCCCTCCAATTCACTCCAGTATACTGTTCAAATATGGATTATTATGTGTGGCATGATGTGAAAAGGGTTAGGAAACAGTGGATTGACAATTTGGAGGGCTGAGGCAAGAATGTTAACAGTGACAGGTCCCACATTCAATGACTAAGAAATTTCAGAGAATGGAGGAAAAGCAAGGACTGGGAGAAGGTCAAGTTTCAGGAAATAAACTTATCAGTTGGGCATCTGTGATGGGGTAGAGTGTGCTGTGTCTTATGTCTTACTGCTGTGGGGGAGAAGGACCAGCAGAAGTGGGATGGGTAGGGGTCAGGAGGATGTGGTGAACCAGACTGAGCTGGATTAAGCCAAATAGCTGTTCAGATGGCCTCTGAATTATATAGAGGATTAAAATCCTGGAAAGAAACATAGGTTATCCTAACCTCTTTAACTCATGGGGATTGATCCAAGTAAGTTAACGCTTGAAGAAACCTTTTTTTTTTTTTTTTTTAACAATCATTAGCAATTATTTAGTGTCAGGTTCTATTCTAAGTGTTTTATCTGTATTACCTCTGTTTATAACGTTACACTGGTTGGTAATTGTTGTCATTATTATTCCCACTTTACAGACGAGGTAACTGAGGTCACACATTATTTACGGCAGAGCTGGATATGAACTCAGGCAGTCTGTGTGCTTGACTCTATGCCATACTACTTTTCAAGTCCCTGGTCATACTAACTACCCATCTTCTTCTAAACTCCTACCCCTGGTCCCAAGGCAGACTGTTCCTATTGCCTGGGCCTTCTCTGGAGAATGTAGCCTACTATATACAGTAGGACCTTCTTCTGGACTATGACTCACATGTTGCTGGGCCCCCTTCCAATTGCTTGTTTGAGGGAATACAGCCTGATGTTAAACTGTGATAAGAACATTTACTCTGTAGCAGCAAATCATTTATGTGGCTGTGCTTCAGAATATGGTGGCCACTAGCCACATGTGGCTTATTCAAATTGAAAATAAAATTAACTAAAACAAAAAGTTGGTTCCCTAGTTACACTAGCCACGTTTCAAGGCTCCTGCCTACCTTTTTGGGCAGCTCAGGGAACATGTCCACCATCGCAGCTGGCTTTACTGTCCAGTAGCATTCTCACTGGCCTTCTTCTCTACGTCCGCTGCATCAGAAGTGAGCACCTATTTCCCATTGGCTTCTAGCTCCTCAGGTTGCCTTACTTCAAATGGTTGGCCCCATTGATTCTGTCTTTCCTCATATTGTAAATGGCAGCAATACCAGAAAAGAATAGGTTTTTGTGGTCATTAGGTGCTTTCTCAAACTGTTCTGCATTACTGTTGACCTTGCTCTCCTTACCTTATCCTGACAGTATGACAATGATGTACTGAGTTATAAGAAGTCCCTATATGACAGCCTGTCACACTTTGGATCCTATGAATTTGAAGGCATCTATAGCTCTTATGGCTTAAAAGTATATATTACTATTAAGCAAGAACTCCAGAATTTGTATAGTTGGATTGTTAAGCCTAATTTTAGAATATTATTTTTATTCATACTATCATCTCATTTTTGCCTATTGTGACTAAGGTGTTTTTTTTAAAAAATTAAATCTTGATTTGATCACCAGATAAGCCATTCTTCTTATAATTATACCCAACTTTGATAAGCATACCTTTGTAGGTTAGCTAAAAAGAAGTCTTGGCAATCTGATCTCTTATTTCCTTTTGAAAAGGTTACCAGATTAGGATGATGGTATAGAACAGTGGTTCTCAACCTTCCTAATGCCGCGACCCTTTAATACAGTTCCTCATGTTGTGGTGACCCCCAATTTCATTGTTACAAATTGAACATAATTAAAGCATAGTGATTAATCACAAAAACAATATGTAATTATATATGTGTTTTCCGATGGTCTTAGGCGACCCCTTTTGAAAGGGTCATTTGACCCCTAAAGGGGTTGCGACCCACAGGTTGAGAACCCCTGGTATAGAAGCAGTGCGTTTGATCTCAACCAAATCATTTAGAATGTTTTCAAGGGCAGGCAATTAGATTAGTAAGGACTACAAAAACAATATCAAATTTGAAAAACTTGAGAACATTTAATCTGGAGAAAAATAGACTATTTTAGATATTCAAATGTGTTCAATGTTGATCAGAAGGAGAATTTATTGTTATCAGAGGAACTTATCGAGGTTCGTTATCTGGGGGACATATATGTAGGCTCCCAAAACCTGGGAGTAGCACCATGTGAGAAGGGGTAACTGCAGCATATTTTCATTCTTTTGCCCACATAGTGAAGTGAGCCAGAAAACACAGTGGGGATTAAACAAAGTAGGGTTAAGTTTTCATTAAAGGCTGTGCCTTGCATTCACCACTCCTGGTTGCCCTGGCAACAAGGCTGCCTTGAATACTAATGACATTATAATGAGAAAAAAACACATGCAAATACAGTAAATAGTAATTAGAGGCAGAGCCATACATGGAGTAGTGAGCTCCACCTTGGGAAGGTCTAGGGAGGAACTGGTGAAGGATTTGTACTGAAGACAAAGAAAGAGGTGATGAAAGGAAAACTTGGGGTTATGCATGAAAGCGTTGAGTCTGCCTACAGCTCACTCCAGCATTTGTCTCCTGCAAATACCTGTTGTTTCTTCAAGCAGAATTTAGTCAAAGTCAGAAGCCATGCAATTGTGCAACCACATTGTCTTAAGCATTCTACCTGTTGGCATCACTGTCTGGAAAAAGCCTTAGCTGTATTTGCCTTAGGTTTGGAGCAGTGTAGCAGCCTGCTGCTTGGAATGCCCTCTCTGCCCACACTAAGCAGGGCTGGACCTGCTCAGACAAGGTAGCAGGGCCAGAGTGTGTAGCCAAAGTCATTCTTGATGAAGAAAGAGACTTAATTCTATGTTGCTTCAGACGAGACAGGTAGGAACAATGAGGGAATGTATTTGGTGAATATAAGGTGTAACTGACTAGTAATACATGCTGACTATGTCACTGGAAACGTGTCAGGAGACGCTGGGCGACTGCTTCTCTCTGGTGTGATAAGATTTTTGATTTGCCTGAATGGTTAGACTCAAAGTCTATGAATCTGCACTCAATTTAATTCCTTTCCCTTTATTTCATTTTATTTAGGCTCTTCTGTCTTTTTGTATTTTTATTGCCACATGTCTGTGTAACTTTCTTGGAAATGGCTAGAAAATGTTATATTGCCTGCTTCATATTATCCCAATTCTTTGATTTATTTTCTTGTGTCAGCTAAATCATAGATCATTGATTAGAAATCTCTAGAAATAGCCATTGAGATTCATAAGCTTGCTATTCTTTTTCCTTTCTCAATTAAAAACAGTTTAAAAACTTCACAAGAAATGCACATATACTTTTGTAAAATTTGCATTAGTATATTATTAAAAATTCAAGTAGTATAGATGTATATATGGTAAAATGTTAGCTGCCTCTCACCTCCTCTGCCAACTCCCAGTCCCAACTTCTCTGAAAAACCAGTATTATTATATATTACTAGAGGCCCAATGCACAAAATTCATGCAAGAGTAGGCCTTCCTTTCCCCCTGGCACCCGGGACTTGGGCTTCCCTCGCAGCCCTGGCTTCGTCTGGATGGTCGTCTGGAAGGTTGTCTGGAAGGACGTCTGGTCTAATTAGCATATTATGCTTTTATTATTATAGATAATCTACACTTTTATGACATTATTAATATCTATGTACCAGAAACTGACCTTTTAAAAATATTAATTCATTTAATTCATAGAACCTCCCTTTGAGTGCTTTTATAGAGGGGGAAAGGAAGGCCAAGGGAAGTTAAGAAACTTGTCTGAGGTGAGAAGCCAAATTTATATCCCAGGAAGTCTGATTTGGAGCTTATGCTTTCTCTCATCACATGATCCTGCCTGCCATGTGGGTAACATATACATATATGTTTTCTTTTTCCATATATCTGGAATCAGTTATTCCATATGATTATTCTTCAAATAGTTTTTTAAAACAATATTGAGAGGTCATTCCATATCAATAACTTGCCTCTTCCAGGTTTCTTAAAATTGTTGCATATTATTTCCTTGTTCAGATGCACCATAATTTAAGCATGCCCTTATTTATGGGCATTTAATTTGCTATTGCAAATACTTTGATAAATATGCATGCAATACAATTTTTATGTGTACTTACAAATTTCTGCAGAATAGGTAGTTCAAAATAGAATTGCTGAATGAGCGAGGATGCTCATCTTACATTTTGACAGATAGTGCAAAATTGGCACATTATCACTCCCTTCTTGAAATATTCTTTGCTTGGCTTTGGGGACACTGACCGCTTGGTTTCCTTCTACCTTGTGATTGTTCCTTCTTGGCTTCCTCTGCTGGTTCCTCCTCATCTCCCAACAGCTCAACACTGGAGTGCCCCAGGCCTCAAACTTTGGACTACTTTCCCCCCGCTAATTAGACTCACTCCCTAGGAGATCTTATCCAGCTCCTTGGCTGTAAATACTATATATTCACCAATGACTCTTGAATTTATATTTTTAGCACCTATCATATCCCTAACTGCAGGCTTTTATATCCAGGAACCTAATTGACATTTAATTTGAATGTCTGTCTATGAGGCATATTTAACTCACTTTTTCCTTAACCTTCCCCCTGCCTGCCACTTCCACATCTCAGCCAATATTGGCGTCCAGTGTCTCAGGACAGGAACCTGGAGTTTTCCTTGACTCCTCTTGCTCTTGCATCCCATGTTTAATCCGTTACTAAATCTTATCAGCTCTATCTTCAAAATGTATTCATAATCAACCACTTTTCACCACCTCAACTGCACACTTTAGTCCAAGCTGCTATCATTTCTTGCCTGGCTTACTGCTATAGCTTCCTGATTAATGCTCACTTAGAATCTGGTCTCTAAACAGCAGCTAGAGTGATCTTTTAAAAATGTGAGTCCAAATTCTAGTTTTAGAGTAAAATCCAAAGCTTTGACCAGAACTTCCAGGCCTAAATGAATCCCTCCCCCTTTCCTCTCTAATTTTATCTGTTTTTTAAAACTGTATTTTTATTGATTTCAGAGAGGAAGGGAGAGGGAGATAGAAACATCAATGATGAGAGAGAATCATTGATTGGCTGCCTCCTGCACACCCCCTACTGGGGATCGAGCCCACAACCCAGGCATGTGCCCTTGACCGGAATCGAACCCAGGACCCTTCTGGACCCTTCAGTCTGCAGGCCAAGGCTCTATCCACTGAGACAAACTGGCTAGGGCTCTAATCTTATCTTCACATCACTCTTCAGCTCCTTCCTCTCAGCTCCAGCCACACTAATATCTCTGCTGTTTCCACCATGGGGTCATGGCACTTCCCATTCCCACCATCTACCGTTTCTTCTAGATAGCTTTCTGACTTGTTCCCTTACTTCCTTCAGATCTTTACTCACCTTATCAGAGAGGTCCTACCTGCCTAACCCTATCACGTTCAATCCCTCTTACCTGAATTTACTTTTATTGCACTTAAAACCACTTGCTTTGCATATTTAGTTATTTGTTATTTTCTGCCCTACCCCTAATTATCCAGAACGCTAGCTCCACAAGAGCAAGAACTTTTGTTTGTTTTGTTCACTGCTGTATCCCTAGGGCCTAATATGGCACATTGCGTGAAGTAGGTGCTGTTAATATTGGTTGAGTGAATGAATGAATAAATGAATGAATGAATGAGAACATGGACAAACTCTCCAGTCTATAGGAATTTATACTCCTATCAAAAAGTATGAGTATGTCCATTTTCTCATACTCTATAAAACTAGATATTACTGATCTTTAAAATATTTTCATTCTAAAAAGGATATATTGTTTTGATTTGCATTTTCCTCATCACACTGATGTTGTGCAGGTTTTCATATGCTTATTGGTCACTGGTATTTCTTCTAGGAAGTTCCTGTTTATGCCCTTTTTCTGTTTTACTCTAGGGTTGTTTATCTTTGTAGTATTGATTTGTAGGAATATCTTGTATATTATGACTATCAATCCTTCATTTCCTATATATATTGCAAATATTTTTTCCCAGACTGTCACTTTTCTTTTAACTTTGTTAATAGTATCATTTGTCACACAGGAGTTTTTAATTTTTAATAAATCTGTCAGTCTTGTGCTTTATGGCTTTTGGGTTAGTTTTACTCAGGAAACCCTTTTTAACTTCAAATTATGAAAATATTGTCTTGTATTTTTCTCTAGATCTTTATTGTTTTATTTTTTATATTTTAGGGCTTTAATCCACCTGGAATTTATTTAGGAAATTGTGTGATGTGGTAATTTAGTTTAGTTTATTTCATGCTGATCTAGTTGACTTCATATTTATTATTGACTCATCTAGACTTCTATCAGTGATTCAAAATTATTTTTTATCAAATATTAAATTTTAAGATATAAATGAGTCTATTTCTAGACCTCATATTCTAATTCCTGATCGGTTTTTCTTTCTTCCTTTTTAAAATATATTTTATTGATTCTTTACAGAGAGGGAGGGAGAGGGACAGAGAGTTAGAAACATCGATGAGAGAGAAACATCGGTTATGTGCCCACAACCAAGGTACGTGCCCTTGACCAGAATCGAACCTGGGACCCCTGAGTCCACGGGAGTCTGCAGGCCGAAGCTCTATCCACTGAGCAAAACTGGTTAGGGTGGTTTTTCTTTTTTGGTACAGTAATATCGACTCTAATTATTACTAGTGCTCTATAGTTGATTTTGATACCAGATAATCCTACCATTCATTAATGTTTTTTTTAAAAAATTAACTACCTCTCTTTATTTTCTTTTTAAGATAAATTTTAGAATCACTTTACAAGTTTTATAAAAAACCTAGGATTTTTTTCATGTCCTGTAGTCAAGTTGTAGTGTTTTCTTGACACGATGATAGGTATTTTCCTGGATATTTGACAATTTTTATTCATACCAAGAATGATGTATTTTCTGGTTATGATTTGATTATTGCTACATTTGTAAAGTTATTGATTTTTATCTGTTGATCTTTTTTCTGGTCACTTTCTGGGAGGCTTATTTATTACTTTTCTGTTGATTCTTAGATTAAGCAAACAATGAAATCATGTGCCATTTTATCTTTTCTTTTACAATAAATTTCTCCAGGCAGAGAGCTGGGACACTTGTAGAGCTCACCTTGTTTATTTCTCTTCTCCTAGAGATCACTGTCCTTCACTGCCTGTGTCCAATATCTGAAAACCCCGATATCGTATATTTTTGTTTGGTTTTCTAGTTGTTTAACACGGGGGAGTAAATCTAGTCTAAAGAAACACTTAGAAAATGCCAGAATTCTTGGAGGGTACCATTGTGCCCCTCCATTATATGAAATGAAATTCAATTCATAGATTTTAGGTATATGATCATCAATTAAGGTGGTCTGTTTCTAATCCTAAGGTTGGGAACACAGCTGTGAGAGAATATGATTATCTCTTAGAAATTTCAGACAAGAGGTATTAAAGGAAGAGTCCCTAAGATTTGTAGCAAAAGTGTGGGGTAAGGTGTTATGCTTCTGCTCCTGTTACCTGATGCAAAGGGAACAAACTTTCTTCTTCTGAGACTTTCTGAAGTCAACTTATGGGAAGCAGGAGTTCTGATGGAAGATACAGAAGTGAGGGCATTCATTATAAGAGCTTTAAACATGCACAGGCTTGGCATGGAAATAACTATGAGGGCAGAGATTGTGACTCATTCTGGGAAATATGTCAGGGAGCTTTTGTTACATTAATAAAGGCTGAGTGGATAACACCCTCCCCGTCTCCTTCCTCCTTTTCCCTCTTCCCTGCCGACATTGTGAGTTTGCCATGTGCTTGGTGTTAAACAGGTAGTAGATAGTGGATGCATTTTGTTGGCGAATAGAATGACTCCAGTACAGTCTTCAATCTCACATTCTCTAGACCCCCTTGATAAGAAAGAGCAATTGTACTGCCATGCAGCTTTCTCTAAAAGCTGTAGTACCTCCATTTCCAATTTTTGGTCAAAGTCCTTTGATTTCCAGCAACAGCCCTGAGAATATGGCCTAGTATCCTCAGGCCGAAACAGCTTCTAAAGCAGTGGCCATGAACTCTGTCCCACCTCATCTGTTCTTCTGGGCAAGCTGATTTTGGACATCTAGCCTCTAGATCCAGACGGTGAGAGAATACATTTCTGTCATTTCAAGCCACCCATTGGGTGGTACTGTGTATGGCACCCATGCCAGGAAGGTCTTCCTTCCTCACTTTCCTTCTTCCCTCCCTCTTAGCAGAATCTTCTCTGAGTGGAACTGTTGAAGCTCAGGAACCCTTGATTTCCCAAAAAGCGGGAAAGTTAATAAGTTACTTGTACTGCTTTGCAAGAATAGTGCTTTGATATCAAAGTGACAGCTTGCTACCCTGATAATTTCCTACTGTCAGACTATCAAATTTCTTTCAATTTAGTTTATTAAGTACAAATTACCTTAATACTCTTAAGTCTCTGGAGTAATTTTCTTATAACAGATAATATTATAAAAAGAAATTATTTATGAAAAGAATAAGACAGAGTAACTTTCAATCCAGAAATCAAGGTAGGAAAGGTCAGAACTTGAGTCATCTATATGTTTTTTTCCTACTTTCTCTATGACATTGGAAGAACAATGATAAACCTTTGAGAACATTTCAACTAGAGAAAACAAAATATGTTAAAATCTCTATAAGCTTAACTTGGAAGTAGAAACAGAGACAGAAAGAAGTTATTTACTACAGCCGGCTCCCTATAACCCCTCCAATTAGTTATAGCGTCCATTGGCCTCTCCTTGGGCACAAATAAGCAGGAACGCTCTGGGAAGCAAAACCAAATAGTTTAATATAATAAAAAGTATGAGGGCACACAGAGATCCCACATCTATGAACTGAAAATTGAAAACTTAAAATGGGCAAGTTGGGAAACCTGAAAACCAAACATTACTAAAAAGTGAAAAAGGGGAAAAAAGAATGAAATCCCACAAATGCTTAATAGTGAAACCTAACATTGTGGAGGTATCTGTTGAAAGTGTTAATAAGGAAAATGGAACCAGCATGATCTAATAAATTACTTTTGATGCTTTGGCTGCAAGAAGAGGAAGGGATTTAGCATCATTTAAACTGTAACTATTTTAAAAAAAACACCTTCTGTTAAATAAGTAGGCTGCGTAAGTACATGTGTTAACATATGCATGCGTGCTTCTTCCCAAATAAGGTCTCTAAAAGGCCCAGGAACATTTTTCTGGCTACTGGCCTTGTTGCGCTTTGACCTGCGTTCATGGAAGGGGAGAAGGGAGTGTTCTACTCCTCATCTAGGAATTGGAGAGGGGTGGGAGGTGGTTCTGCCAGGAAAACGGAACAGGACTATTTTAAGAAAACGAACTTATACACAGGAGCACAGTGCTGGGATTCTCAGCATGTCTTTATTGAATGGAATTGAAAATCGAGGCCCTAAATTGCATAAAACAATGTCCACTTGCAAAACAAAGTGAAGATATGCTATAATTAAGTAGCGACTTAACAAAGAAGTATTGGCCTTGTTTTGGTTTACCAAGGAGATGGTTAGTTTAAAAAGGAGAGAAAATAAAAACAAAAATTAACATTGTATAAAGAACATCTTACGGTTCTTAGAATCATATTGTTTGTAGAAAGTGGAAGGAAAACTTTAATGAACTTTCCTTAGTCTCCCTCGCACAATATTACTTTTTCTTTCATAGGTTGTACATTTATTTTACATTAGTTTATTTAATGTTTAGAATAAAAGCAATACATGATCATTGTAAAAATTCTAATAATACATACATATAAAAAATACAGATTAAAATATTTTCTTTCCTCTCCTCCGACTCAATTTTGTAGTTTGTATTTTTGTGCACATATAAATATATGTTCATTATTTATGGTTTCCACCTAACATTCATCATGGGCATTTTTCTTTGTGAGTATATACAGAATGATTTTAATATTTCTTATTTTTTATTGATCTCAGAGCGGAAGTGAGAGTGAGATAGAAACATCAATGATGAAAGAGAATCATTGATTGGCTGCCTCCTGCATGCCTTCCACTGGGGATTGAGCTTGAAACCCGGGCATGTGCCCTGAATAGGAATCAAACTATGACCTCCTGATTCACAGGTCCATGCTCAACCACTGAGCCACCACTGGGCTATTTTATTATTTCTAGTATGCATAATATTCCATTGTATGGCTAAGTTAAATTTGTTTAATGGAACCCTTATTGATGAAGAATAACTCCTTAGTTATTCTCATAGTTATTTTTGTAACTTTTTTATTTTTAATATATTTTTTTATTGATTTCATAGAGGAAGGGAAAGGGAGAGAGAGAAAGAAACATCAATAATGAGAGAGAATCATTGATTGGCTGCCTCCTGCATGTACCCTACTAGGGATGGAGCCTGCAACCTGGGCATGTACCCTTGACCAGAATTGAACCTGGGACCCTTCAGTCTGTAGGCCAGCGCTCTATCTACTGAGCCATACCAGCTAGGCTTTATTTTATTTTTTTAATGTGAGCTTCACATTTGCTTTTAAAAAAATGTTTTAAAATATTTTTATTGATTTCAGAGAGGAAGGGAGAGGAAGAGAGAGATAGAAACATCAATGATGTGAGAGAATCATTAATTGGCTATCTCCTGCAGGCCCCCTACTGGGGATTGAGCCCACAACCCGGGCATGTGCCCTGACTGGGAATCAAACCTGGTAACTCTTAGTCCATGGGACGCCACTCAATCCACTGAGCCACTGCAGCTGGGTTATTTCTGTAACTTTAAAAGTATACTTCTACTTCCTGATTTTTCATCTTTGAACAATAACTTGTATTTTTCTGTGGTACATGGGAACTTAGAGTGTGTATACTATCACATTCCTTCCTGTTCCTCCCTCTGATTTTTAAATTAATTATATTATTAATTTTACATTATGAAGATCTATATTTAAATTCTGTTCTGTAATCAATCCTCTGTGCTTTGTTTATAGGTCGATTATAAATTTAAATCTAATAAAAGTATGTAATACTAGAGGCCCGGTGCATGAAAATTTGTGCACTTGTGGGGGGGGGTCCCTCAGCCCCGCCTGCACCCTCTCGCAGACAGGAATCCTCGAAGGATGTCTGACTGATGCCTTAGGCTCGCTCCTCTGCGGGAGGCAATCCGTGGGCCTATTGGGGGACAGTGCCGGCCGGTGAGAGGCTGGCCCCACCCCCTGATCACCCCTCTGCCACCTCCGGTCACTGCCCCCAATCACTGTCCCCTCTCTCTGCCCGCTGGCACCCACCTTGGCTGGCTTGGTGCTGCCTGCTTGCCAGCCCTGACCCCCCACTGATCTGTCGTTCCACTGTTTGGTCGATTTGCATATTAGGCTTTTATTATATAGGATGTATGCTAATGTAAACAAGATTCACTGTTGAATTATGGATTGTGATAGAAGGCAGTATCACCCTCTGATACACTGCTGTCGAGGAGAGAATATTTCAAGTTAAAATCCTACAGATTCTCTTTTATTTCATACCATGAACATGCTTAAGAAAGCTCTTTTAACACATTGTATGCGGGAAACGTATTTATACGTTTTACGTTGACTGTAAGTAGTAGAGCATGGGACACGTATTAATACGTTTTTTATAGACTAGCAGTAGAATGCGGGTAACGTATAAATATGTAAACTAAAGTTATTGTAATTTTACTGAACGTTGCCATTTGCGCAAAAAATTAGCAAAAATGGCCCGCGCCACCTGTTAGCGCGCGATAAAAACTACCCACAAACAATGTGTTAAACTGGATAGAACCAGAAAATCTCCAGTCAGCAACCAATGGTCACAATGTTTTTGTGTGGTTTAATTCTTAGCTAGTGGAAAAAATGTGCTCAGTAGACATTTACATGTTAGGTCACAAAGATAAAAGCAATAATCAACACTACAAAAAGAAAAAAGAAAAAACAATACTCCAAGACCAAGGAAAATTTAAGATATACATCAAAGGTGAAATATGTTGGCCTGGCTGGTGTGGCTCAGTTGGTTAATTGTCATCCCATGCACCAGGAGGTCACGGTTCTATTCACCGTCAGGGCACATGCCAGGGTTGCAGGCTGGATCCCAAGTAGGGGGCCTGCAGGAGGAAGCCAATTGGATTGATGTTTCTCTCTTATTGATGTTTCTCTCTCTCTCTCTCTCTCTCTCTCCCTCTCCCTTCCTCTCTTTGAAATCAGTAAAAAAAAAAAAAAATATATATATATATATATATATATATATATATATATATATATATAGTGTATATATATATATATATATACTATATATATTTTAATATCCATATTTTTACTTCTGGGTTTTTGATTTCTTGAGTTTTAGGGCTCTTGAATTTTTGCCTGAGTCAGAGGCCAACAGTTATCCATGAATTACTTTGACTGGATCTGGTCACACTTGGTATTGACTCTAGGCATCCAAATCAGCCTTGGCCAGGATCTACACATGCCTTTAGGAGGTACAACAGTATCAGAAATTGAAACCATAGTTAGCAACATTGGGTGGTGCCGGGGTCCAACCCCAGCAGGTCCAGGGGTCCCCAAAGGTGTGGATGGAGTCGGCGAAGAGGGAATGACACAGAGACAGCGTTCAGTTGATCAGCAGCCTAGCCAGGATCTCTAGCCAGGATCTCCAGCCAAGTTCTGGTCTGGATCTCCAGCCAAGTTCTGGTTAGGATCTCCAGCCAGGTTCTGTGTCCATGTTCTCTCGCTAGGTTCTCCAGCCAGGTTCAGTCACCAGGCTCTAGTCAGGTTCTCTTGCCAATTTCTGTAGTCAGGTTCAGTCCAGGATCTTTTGCCATGTTCTCTCGCTAGGTTCTGTCTCTAGGTTCTGTTGCCAGTTTCTGTCCAGGATCTTTTGCCATGTTCTCTCCAGCGAATTTCTTCTGTCTCTAGAGAACGTTCTGTGTAGGTTCTGTGCCTAGGTTCTGTCTCTCTTGGTTCTGTCTTCTAAGTTCTATCTCTTGCTGTCTTGTTACATCTGTATTTATACCAGTTGATTCCAATCCTATCAATCTCTATTCCAAAGGTTAGGGCGTTTCTTATCTCCATTCCAGGGAGTAAAGATTATGTAGCTTAAGCATGATTGTTCGTAGTTAAAGTGATTAATTACCCGCCTGGCACTTACTTAAGAGGTTTTATTCCCTCCCTAACTTCAGGGGAAAATCCCTACCTGGGGAAACAACCTTTCTCAGAGACCTTGGTTAAAACACATAGTGCCAAGAAGGTGAGCAAACATATTAAGAACAATATGCCATATATGCCAGGTCCCTTGAAACAGCAAGCATGGACCGGCTCCCGGCAGGGTGGGTATTGGGGGTGGGCATGAGGAGGAGACATAGTACTATATTCAGAATTGTGTTCTGCAGGATCTCTAAAGCTTTAACAATTACTTTTCTATACCATCTAACTTTGGCATTTTAAAATATGCTGTTATTTTATGTTTGACCTACTCAGTGTAAGCTTTTCTTTTCAGCAACAGATTTACATTTTTTTGTCCCCAAGATTAATCACCTTTGGGCAGCTACTGATAGTTTTGGTTTGATCGTTCATCAAGGGAAAAGGGCAACTATTTGAGATCTGTGGCCTAGGTTTGGCCTGCTCCTCAGGGTTCCATTAACCCTGAAGGTTCTGCTGGTCAGTGCCAGCAGTGACCTAGACACTTCCATTTGTCTTAATTCCTCCCTGTGGCCTTGACTGAGCCCATCCTGCTGATCATTCTGGGAAGTTAACTTGAGTCCCATATGCAATACTTTACTCCAAAGTAGAGCTGAGGCTCTTAGATAACCACCCAATTATTTTAGATAACAGTGTTTTTTCTAGAGAAGATTGTTGAAAGCTTATTAAAACTCAACAACAGAAGCCCTATAGTTATTTGGGTAGTTGGATTCAAATAGGCATAACATAGCTCTCTGGGTGGCATAGCCCATGACAGCTGGTAAGAAAGCAGACTCAGACATGTGCTGTTAGGAAATCCTTAGATCTCCATCCAGTATGCAGTCAGCACAAACCAGAAAACTTGGTTATCTCCCTAGGGTTCTATAAAGCCTTGAGGACATTTTCTCCCTAGAAGTTTAAGATTGGAATGGATTGTAGCAATGTGATGGCCCGGAGACATATGTTCAGAGAGCAGTGAATGAAGTATTTGTTTAACATGAAAGTTATATATTTATAGGCACAAAAGGGTTTGTGCACTAAAAAAGTAAATTTCCTTCCTAACCTTCCCATCCTTTTCACCCAAACCCAGAGGTCACCACTAATACCAATGTCTTGAATGTCTTTTCAGATATTTTCAGTGCATATACAAGCATATGCATTTATATTTAAACAAATGGTGGCATGATGTACATATATGCATACAGTTCTGTACATATTTAACTTAATGACCTATCTTGATTTTATTCCATATCAATCGTTATAGAACTTACTCATTTTTATGCCTGCATAGCATTCCATTATTTGAATTTATCAATCTTCACTGATAAGCATTTAGGTTATTTCCAATATTGTGTTATGAAAATAATACTTTAATACATATCATTGCATGAATTATGTTTCCTAATGTTCAACTATATCTGTAAGATAAATTCCTGGAAGTAATATTTCTGGGTGGAAAATATGTGCATTTTTTAAATTTGGAAAGTTATCACTAACTTGCTCTTTATGGAGGTTATACTAATTTAAGCTACCCTGTCCCTGGCAGTGTATGAGAGTACATGCCTATTTTACCCACATCTTTGTCTCCATAGTGTATTTCATGCTTTTTGATCTTTGCCAATCTGATAGGTTAAAAAAAAAGGTATTTTTTAATTTGCATTTTTATGGGTAGCATTGAACATGTTATGTGATTAATATCCATATTTACTGCCTCTTTAGTGAACTATCTGTTTATATTCTTTGCTCATTTTCTTATTGGGCTGCTGGCTTTTTTCTTTTTGATTTGTTGAAACTATTAATATATTGAGGAAATTAAAGCTACTTATATATTGACAAAATTAGTCCTTTTCTATAAGAATGGCATGTAATTTTTTCACACTTTGATGTTTGTCTTTTGATTTTGTGATAAGAATTTTTTCATAAAGTAGAATTTATCAGCATTTTATTATGACTCTGAGGTTTTTATTTACTTTTAAAATATCTTTTTAATAGTATATATGTATTTATATTCTCCAGTGTTTTCATCAGCACATTTATAGTATTGTTTTTATCATTTAAATCTTTATTCCTTATTTTGGTATAAGGCATTCTATGTAGATAATGTGAGGAGTTTTTTGTTAGTGGTGTCTGGATTGCAGCATTCCCTATTAGTTTCTCTTCTAATAGGTACTACGAGAAGCAACCTGCTCTGTAGTGGAGGGCAGCAAGGACTCCTGATGGTAGAAATGGAGTTGGACATGGGACAGTGACAGTTTTAAGTTATAAGATTAAGGCAGTGACAGAGGACTGGGTCAAGGCTGAGCAAGTTGCCAGAAAGTAGGGTTTGAGGTGGTAGTGAAGACCACTTAGAAAGCCATTTCAGCACACCACAGCTCCAAGACGAGCCTCCACAGAGGCTAGAACAGCCCATGAGAGCTCCAAGTGAGCCACAGTATTCCTGCAGGGTGGCAGTTGTTTGTGCCTTTTCTCCCAAGGCAGCTGCAGAGTACGGGATGACTGACTGTTCTTAGAGTTCAAAAGAGGAGCTCCAGTTAATTTAGTGCAGTGGTTCTCTACCCTGGCTGCTGCATTAGCATCTACTGGGAAGATTCTGACTTCACTGGTCTGAGGGGGCACTTTAACAACAGTACTTGGAAAACTCCCCAGGTGCTGCTGATGGGTAGCCAGAGTTGAGAACCACTGTTTAAGGCCAACATTTTGCAGTTCCTTTGAGTCAGGGATCGCCATGCAAGCTGCCTTCCTGCTCCAAATGTGCACACGCATCACCTAGGATCCTGTTAAATACAGATTCCACTTCAGGAGGTCTGGGTGGGGCTTGAGATTTTGCCTAACAGGCTTCCATCCAAATAACCCTGAGGCTGCTGCTTGTCCCCAGACCACACTCAAGTGACTTGAGCATGTTACTCAATGTGCAAAGCAAGAGTCTGCAGTAAGCATTTTTCTGCCTCCATCCGGCTCTCTGGCAGAATTTGCTTAGTGTAGTCAAAAGAACACTAGGGTCAACAGGCCTGCTTTTCATTCCCAGCTCTGCCCCTAATTAGCTGTAAGACAAGTCTCTTAAAGGTGCTTCAGTCCTTCACCCTCTAATCTCTGAAATGGGAGGATGGGACTGGATAAGGTTCCTTTTTTCCTTGCAGGTCCAGAGTGTTTTCAGACTCCACGGGACCAGGTGTTTGTGTGTAATGAGTCTGGCCTTTTTTCCCCCAGGGACTTGGGCCTAGGCCCTGAATTTAGGATTGACTGGAGGAAATAAAACTAAGCAATGTTAAAAATAAAAATAAGATTTTATGCTAAATTGTAAGCTATCGTAAGTACAAAAAGAACTCAGAGAAATCTGAGTGGAGAGTTTACTGGAATAGTTGGAAGAGATAGGAGTTACTAGGTGTACCGGTAACTAATGCGGATTTTTTTCAAAAGATGGAGTTACACATATGTTGATATATACGATTTGATATGTATGCTATTTTGTTGTATTGACAGCAAGCTTCAAAACTTCATATGTCAAATTTTCTGAAGAAGTTAACATCATAGATATTTTTACACTTAAAAATGTTGAATTGCATGCCCAAAAAAGAGCATTTGCAGGAAGTTTTAATTCGTTAACTTTATTTTGAAGAAAAGTGCTGCTGAAAGTTATTGCATACTTTGGGAAGCTTATGGTGAACATGCTCCATCTCAAGATACTTGTAAACGCTGGTTCAAACACTTTAAAAGTGATGATTTCGATGTGAAAGACAAAGAACGTCCAGGTCAACCGAAAAAGTTTGAAGACCAACAATTACAAGCATTATTGGATGAAGATGCATGTCAAACTCAAAAACAACTTGCAGAAAGATTAAACGTTGCTCAGCAAACAATTTCTGATCATTTACAAGCAATGGGAAAGATGTTTAAAGGAAGGAAAATGGGTGCCACATCAACTGAACGAAAGACAAATGGAAAACCAAAAAGTCATCAGTAAAATGTTGCTTCAATGGCACGAAAGAAAGTCTTTTTTCATCGAATTGTGCTTGGCGATGAAAAGTGGATTTATTTTGAGAATCCCAAACGCACAAAATCATGGGTTGATCCAGGTCAACCGTCAACATCGACTACAGGGCCAAACCACTTCTGAAAGAAGGCAATGCTCTGCGTTTGGTGGGATCAGGAAGGTGTGGTGTAGTATGAGCTTCTATAACCAGGTGAAACCGTTAATACTGATTGCTGCCGACAACAAATAATCAATCTGAACCACGATTTGATCGTGAAATGACCAGAATGGGCCAGAATGGACACAGAAATTAATTTTGCTTCATGATGATGCACCATCACACACTTCAAAACCAGTTCAAGGCACGTTAAAAGATCTTGCCTGGCAAGTATTAATCCACCTGCTATATTCACCAGACCTTGCTCCTTCAGATTACCACTTGTTTGATCGATGGCACATGCACTTTCTGAGCAGCACTTCAAAACGTAGGAAGAAGTGGAAAATTGGGTCTCTGAATGGTATGCCTCAAAACAAGAAAAGTTCGATTGGGACGGTATCCACAAATAACCTGAAAGATGGGGGAAATGTGTAGCTAGCGATGAACATGACTTTGAATAAAGCACTTCTGATGTTTCTCTTGAAATTATCATATTTTGATTACAAAATCTGCATTATTAACCCATTGTCCTTGCTGGTCTCTACTGCTGGTGCAGGGTGGTGGTTCTCAGGTTCTTATGTTTGTTGTCTTTAAAATGTATTCTTCAGCAATGAAGAACAAAACATATTTTTTTGCCTTAAATTAAACCAATGTAGGGGAGAGACCTACATTTATGAAAGTAAATATTTGAAGAGAAACTAAAATGCTATAAACTCTTTTATTTCTATATTTATTTTTTAAGGCTAATCCTGACTTTTAAGTGATTGATTCTGAAAAGAAAAACTATAGGCTGAATCAAAAACTCCTGTGTACCTCCTAATATATGCTAATAAACAATATCAGAATTTACCCCAAATGAAATTAATATTTCTTAAATTATGAATAATATTAAAAATGACATATCTCTCTATCTTAACTCAATGGGAAAGACACCAAATAATTTACTTAGATCTTATAACATAGGTACATAGGAATTTTTGACTCACCTCTTTTGATATCAAAAGAGATGCATTTTGCATTGCAATTAGAGTTTCACCAAACTGTAGCTTCAAGAAAAAGTTGTATGACCAGTGCTCGGGTATAGAAAAATATGAAATAACACAATTACCCTCATTTGATGAATTATATGCAGTATATACAATTTAGCTCTAACTGTTCTTTGAATATCTGAACAGTTGTTCCATGTTTTTTTCCCCTGTATTGCTTGATTAGTTTTAAATTGTAGACTGTCAGTACTTTTTCTCACAAACACGTAGCATTATGGTTTTATTGTATTTGGGAAATCTTTATATAATCAACTATTGATTATCTGTCATACAATAGAGTAGCAAATCTTCTGGTTTTAAACTAATAAACACAATATATGTCATTTTTTTTCTTTTTTATTAAATCTTTATTGTTCAGATTATTACATTTGTTCCTCTTTTCCCCCCCCCATAACTCCCCTCCTCCCAGTTCCCGCCCCACCCTCTGCCCTCACTCCCCACCCACTGTCCTCATCCATAGGTGCACGATTTTTGTCCAGTCTCTTCCTGAATCTCCCACACCCTTTTCCCCCCCAAGAATAGTCAGTCCATTCCCTTTCTATGTCCCTGATTCTATTATAATCACCAGTTCATTCTGTTCATCAGATTATTTATTCACTTGATTCTTAGATTCACTTGTTGATAGATGCATATTTGTTGTTCATAATTTGTATCTTTACCTTTTTCTTCCTCTTCCTCTTCTTAAAGGATACCTTTCAGCATTTCATATAATCCTGGTTTGGTGGTGATGAACTCCTTTAGCTTTTCCTTATCTGTGAAGCTCTTTATCTGACCTTCAATTCTGAATGATAGCTTTGCTGGATAAAGTAATCTTGGTTGTAGGTTCTTGGTATTCATCACTTTGAATATTTCTTGCCATTCCCTTCTGGCCTGCAAAGTTTCTGTTGAGAAATCAGCTGACAATCGTATGGGTATTCCCTTGTAGGTAACTCGGTTTCTTTCTCTTGCTGCTTTTAAGATTCTCTCTTTGTCTTTTGCTCTTGGCATTTTAATTATGATGTGTCTTGGTGTGGTCCTCTTTGGATTCCTTTTGTTTGGGGTTCTCCGCGCTTCTTGGACCTGTAAGTCCATTTATTTCACCAGGTGGGGGAAGTTTTCTGTCATTATTTCTTCAAATAGGTTTTCAATATCTTGGTCTCTCTCATCTTCTGGCACCCCTATAATTCTGATGTTGGTACGCTTGAAGCTGTCCCAGAGGCTCCTTACACTATCCTCGCATTTTTGGATTCTTTTTTCATTTTGCTTTTCCCGTTGGGTGTTTTTTGCTTCCTCGCATTTCAAATCATTGACTTGATTCTTGCGCTCCTCTGGTCTGCTGTCGGGAGTCTGTATAATATTCGTTATTTCAGTCCGTGTATGCTTAATTTCTAGTTGGTTCCCCAATATAAGATCGAGGGTCTTATTAGTTTTCGTGTAGATCTCATTAAGTTTATCGGCAGCTTCTAAACAGTTCTTGAGAGACCTTAAAAGTGTGGTTCTGAACTCTATTTCTTCCATTGACAATTTAGTCCTGTTTCTTTGTCTCCGCATTTTGTTATGCTTCCTTGGTGCACCCCCTAGTGGTCTTTGTTCGCAGTCTTATAGTTAAATCTTGATTGTTGTAGCTAATTCCAGGGAGGGTTTGACCTCCAGGCCAAGTGGCTATGAGAATCAGCTGTGTCAGCAGTGAGAGAACTTCTGTCCTCTAGGGAGGTGCTAATCTAGCCTTTGCCTGAGGCTATCCGGCAAATGCCTCTGTGCAGGGCTTGGGCGGGGCGGGTTGCATAGGATCAACAGGGTGGGCCGGAGAGAGCAGTTATGGCGGCTCTCAGTCCTGTCCCCAGGGGCTCTGCCTCTCTGAGTCCCAGCACCCGCTGCAAAGCTGGGAGAGAAAGCTGCACTCGCTCTGACCGAAGCCAGACAGTCCCGCTTCTCCCGTTTGAGTCTGGGTCCCTAAAGACTCAACCGGATCTGGTGCTCAGAGTCTGCGACTCCCTCCTGATTGAAAACAACAACTGCGCCCTCCGCCGCCAGCCTGCTCCTCGCACTCCGCACCTCAGAATTTGACTTCAGCACTGCGCCTCCTCTGAGTGTCCGTGTGCGTTTCTCTTTCCTCCTAGTTGTAGGACTTCCACTCAGCCAGCGTTCCTGTGGTTCTGGGTGATGTCCCTTCCGTTTTTTGGTTTCACTTTTGAAGTAGTTGTTCAAAGCAGCAAACTCCGGCGTTAACCTATGCCGCCATCTTGGTTCTCCCAATATATGTCATTTTATGCAAAGAATATTTTGGTTCAAGTGACAGACAACCCAACCCAAATTGGGTGAAGCAAAGAAGCGAGTTTTGAGGGTCATGTAATTGAAAAATTGAAGGGTAGAGCTACAGTTGGTTTAAATAGTATAATCAGGACCTGGTCTCTCAGCATCTCATGCCCTTGCTTCCTTTTGTACTGGCTTCATTCTCAGGCTTCATTTAATTACATGGTGGCTGCCAATACTGGCAGGGTTTTATTTTTCTGTTTCAAATTCCAGTAGAAAAGAGAATAGTCTTCTCCTCCTCCCCTGCCCTCCAGAGTCTTGACTCACATTTCATTGGTTCTGATTGGATCATTTCCCTCTAGTCTCTGATACCAGCAGGACTGGTGCCCTGATTGGCCACCAGTGACTGTTCTTAGAGCTGGGGAGCCAAGTCCATGCTGACAGGGGAAGGAGGAAAAGTGTCTACTCTTCCAAAAGAAGGGGGAATGGATCCTTGATGTAAAAAGCAACAACAACCGAAAGTACATATCTCTCCATGTACATACAGTATTGTTCAAAGTCATCTACATTGGGTAAATACAAATATTTCAGTGGTAAAAGGCCATTTAGGGATATGCTTTGTAGTTGGATCATATAGAACTGGATTTTTTAATATATATTTTATTGATTTTTTATAGAGAGGATGGGAGAGGGATAGAGAGTTAGAAACATCAGTGAGAGAGAAACATCGACCAGCTGCCTCCTGCACATTCCCTACTGGGGATGTGCCCGCAACCAAGGTACATGTCCTTGACCAGAATCGAACCTGGGACCCTTCAACCCACAGGCCAATGCTCTATCCACTGAGCCAGACCGACCAGGGCAGAACTGGAATTTAAAATAATAATTTCACCTATAAAATGCAGAACCTTAATGAAATAATAAAAGATATTGGATACCTGATTGCTTACCTTACAGGCAGGAAGGATATTAACAATATTTAAGAACCTGGGGCAGTGGCATCACCAAGTCATTCTGAGTTGGGTCCAGTTAGTTAGAGCTGGTGCTGAGCACCACCGACTGGCAGGGTGCTTTGGAGTTGCTGGCAGGATGTCAGCCTTGCTAATGGGGAGGCATTGTAAAGGTCCTGCCATATTTCTCAAAACATATAGTTTCTGTGTGTGTCACCTAACATTAGACCATAAACAGGGTAGGTTACAACATAGACATTTATTTTCTCAAAGCTTGGAAGTCAGAAATCAAGGTGTCTGTCTGTAGGGCCATGCTCCCTCCAAAGGCTCTGGAGAAGAGTCGTTTCCTGCCTGTTCTAGCCTCTGTTGGTTGATGGCAGTCCTTGTCATGTTTTCGCTTGTAGATGCACCACCCCAATTCCTGCCTTGTCTCCCTGTGGCCTTCTCCCCGTGTGTCTGTGTCTCTGCAGCCACATTTTTCTGTTCTTATCTTATAAGGATACCAGTCATATTGGATTTAAACAATATGACCTTATCTTAGCTTGATTACATCTCTACAGACCCTATTTCCAAATAAGGTCATACTCTGGGGAGACATGAATTCTGAGGGGACACTATTCAACCCAGTACAGTTACCTAAAATCAAATGCTCTTGCATAGTTGGCATGACACAATTGTAAAAAAAATTTCAATGTTAAATTGCTTACAAACACTGTAGTTTTTTCTTGTCTTATTTTATAGTTAAAAACTAGATTTTTGAATCTTAGCAAAAGTATTTAAGGAAATTATGAATTTTTTAGTTGAAATGCTATTCTATATATTTTTTACTGCATCATATTAAGTAACTACATATTTCTTAATTATAACTATTTTAAATCTGTTAAAATGTGAATGTTAGTGTGGCAATTTGGTGAAGAATTAATAATTTTTATTAACCTGTGAGTATGTTTGTGTATGTAGAGGTATTACTTTTTATACTTTATTGAATTCAAACAAGTTTTGCCTAAAAGAAATAGAACTGACAGCAATTAAATGAACATCATCCATTAGTGTATTTAAGAGCAAGTATAAAAAATAGGAGAGAAAAAATAGGAGAGAAATGCAACTGGTGAAGGGCTTAGATATCCTATCTTTCAGGGAACATTTAAAAATGTTGGTAATGGTCTTAAGTCTTTGAAGAATGGCTCTGTGGAAAGAGTATAAATTCTAGAGCAGTGGTTCTCAACCTTGGCTGCACATTAGAATCACCCGGGAATCTTTTTAAAATCCTGATTTCTGGGCCTTATCCTCCGGAAATTCTGTTTCTTTGTTATGGGGTGGGGCGACAACATTAGTAACAAAGAAACAGAATTTCTGGAGGATGCGGTCCAGAAATCAGGATTTTAAAAAGATTCCCAGATGATTCTAATGTGCAGCCAAGGTTGAGAACCACTGTTCTAGAGGGAAGACCTAAGACCAGTGAGTTAAGGTTAAAAGGAAACATCAGTGCATTGTAAGACAACACTTTCCCAGTGAACAATGTCCCATGCACCAAAATGGAGGTGGCAGTGGTGTAAGGGAGTAAAGGGTAGGCTCCTGGAAGTGCTCAGGAAGGTACTGCGTAATTACCTCCCTGGGACATTTTAATGGAGATCTTGCCTTGATCAAGGAATTGAAATGAAAGGTCCCTAGTTTCAAGATTTGTTGCAAGTTCTCCTAAAATTTTTCTTTCTTATATGTTGTGAAAATCAATATTACTTATGTGACGATATTTCTATAAGATATTTATATGCTTTTTAACAGCTGCCAACCTAAAAGCTTTGCTTTGTGACCTCTGTTCTATGGAGTGCTTAAGGGGAAAAAAGGGGGAGTAGGGATTTAATTTAAAAGAAGGAAAAGTATCAATAAGTGAGAAAGGTGGGGAACTAAAACTTGTATTTATTCGATGAGTTTATCCCTATCATCTCATCTCATTTAATATACTTAGTTTTTTATTGCTCAGTTTGGAAGTTACGAGTAGCTGTAATTCTTAGAATAATGAATTCTTAAAATAATTGGCATTTTCTTACGTATTTTTTTGATGATGGAACACAGGACTGTTCTGATGGATATATGTGCAAAATACATTTTCAAATAAAAAATGGGACAGTGGTGTCACATCCAGGGACATCTGCCCATGTACAGACGTGTCTTCCTATGGAGGTGAGTGATTTACCACGTCATATTCTCCTTTTCAGTCTTTGTGAGGTATAAATTTAAAATTTTAAATTTGTTAAATATATATTTTAAAAAATTAACTGCCATTGGATCTCAGGCCTGCTGGCAGAGGAGAAGTGAATATCATCTGTCAGGAGATATTTTCTTCTTTAATATATATATATATTTACTAAAATTTTTTCAGTGACCTTGGGTAATAAAATTATACAACTTTCAGGTGTACAATTCTATAATACATCATCTGGATATTATATTGGAGACCAACCCAAGTCAAGTCTCCTTCCATCACCATTTATCCCCTCTATATCCTTTTCTACCTCCCTCCACTCCTCTTTCCCCCTGGTAAGCACCAACTGTTGTCTGTGTCTCTGAGGGTTTTTTTGTTTTGTTTTGTTTAATCCTTTCACATTTTTCACCAAGTCCCCCAACCTCCTTCCCTCTGACAGCTGCCAGTCTGTTCTCTGTGTCTATGAGTCTGTTTCTATTTTATTTGTTAGTTTATTTTGTTCATTAGATTCCACATATAAGTGAAATCATACGGTATTTGTCTCTCTCTGACTGGCTTATTTCACTTAGCATAATGCTTTCCCAGGTCCATCCATGCTGTTGCAAAAGGTAAGATTTCCTTCTTTTTCATTGCTACAATATTGAAAGCAGGAATTGTGGTACAGTTGAAATCTACTCTGAGTTGTAGTGAGCCTTTACCCTTTTGGTTTCCACAGATGCCTTCCTTCCATTGCCTATTGGTTTTTATTCTGTGAAATCCCCCAGGACAATACAAATCTATCCCTCTGCTGCTTAAAACCTGGCTGGAGACCTCTTTGCTTAGTTTGCCTCTGACTCTTTTCCCCTGTGCTCTTTAAAAAATGCTAGATATGGGTCTCATTCTGTAGAAGACTTTAACCTTGACTTGAAAATTTTGCTAAATTAAATTTTAATATGGTGATAATGGCTTAGTGGTTTTCTGGGATATTTTCAATGTAATTTTTATCAAAATGTAAAGTAGCCTTATTGTATGTGTTATTATTAATAACAATGTTTATATGTTCAGTGTGAATATGAATAATAGAGAAAAAGTGAAAAGAGGAGAAAAAACTCCCATGAATCCTTCAACTGGAGGTAATTACTATTGATATTTTCATAAATACTCTTCCACATATTTCTGTCATGTATATACATACATAATTGTGTTTTGCAATGAACATGTATATTACAGACATCTTCCCATGTCATTAAATGTAGAATTCCATAGTTCTCTTTTAATGGTCCCATTATATTCCATCCTTTGGATGCACCATAATTAAGGAGAGCCTATACTGAAGTAAAATTCTTGAATTCTAAAATAGAAACTTGGGGCTCTAATTGCTTCCACACAAAAGAAGAAATCACTTAGAAATGCTTAGAATTCTGAGTATTCTGGTAAAATGGGTGAAGAGCCTCCCTCCCCCCCCAAAGGAAGACCTTTGTCTCATCATCTATTAAATCAGATCCATTTGACAATCTGGCACTAGCCCCCTCTGCCTGTGTAGGATGCTGGCCTGGAAGTAACTCTCACCAATATAATTTGGTTTGCAAGTTATTCTTGAGGGTATTGTTCTCGGTAATAAATCAAGTGCTCCCAGTGAATGCTCAAATCTTGATTACTACTTCATGGTTTGAATAACTGACATCACATCTGAAGCCAAGCATGTTAGGAAGCTTTTCAGTTCATTATATATTAACTTAAGAAATACACATGGAAATGATGATTTAAAAGATGAATTACCAGCTTTTGCTTAACAAGTTGGCAGAGATTTGGAAAGCACTAAAAAGTAGTGTTGACAGTGTGAGGGAACTGACACTTTCTGCTTGATGTTTTAACTTCACAAAGTTGAAAGATGTGCACATACTCTGAACAATCTATTCCAAATCCAGGAATTTAGCTTCATAAAATATAAATTTTCCAACTTTTTTTTTATTTTCAACACTTCACAACAAATTTTAAACATATGAGAAAATTGAAAGAATTTTGCAGTGAACATTCATGTACTCATCACCTAAACTCTACCATTAACATATTGCTCTGCTTGCTTTATTATATATCCATCCCTCTATTCATTTATCAGTACACTTTTTTTATGCAAAACTTTTACAACAAAGTAAATTTCAGGCAAATATTTACAAAATAATCTGAAATGTACACAAATATTTACCTGCAACAATATTCATTTCACCACTATTTATAACAGGATAAGATGGAAATAACTGAAATGTACAACAGTAATGGGTTAGTTTAATTACAGCACATCCCTGTGATGGAGTTCTTTGTTCAGTAGGTCTGGAGTGAAAATTTGCAGCTCTAACAAGTTTCCAGAGATGCTGATGCTGCTAGCCCAGGAACCACACTTTGGGAACCACTGCACTAATCTATAATAGAATTCTAAAGCATGTATGAGGTGCTGCACAGCTGAGATGGTTAGTTAATATGATGTATGATAGGGTTGATAATGCAATAATATTGATGGAAGAAAGATGTCTTTGGTTGAGCCTGTGATGGAGATTTCTGTAGATATGCTCTTAGCAGAACAAGGGATAGAAGCTAAGGAAGAATGTCATCTCAGCTAAAGATTAACTTTAGTCTGATCCCCTGGGAAGCTCTAGAGCAAAAAATACACCCAGAATTAGTCCCACTTTATTCTCTTGAGGCCAGCCTTTTGTACTCTGTGACAATCATTGACTTGTCAGTCAGCCATTGGCTGAAGTGGCGGGAGACATAGCTTCCCAAGTAAGGCAGTTCCAATTTTACTGAGAAATTCTTCAGGAAAGGGGGCTGCTGTGTGTTATCAGTCAACAATCACAACAGCTGAATGGGGATAGGTACACCATCTTTAAGGGAGCCTGGGCACGGCATGAATGGTTTTACTCTCTGAAACCAACAACATTGGATCTATAGAGAAATATATATATATATATATATGTAAGGTCTGCATTTAGATGAAAGGGGGAGGCTTGACAGCAATTTGTTTGAGAAACAGCTGGTGATTTTAGTTGACTACAAGTTCAAGATAAGTGAAAAGAATGCCATGGATGCTAGGAAAATTAACTAGAATCCAAGCTACATTAATTAAAGCATAAATGTATCCCAAATATGGTCTGCGGGCCCCTGGTGAGGTGTACCAGAGATACTTTCGGGGACTCACAAGGTCAGTTTTCTAGGCTACCTACCTGTGATATTGCAATAGAGTGAATGCAGAAATCATTACAGGAACCTAGCTGTCTTCCATTAAACCAGACAGTAAAAAGATTTGCAAAAATGTAAAACACTTTTCATACTAATTTATCTTGTTTTGGAAAATATATTTATTTTTCATAGAAATATGTTATATTGACACATATTTTTAAATAAATTAAAAATATTTTTTAAAATTTCAATTTTAATTTCTAGTACAGTGAATATCAATAGATGTCACTGTCTTAAACAAAAGCTCGTTGGAATACTCCATGAATTTTAAAAGTGTAGAGGGGTCCTGAGAACAAAAGGTTTGAGAACCACTGATCTAGATCAACTAAATATTGCATATTACGTGTGAAGGACACTGATAACTGGAATATATAATAAATGAACACATAAATAATAGCTTTAAAATACATTATAAGTAGAGTTCATCCATACAGAGAGCATGCCAAGGGCCACAGTGGGCTTGAAAACATAGTGAGGAATATTTGAGGGCTCTGGGGATATTAAACTAGAACTAGAAACTTAGGAAGTTTAGTTTTCTGCAGATATATCTAGAAGGGTTTCCTCTGGAAGGACTTGATTTGTTTCTGAGGATAGAACTAGTTTGTGTCTGGAAATTATTCTAGGCAAATCTCTCTAATGTTTAGACTTGCCTGCAATGAAATGGGTCTGCTTGTAAAGTTATGGGTTCCCTCAATTTTTGTGGCAATGTACATAATGCTTTTTCCAGAACAGTGTTCACCAACTGAAATGTTCAGATGCTGAGAGCATGAGGCAGGTGATGAGTGAGTGCAGTGGGTCCCTGGGAAGTGGTGGGAGCTGTGGAGAAGTAGAGAGGGCATGACATCCAAAGGGCACTAGGCATGCAGCTCCAGGTGGATTTTCAAGAAAATGCAGTCATCTGGATTTTTGTGTGTTGGATTAATTAAAAACATATTTATGTACAGGCCAAATAGACTATATTTATATGCTGTAAATGGTCCTCAGGCCATCAGCTTATAACCAAGCTTCTAATATTATAGAAAGAAGTTCTACATTGTATAGAAGACTGAGCTAATGCTCTCCAGTTCCATCCATGACGTTGCAAATGGTAAGAGCTAAGTGAAATAAGCCAGTCAATAAAGGAAAAATACCACATGATCTCACTCATTCGTGGACAATAGAGACCATTATAAACTTTTGAACAATAATAGATACAGAGGCAGAGCTGCCTCAAACAGATTGTCGAGCTGCAGCGGGAAGGCCGGGGAGGGTTGGGGGGCAGGAGGTAGGGGGGTAAGAGATCAACTAAAGGACTTGTATGCATGCATATAAGCATAACCAATGGACATAAGACGCTGGGTGATAGGGGAGGCTAGGGGACTGTCTAGGGCGGGGGGATAAAATGGATACATATGTAATACCCTTTGTAATACTTTAAGCAATAAAAAAAAAAAAAAGAAAAAAAAAAAAAAAGAAGACTGAGCTAGAGGACCTCTGAATTCTCTTTAGAATTTAAAGCCTGATAGTTCTATAACTGTTCAATATCCATACACCACGTTCCCTGCTTAAAAATATTCAGAGGAATGCCTCTGCTGATAGTTGTTTCAATTTTTTAAATTTTTTTTTTATGATGTGGGAAATCAATTTACTTCTTTGTTCTAACTAGATCCAGCAGTCTTGATTGCAGAAAGATAGTTGGACTCATGATGTTTATACCTGTGAGATTATCTACAATATTATATATACAATCGTAGAATTTAAAAAATCAGAGTGAAGGGGAGAAACAAAGATGGCGGCATAGGTAAAAACTGGAAATTGCTGCCTCCCACAACAACTTCAAAAATACAACGAAAAGATAAAACGGACATCCTCCAGAACCACAGGAAGGCTGGCTGAGTGGAAATTCTACAACTAGAAGGAAAAAGAAAAGCACACGTAGACTCAGAGGAGGTGCGAAAGTAAAGTGCAGAAGTACGGAGGCTTGAGCACGTGGAAAGGGGCGGGCACCTAAGGAGGTGGCTGTCTTTTTGAATCGGGAGGGAGTCACAAGCTCCCAACTGCTCTGAACTCTGGTTCCGGGAAGTCTCTAGGGACCCAGGACTCATACGAGGAGAAACTGGACTGTCTGGCAGCAGGCAGAACTCGGAACCTGAGGGCGGCTTTCCCTCAGAGGTGCTTGCAGCAATTACCAGGACACTGAGACTCGCATGGCCCCTTAGGGCAGGGCTGAGGATCCACCATAGCTGCTTGTTCCGCCTTTGATTCCCTGAGACCCCACCCCACCCAGGCTGCGGCAGAGGCTTTTGCATATGAATGCCCTGGCCCTTTGCAACCTGAAAATTAACTAACAAATTGCAGCTGGGCCAGAGAGACCCAGAACTTCCAAGAGAAGGCCCAAGGCTCCACATCAGCTTGCATTCCTTCACAGCTGGGCCTCATCTGGGCACCTCCAAACTCCAAAAAAGGAAGGGGAATCTGCAGTTCTCTTCTTAGCTCCTGCTGGGTAACCTCAGACAGAGGCTAAATTAGCACCTCCTTAGATCCAAGAGCCAGTGTACCCAGTGGTCAGAGTGGGACCATCCAGATTACAACTCCTCAGATCCATAAGGGACACACTCAGGGGGCAGACTCAGTGAGCACCAAAGCCCCACTGAAGTAAGTCTTGCCCCAGAAGGGTGTCTTCAGCACAGAAGTTCTCCCACTGCAGACACAGCTGATTCTCACTGCCAATTGCCTGGAGGTCAATTCCTCCCAGTGATCCTACAACAATCAAGGCATAACTACAACAAGACTGTGTACAAAGCCCACAAGGGGGTGCACCAAGAGTGTCCACCTCAGGTAACTGGGGAAGCTGAGCCACTGGGCCCTACAGGACACCTAGCACACAAAGCCACTCTACCAACACAGGGAAGCAGCCAAATGCGGAGACAAAGAAACAGGTCACAAATGACAGAAATGGAGGAAAGCAAACGACTGGATATAGAGTTCAAGGCCACATTTATAAGGTTTTTCAAGAATTTTATGGAAACCGCCAATAAATTTAGTGAGACCCTGGAGGATATGTAAAAAGACCAACTAGAAATTAAGCATACAGTGACTGAAATAAAGAATAATATACAGAGATCCAACAGCAGACAAGAGAATCCCAAGAATCAAGTCAAAGATTTGAAATACGAAGAAACAAAAAATACCCAACTGAAAAAGAAAAAAGAAAAAAGAATCCAAAAATATGAAGATAGTGTAAGGAGCCTCTGGGACAACATTAAGCGTACCAACATCAGAATTATAGGGGTACAAGAAGAAGAGAGAGGGCAAGATATTGAAAATCTATTGGAAGAAATAATGACAGAAAACTTCCCCTACCTGGTGAAAAAAATAGACTTACAAGTCCAGGAAGCACAGAGAACCCCAAACAAAAGGAATCCAAAGAGGACCACACCAAGACACATCATAATTAAAATGCCAAGAGCAAAAGACAAAGAGAGAATCTTAAAAGCAGCAAGAGAAAGACAGTCAGTTACCTACAAGGGAGTACCCATATGATTGTCAGCTGATTTCTCAACAGAAACCATGCAGGCCAGAAAAGAGTAGCAAGAAATATTCAAAGTGATGAACAGCAAGAACCTACAACCAAGATTACTTTATCCAGCAAAGCTATCATTCAGAATTGAAGGTCAGATAAAGAGCTTCACAGATAAGAAAAAGCTAAAGGAGTTCATCACCACCAAACCAGTATTATATGAAATGCTGAAAGGTATTCTTTAAGAAGAGGAAGAAGAAAAAGGAACTCTTACCATTTACCACAGCATGGATGGAACTGGAGAGCATTATGCTAAGTGAAATAAGCCAGTCAGAGAAGGATAAACACCACTTGATCTCACTCATTTGTGGAATATAATGAACAACATAAACTTATGAACAAGGACTGATCCAGAGACGAAGAGGCATTGATTGGACTGTCAGGCCTTGGAAGGAAGGTAGGGGACGGTGGGGGTAAGGGGGAAAGATCAACCAAAGGACTTATATGCAAGCATATAGGCCTAACCAATGGACACGGACAACAGGGGGGTGAGGGCATGAGCGGGGGGCCAGGGGGGATGTAGGGGGTAACGTGGGGATAAGGACACATATGTAATATCTTAATAAATAAAATATATATATATATATAAAAATAAAAGAAAATAAAAAAAATAAAAATAAAAAATCAGTGAAATATAATGGAATATATAAGTGAAATAATTTGTGAAAATCATAATATTTTTAAAATATAGTTTTAAAATGATAGTTCAAAGACTGAATTAATATTTAGAAATTTCCTAAATATAATGGGGTGTCTTTTAGTTCTGGTTTTGGACAACAGGAGTTCTTATAGGTTAATTATATTAGAGGAGGCATTTATTGAGTGCAGTTAATATGATTTACTTGTGATATTTGTGAGTTTGTGAAGTGACAAGCAAGATTATAGCAATTTTTGAACAAAATCTTTACCAGTAATCAAAAGAAATTTATAGCCTCAATTTAAAATCTTCTAAATATAAATGAGTATTTTCAACAGGAGACAACATAATCAACACTGATCCTTGGGATTTCTTATTATATGGAACTCTTATTTACTTAAATTGATATTGGTGCTAATGTTCCACTTTGTCAAATTATGATTTTTTGAATTTGAATTAAGTTATAATCATGTAACTGTAGTGAAAAACATTATTTAACAATTGGTTTGCTTTAACAGATATGAGCTGCTTATCCTTTCTACAGCCTTATTTATATAAATAAAATAATAATTTGAGAATGGAAGTGTGAACACAAGCTTTCTATGCCAAGTAGGCGATTTTTGATGAAAATTAGTCATTTAAAACTTGTATGTGTATATTATTGCAAAGTAACTGCAAACTTTAAAAATACTTTGTAAGATTCTAAATTAACTCACTGGCTAATGAGGACTACAATGAGTAGAGTAGAGAAACAAGGTGTAAGTTTTTATTATGTTCAGCATTAAACCACTCAGAAAAGAAAACAGTGAGATGAATATTCAACATGGGATTGATTGTTAATAATCAGTAGTAGAAATTATTAATAAATGCTTAGAAGAGGATAGAATTATTTTTCTGTCTGATGTTGCTCTGCTTTTTCTTTTCATCTCTAACCTCTTCATTTGTGAAATTCTGAATTATTTCATAGAATAGTGATGGATCAGCTTTTGTCTTCTTGGATACCCATACATATTTATTTTAAACTGGTCAATGCTTTTTTTTATACTATTGAAGTTCAGATTTTTCTGTCTGAAGTTAGATTACTGAAGTTCTATTTTTTTTTAACAGATGTCAGAGATGGGTATTGAGCATATACTACTTATTCATCATACTATCTTCATTACTTTAGAGCCTCAGGTTTCACCTTCAGATTATGGTTTTTTTTAAAAAAAACCTATGAAAATGATAGAGTCATAAAAATAGCAATGGTAATGATACCGTTGTAATAACCTACTGGGGAAAAAAAGGATTTTTGTCCTAGGGCCTTGCAGGCCACTCACTGGGACCTTCCTTGGTCAGGGCAGGTAGAATATTATAGAGAGCCCTCAACCTATCATAAATTCCCCGAAGCAGAAAGCTGAGAAACTGTAACAGGAGATGATCTCAATTGCCAAAAGAACATATTCAGAGAATGATGATCTTCTGAAGTAACCAGGTCTTCAAATACACTCATTTGCCCTAAGGATTTTATTAAGTGGCTTCTAGGATGAGTTCTATTTTGTATGTCCAAAATAGGCTCATATGTCAGAATAGTGTGTGTGTGTGTGTGTGTTTTTTAATAATGGACTAAATGACAAGCCACAGTTCTCAGTGTTAACAATTTATTTGTAAAGCAACTGCTATTTTTAGAAGCATGGGCATGTTGATAAATGTAAATGATGAGTAATAAGCATGATTACCCTTAGTGTTTGAAAATGTAATTATTAAAACAATGTTAAAATACAAGAAAGTCTGTTATATTTTATGTGTGTAGAAACAAACAGAAGCATGTGTAGTCATCACTACTATCTATTGATTGATAGATGAATCTCATGCTGATAAATGGATTTTTAAAGAAAATAATTATTAATACAGCATATCCTAATTCCACTCTTGTGTTTTTCTTGAGGTATTATGGGAAGTTCAAAGACAAAGTAAAATTTAATTTTATTTAATTTAGAGTATAAATATATTCCATAGAGTGTGTGGTGTGTGAGCGGGGAGAGTATAGGATATTTAAAAAACTATTCAGGTCTGATTAGGATTTGCAGTTCCAATAAGATTGTGAATTACTGCACTAGTAATATAGTACTATGCAAACTATATTGCTTTATTATATGACAAGTATCTGTTTACTTATTCTTAGAACACATCAGAAACCACATATAGAAATGTGGCACTAAAACAGTTTGAACTGCCTAATAAAATCTTAGGAGTCTTTAGTAGCGTAGTGTTCTGCTGTGAAGCCAAGAAGTCTTATATAGAGGCAGAGGCATGTCACACTAAAACTTTTTTCTTCTCTAGGACCTGGGTACCTGAGCAATATCACTTTGCAAAATTCAGATATTGTATTAGGTTTATTGAGAACCTATAATCTAAATGGCCTTTTAAGGTTACTTCTACCTTTGAAAATTCTCTGTGCACTAGTCTCCTTGGCAGAGCAAAGAGAGTATCTTTTTTTTTTTTTTTTTTTTGAGAGAGAGAGAGAGAGAGAGAGAGAAATTGAGTTGAATCAATCCAGATAGGTAATGAATTCTCTTTCAATTTATCAAGCTAGTACAAAACCATTTGTAAAGGCACCTGCCATAGCCATTATATTTTAATTCAGCAGTGAGTTATAGCAGAAGGTTTCCTTTATGTGTAGTTCTAATATTGATGTGTTTTTTTAAATCAAAAGTAAGATCACTTCTAGAAGCAGATATGGACTTAAGAGAACACTGAGCTGATATTTCTATATGACAATCTGGCTTCCAATTCAGAATGCTTATGTCTAGTTGTAAAGGTCTAACAGGAACCAATTGTTTCTGAGGAAGGACAGCGCACTATTGAAAGTGTTCTGATTATATATTCCTCCCATTTTTTAATGAGTTTAAGATGCTTTCCAGGATATGGCTTTTAAAAAACATTTAATGAATTGATTGGGGGGTTTAAACTTTATGTGGTCTTTTTTCATGGAGAACTGCTGAGCCTGCTTGATTTTATAATCAAATCTAAAATAAGTGAAACCGAGCCACTATTTAATACTTCTTTCACTCTTTGAGTTTTGTGTTTGGTGTGTTTTTTAAGTCAGTGGAAACTGCATAATGTTGGAAGGGATACATTGCTTGGAATACATTGCAATGAGATTTGATCTAACAAAAGATTAGATAGAATTTAAAATATTTGGGTTTTCAAATTATTTCATTAATTATAGCTAACATTCTTTTTCTTCCTTAGTTAAATTGAAAAGGTTCATTTAAAAAATATTTTCTGGAGTGAAAGAAATGTCCATTAGCATAATTTTCTATGCAGGGCTCAAAAACAGTCTTTGTCATATATTGTGAAAATAATTGAATGTTAAAATGGAAATGTGGACTCTTGTGGTAAACTGCAATCTTCAGATGTTTAAAAGATTGTTGATTTGTTGTTGTTGCTTTTGCTTGAGTGAAATTTGCTCCTTGTCAGGATTTTTTAAGCTGTCAGATAAAAACTATCAGAATACTATTTTACTACAATTCCATACATGTAGATTGCTGCTTACATAATAGGACCCTATAGCACCCCATATTTCCTCCAATAATACCTAAAATATAGCCTGTCTTTAAAATGCAGATGAGTTATTTACAGGGAGAGAACAAAACATTTTTAAACAGTAGTAGTGATTTAGAACCAACCAGTGGACGCCAAGAACTGACCTGATTAGATAACTCTGATCACCACTGTGTCCTTAGCATTTCTCGGTGCCTGGCATATAAATGCCAGAAACTAATATAGCCTGTATCTTGGGTTCTCTGGATTGGAAATACCTAGAATTTCCCTTCTCCCCAATATACCTTAACTAAAAGTCAGCAGTTAGAATAAATATTTTATCATTATCAATTTATTATCCATTTATTAAATGGTATTCAGTAAATGAAGTGGCTAGGAGTATTTGTTAAAGTTTATTTTTAATTTATGTGCCTAAGCGTGAATAATAATTTTATCTTTAAGTAAACGAAAATAACCAAGTTTTAAACTGTTAAAGGTTTTCAAAGTGAAAAGCTAAAGGGAAAAACTCTATGAAGGAGGCATCCAAGTGTTGTTTTTGATTGCAGAAATCAAAATAATGGCAATGTCAATAATGTTCTTCCATATGGTCCTTGCAAATTTGCTGTTTTAGAGGCAGTCTTCATTCTTAGCAAACTGTTAGTCTCATGTATTTGTGGGAGATTTAATGTATATGCATTGAGAGAAGTTACATCTAGTTCTAGCTAACCTCAAAGGAGCCTTCGGATAGAAATTACAGGTTCGTCTCAGCTATTGTTTAGAATGGACTGAAAGGAGGGGAAAGGCTATCATATCAAGCTGGCAGCATTACTTACATAAAGAACATCTGGGCCGGAGCTTGAAAGAACGCCTTCTCTGACCAGCCGGCCAGAAAGCACCGCAGCCTGGTCCATTAAACTGCGCGCTGTGCTCTGCTTGCTTGACCCTACCTTATTTTGAAGGAAAAGAAAAGTAGTTGTAAAAAAAAAGAAAAAGAAAAGTAGTTGTAATCTGAAAGTGACAAGACAGTTCAGATGAGATTGTTAAAATGATTGTTGACTAATTTGAAGTGATATTATTAAATGCTCCCTTTTCAATAATTATTTGTGAAATAGCCTAACCTTAGTCACCCTTCGGTTTGTTAGATGTGAAACAAAAGAGAAAAAACACAGTGATGATCTCAAACTCTGAAATCTTTCTCTCTGTCTATACCTCCTTATTTTCAACTATTTTAAACCCTTGTCTGAACATGCTCTGTACATTCTTTTTGTCTCAGGACCCTCAATGATACAAGTTCCTTTTGCCTTCTTACTTAGCCTTGACTTTAGCTCTCTTGGTAATGCCCACAACACGGAGGTTCCATGCCTTGCTCTTGGTCCTATTCATTCATTCATGCCAACCTATATCAACACTTCTCAATTCTCTTCTATAATTCTATCTCTCTTCTTTCCTTCTCTACCTGATTTCTTGAATAAGTAACCTTCACTCATTTGTCACACATTCCAACTTCAACTCTTTCTTTTGACTTTTACCAAAATCAAGCTATGAACATTGCTCCCATCTAAGTTACCAGTTACCTTATAATCACCACAGTTAATGTCTTCATCCTTCTTGACCACATTACAACATTTGACTAAGCCCTTTCTTCTTTAAATTCTCTCTTTTTTGGTCTCTGTAATACTGGTGACAGTGAATTCTTTTTTATTATCTCTTTCTAACAGGTTATTTTCACTACTATTCTTTGGCAATAGTTCCAACATCTTCCCTAAATCAGAGTGCTTGGGAAGTGTTGAAAGTCAACCCAGGCAAATCAAGGTGAATCCAGAGGCAGGAGTGGGGCTGAAAATGAGAAACCAAGTTAATAGTAATGACTTTAAAGCTAATCAGAGGATATATGTCAGTTACCTCAAATAAAATTGAAGTGCCCTAGCTTTCCAGTTTGACAGCTGGTATTTTAAGTCAGAATGACTTAAAAACATGGAATTTGGCAACAAGAAACTCCAGGGCTTGGGAGGGATTCTATCTGCATATTTGACTGCCTTATGAACCTGTCACTCAATCTTAATTTCTACAGTTACTCTCAGTACTTAGGAGAGGCTGTAGCACATTCTGGTTATTCTTCAGGTGGGAAACCAACTTCTAAAAATGTTCCTCTGCATCATACTCATTTGGTGACACGGAGTACTGGGATTAGCCTGCAAGAAGGAGTCTAGTACCTTTTACCATATATTCCATTTTGGGTTGTTGAGTGTGGCTGTAGGGGATATGATGACGAGTATAGAAAGTGGTGGGGAGATGCCAGATGCTTTTGCCCAAAGGAAAGGAATTTCAGGTGGAATGTGAGAGTCTTAAGTTATGACTTCAGATTGCTCAGAGGAGTAGTTGGAGTTTTTAGCATGGTTTGTCCACATCTTCTGTTCTGGGGATAGTAGGCTGGTTGTGTTAGGGTATTAGGACTAATTGCTGGTGTGTTGTTAGGTCCCTGAATCTGGGATTTTCATTCAATTTAGTAGGGAGTACTGAGAGTAAGAGACAGACCAAATCAGAACCCATTAAGGAAAACTGAGATTTAAACACCAGGAATTCAAGTACAAAACACTAATCCAAAGTAGAGGGAATGATGGTGTCATGGGTTTGAAGTTGGGCAGAGATAATACTGTAGTGAAGTTAGGTGGGGAAAAGGGAGGAGGATCCTGAATGACTTCTCTAACCATCTAAAGCAGTGGTTCTCAATCTTGACTGCACATTAGAATCACCTGGGAATCTTTTTAAAATCCTGATTTCTGGGCCTCATCCTCCGGAAATTCTGTTTCTTTGTTATGGGGTGGGGCCACAACATTAGTAACAAAGAAACAGAATTTCCGGAGGATGAGGCCCAGAAATCAGGATTTTAAAAAGATTCCCATGTGATTCTGATGTGCAGCCAAGGTTGAGAACCACTGATCTAGAGAGTGTGCTTATCTTCCTTGCCATTTATGGATGCATGGTATTCACCTGTGTCATACAGGTTTAAAGAGTTAGGCAGAGCTGAGAGTGTGATGATGTGGCTAGCCGCTAGGAGAACCAGGTGGGGGTCAATAGTTTGCATGCTTTTTTCTGGCCCTGGTCCTTGTCTGTATATTTCTTGTATTAGTCTCTTGCTTGTTAGAGGGTATCTTGTGAGTCTTTCTGGATAGTCTATGGCTGTTACAGGTATTGGTTTATAGCGTTATTTATAGCTTCGCTCAGAGGCGGTGTACAGAGCTGAGGGAAACTATAGTGTCTAGTGTAACATCTCCCCTCATAAACTGCTGGTTCCTTGAGTGTAGGATCCATAGTTTATTTATCTTTGTAGCACTTTCTCAGAGAATTATTGTTAATGAATGACATACCAAAAGAAGAATTATAAAGAAAAATTTAGTTGTAGTCTATAGAAGAGTTTTTTGTGAAGATATCCATTGTAGCATTATTACTCTACTATAAGCATTTTATGAAATAATGAAGAAAAAGATGAGAACATACTGGTCTGAAATCTGTTGTTTGTAGAAGCTCTAAGGTATATTATCCCAAAGGACCAAAAGTGTCATATTTGACAGGAGATCTTTTTCAAGACAAGTTTACCAGTTTCCACACTGAAACTTTTACATATGAGATGATTGGTAGTTTAGTGTTCTTTTTAAAAATAATAAACAAATGAATGTTTCAGGAAACCTGTGATAGACTGAATCAGATGGAACTGATTTAATGTTATGGATAATTACGTAATTAGTGCTGTAAAAAATAAACCGTACTTTCTACTTGATGGACTGGAGCTGCTGAGAAGGAGGTGTGTAATTATACAATCAGCATCCTCCTCCTATGCTGATTCTAGATAATCCTTTTTCTGCCTTGTCTTCGACAGGGCTTCCTGTCTTGTGCTTCCTGATGTTATTTAAGTGAGCAGAGTTGAGCACTGAGTAGTTTAGTCCCTTGATAAGTCTCTCCATGATCTGGTTCTGTGTGAGAGCACCCTCTGAGACCAGTGGCTTTTAAACATTTTTATATAAACCAACAATAAGAAATTCATTTTACATCAGGACCCAGTACACACCATATGCAAGGTTCATGAAACAATTCTTATTCTTTCTGATCTACTGCTTTTTTTTTTTTTTTTAATGCTGGTTGAGACCCACCGATTGATTTCAGAACCTATTAATGGTTCGTTACTGAGATTTAGAAAATATTACTTAGACCTTTGGTGATTGCTAACATCAGTAGAAAGGATTTAGAGAGTAGTATAATGGGGCTTCTGTGGGCTTTGGGTAGCAGCTGGTGGGCCATGGTTGAAAGAGCAAGGGCTTTGGAGTTGGGCAAATTTGGTTCTACATTTCTACTTTTCCTCATCTTAACACATTAACACGTACTTTGAACATGTTACTGAACCTCTTTGAGCCTCAAATCCCTCATCTGTAAACTTGGGTCCCAAATACTTAAGGGAGTGAGGAGGTGGAGAATTGGGGGGCTGTCAAAAAGGGGGGTTGATATATGCATTAAATGATATCATGGAACAAAACACCCGGTCAGTGCTGTGAAAGTAAAACACATAATGCGGTAGGCACTTTGTAAAGTTTATATTGCTTTCCCCATTCTTTTTTCCACATCAAACTCTTCAACAAATAGAAAGGTGTAGTAGCAATCCCCGCCTTACAGGGTGGTTGTAAGGATCAAATAGGACAATGGGAGCCAAGGATTAACAAATGTTAATTTTTATTAGTGCCACCGTAAGGCAGCTTTACTGTTTAGAATAAATCTTTGTGCAAATGGGATAGAGTCCTACAACAGTTAAGTGACAGCACTAGAAAACAAAACTGGTTCTGAAATTTTGTACTGTGACTCTAGTAGCAAGGATTGTTTTGAGATATAGTGGAACTGTATGTTGATTGGAGAGCTGCTATCAAAACTGCCGAAGGATGATTTATAGTGCCTATTATAAATTACTCTACACAAGTTGTTCCATATTGCATTATGTATAGAATTTAAAGAAACTTCAAAATTATTCAACAATGGCTTTTGCTTCAAGACCTGGGAAATGAACATCAGAAGACAATTAATTACCTATTATATTATTTCTGCCGTTTCCTTTACCATAACTGGAGTGCAGTATAATACTTTAATTGTGAGACATAGAAAAATGTAACCTCCGATTCACAGCTTGAAATCTCAGGAGGGGGCAGAATTTTCATGGTGCATTTTTATAAAACCACCTTCCTTTCTTTAAATATGTCATTGTTTTTACTACTTCTGAACCAGTTCATGCTTTTGAAATGCTATTTAATTTCTTGCTTGGAAGGAAAATTTTTGGGTTTGATGCTGTCTGTGCTTCTCTCTTCCATTTATCTTTTCTCTAGGATCCTACTGATATTGTGATTATTTAGTGGTAACCTGGGCCTTGTTGGTCATGGGGAAGGGTCATAAATCAGCCAAGGCAGCGATGCAGCATGGACAGCTGCAGAGCATCTTTTCCACAGCTCTTATTCTCCGCAGCACCCAGCCTCCGGTTGCTTTGAAATGTTTCAGTCTCACGTTGGGCCTATGTTGGTTGATTTCTATGCCATTTCTATATTTCCAGTCCCTTAACTGGTGTTTAGAAATCACCTAACATTTTATGTTAAGTTCAAATTGCACTTAACATTCAGGGGAAAAGGCCTGGCTCCTTTAAGACAGAAGCACCTTTTTCTCTGCCAGAAAGATCATTGTGAAACTGAAGGGCTTAACCAAAAAGGGCTTCAATGTAAATTGAATATTGGTAGAGAAGGGAGGTTAATTGGCCTTAGTAACTTGGTTGCTAAGGAAGCATTTTCCTGATTGGGAGGACACTCCCCTGGGTTCTCTGCAGCTTCTTGTAGACCTAAGATGCTTTGTTTTATTCTTGCTTTCTGTTTCGGAGTTGGAAGAGGAGAACGGAAAGCTATCATAGGAATGAAAAGCTGTGGGAAGCAGATGGTTGCTCTCTCTTAGCTACAGAAAGGGAGAGCTAAATTCTGACTAGTAACAAGCCAATGCCAACAAAGACTCTGTATAAGGCAGACGGTTGGAAAATACCATGAGGGCAAGATATAAAGAGCTTGTATAGGAAGACAGAGAGATTATATACTAGGAGTTTTCAGTGCCTGAAAACATGTGAGAGAAATTAAAAGTATTTAGAGTGGACATCCAACATCCATGTTAACTAATGGGGTTAAATGTTTTCAATACGACTGGGTTTATTTAGAGAAGATATTTGGCTTGTATTTAGTTGTTTGCATTTTGAAGGTTTTGTACTGTATTGTATATTAAATTTAGTAGATTTAGAATTTGTTAATGTATAATTATTTAAATAATGTTTAGTTATAAACATCTCTTTATGTGATTGTATAGCTCATTGCTTAGCAGTAATAACAGTAACTTTAGTGTAAATAAATTACAAATTTTTTCATTGAAATATATTTTTCAAAACAAAAATGTCTTTGAATATTGACTATCCGTATATGCTAAGCTCTCTGGTTATGTTTTACGTAATTTGTGAAGTATTATTTCTGTATACTAAATGATACTCCACTGGTCTCAGGAAGTTAATGACCATATTTTGCTTAATTTTATTTTTAAGTCACTGCTCCATTCAGCAAATATTTTTGAGTCTCTGTTGAACATCAGGCACTGTGTTAAAGGATGCCAGAAGGAATGAAACACTCCCCTATCACTACAGGAAGTAGTGACATAATTCTCAAAAAGGTTTAGAAAATGAACATTATTTGCTGGCATTTTATGACCTGTTCTATATTTCCAATGTTTTCTTCATAATTAGTATTGAATATTGTTTATACTGAGTATATTATTTATAGTTTTTTGTAACACTGTGAAATTCTCTTTTTAATAATTTTTTTTATTTTTCATGTACAGTTGACATACAATATTATATTAGTTTCAAGTGTACAACATAGTGATTAGACATTTATATAACTTATGAAGTGATCACCCTGATAAGTCCAGTACCCATCTGATACCACACATGGTTATTACAATATTATTGATTATATTCCCTATGCTGTACTTTATATCCCCATGACTGTTTTTGTAACTGCCAATTTGCACATCTTAATTCCTTTATTTTTCTCACCCATCCTCCCACATTCCCTCCCATCTGGCAACCATCAGTTTGTTCTATGTATCTTATGAGTATGTTTCTGTTTGTTCATTTATATTATCAGATTTCATATATAAGTGAAATCATATGATATTTGTCTTTCTTTGTCTATTTCACTTAGCATAATACCCTCTAGGTTCCTCCATGAGGTTGCAAATGGCAAGATTTCACTCTTTTTTATGGCGGAGTAACACTCCATTGTATATAAGTACCACAACTTCTTCACTCATTTAATTGCTTCCAAATCTTCACTATGGTAAATAATGCTGCAGTAAATATAGGGGTACATATATAGTATTTTGAGTTTCTTTGGATAAGAACCCAGAAGTGCAATTTGCTGGTCCTTCTTTGTCTCTTGTTATAGCCTTTGTTTTAAATTCTTTGTCTAGTACCCGTATTACTACCCCAGCATTTTTTATTTCCGTTTACATTAACTTTCCTTTTCTGTTCCTTTTCTTTATTCTGTGTGTGTGTAAAATTTTTTTAAACAGTATTATTTGGATCATTTTTATGGGAAGATACTTAAAGAGATACCTAGAATTCTTTGGCTTCTCCTATAATGCTAGAGTGTCATAGGAGGAGGCACAAGTAACCTCTTTGGAATTTACCTTTGGTTTTCAGGGCCATATAGTTCTTGTGTGTGAATGTGGCTGGAGGATCTTAGAGAAAAAGCAAAATGTGATACTTTTGAAAAGGGCCTCTGATTATAATATTCTCAGAGAAGGTAGTTTAACATAGAGGTACTTGAGTATAATCAGAAGGCTTAGTAAATCAGAGATGAATCTTACACTAGAAGGCTAGACAAGATTGTCAAGTAAAAAACATTGATAAAATATAGACTAAATTGGAATACCACACTAGTATAGTAATAGAATAATATATTAAATTTATATGAAGAGTACTCAATGGTCCTCTTTCCTTTTTAATGTGAGGTGCAGGTACATTTTGATAGTTTAAAAACATTTTTTTCTAAGCCTACATTTTATTTCAGATTTATTTAATTCTTATTTTTTTTCAGATTTATTTAATTCTAATTTATTAATTCTAATCTTGCTACACAATCCATTGGTTTAGGCTTTTAACAGCCCTTGTAACTTGCATTGTGTTTCAAAGCTCTGAGGTTTAGTGAATGAAAGGTGTCTTCAGGGAGAAAGTAGAGCAACAAATATGAGGTTCAGTGTTAAAAGGTAACCATTCTGTAGCTTTTGAGCAGAATGATGACTAAATGAGAATAACTGGCATTTGTAATAATAATATTTAGTGACTCTTTGGATGTCACATTTATTTTAACTCAGTGTTCATTACATTAGAATAAGTGTATTGCTTATTTTTTGTAGCTGTGAAGGAGGCCGAACTGAGCTGAGATTTTAAAAAAAAATTTTTTTTTTAGAACTCAGCTGCTTCTATTAAGATGAAGCTAGCTAGTAAACTCATTAAGTAAGGACCCTAGGCAGTTCTCTAGTGCTGAGACTGAAAGCACAGTTTTGCAGGCATCTTTGCATCCCCGTCATGAATGACCTTGAAGGAAGCCAGCACTTCATAAAGCAAAATCCTCTCTGTGGCACTTCGTTCTGATTTGATTGATGCTTTAGAAGAAGCTGTAAGATTTTATTTTCTTTATAGTGCGGGGCATATACTCCTTATACTTCATAGATTTTGTACTTGTCTGGATATTTTGTTGGCAGGTTCTTATATGTTCTGGTCTTTCACTGGCTGCAGTACAAGTAAGCAGTGAAATCTCTCTCCTTTGATCAATTATTATTAGGGAGTAAGGTCTTGGTGCATTGAGATCATGGTTTTTAAGAATGGAAAAATACTGACTCTCTAACTTGAGTGTACTACAATAATTTTTCTTCCATCATAATCTTTTCCAGCATCTCAGGGGCCTGAAGGGTCTTTAATACTGAGGTTTCCTGATTTATATTATTCAAAGGTTATGCATTCCTGTCTAGCCATTATCCACGGTGCTTTCTTAGATTGATAGTTCCCTTCCTTTTCAGTTGTTTTACTTTAATGTGCAGTGACGGAGGTTTTTAGTATACATTTTTATATCCAAAGTAAAAGACACCAGAAATCTTAGAAGATAGAAAGATTGTTTTACCTCTTTGGAGTACTCGGTCATTTCCTACATAAGAAGTTGTAAGTAAGGATTATATAAAGGTGCAACCATATTAAAAAATGTTTAATAGCTACATATTTTAATGAAGAGTTGAATTGATTAAAATATTTTATGTTACCACGTTACTGTTGTTAATAAGCCAATTATAATTTATAATATAAAATAATGGAATAAAGAGTGACAATAGAATTAAAAAAATAAAACCATGATAAACAACAATAGACAAATAAAATAGTAATAGCATTAAGGATATGACTGAAATTAAAAAATACATATTATGATCCTGTTCTACATGTGTGTGAATGATTGTTTTAAGTATGCATACTAGTTGTTTTTATATTGCCTTAAAACCACTGCAAAACATAGAGGCTTTAAACAATATGGAGTTGGAGTCACATGATGGTCCAACTGGGCTGGACATCCAAGATGTCTTTTTCACTCAAATATTTGGTACCTCAGTTGGGAGGACTGGAATAGTTGGGCCTGTTTCTACATGTCTTTTCCACATGGCTATCTTGGGCTTCTCCCAGTATGGCTATTTCAGGTAATTGGACTTCTTAGCTGGTGACCTTCTCCCTTGGAGCACATAGTCCAAGAGACTCAGATGGCAGCTGTAGGACCTCTTATAACATAGCCTTGGAAATCATGTAGCATCACTTCTTCCACATTCTCTTGGTCAAAAGTGGGTTTCAGGACCAGCCCAAATTCAAAGGCAGGAAACCATATAAGGATATAGTTTATTATGGGGGGAAGGAGAGGTGAGGAGAAGGAAGAGAGGTTCTTTAAAAATTAGCTACCACAATCTGTAATATTCATTCATAATGTATAATCACCATTTCACTGTATATTTGATAACATTTGTATCAGTATACTTCCAAAATTAAAATTCACAAAAGGTAACAATATTTTGTTGCTGAAATATACTTTTATATGTAGATTAGTAAGAGTTTTAGTTGCAATGAGAAAAACAAAAAATAAGAGTCTTAGTGCTTTCATTTCAGTTTATGTTGAGTACATACTAGGAACAGGGTCATTAGAGAAAAGATATAGGGAATTATAAGACCCTGCCTTACAAGACTCAACATTCAAGGAAATGTTAGTTTTTGAGACAAGGTTTACACATCAAGGTTCAAATAGAAATGCATAGCAGTGACACAGAATTTCAAGGAAGGGAGAAATAAACATAGTCTAAAATGATTCAGTAAGTTTTCATAAAACTAGTAGAATTGAGGCTAAGCCAAGGACGGAAGAACAAATGAAATATGGGGTAAGTGAAAAGCCCAAGGATGATACAACCTGGATATGTGGAAGCTCTCAATGTATTGAAGAGTGCTGTGTGACAATGAAAATTATTATGAATGGGGCTTAGGGGTCTGTCCCCTGGTGAATGGGACAGAACCATGTAAGGTATGGCTGGATTGTGAAGAGCTTTGGTGGATGGCCTATGTTGTTTTTCCCTGTTCAGCACTCATTTTCCACTTTTCTGATAAGGTTCTTTTATTTTCTCTCAACTTACTCATTCGGTGAATATTTCCTGAGCTTGTAATATACTTCAGACTGTTCTATATGCTGGAGATACAGCGGTGGATCTCACTGTCAAAGCCCTGCCCTCAGGAATCTTCCCCTATGGGAGTTGTTTTGGTGAAACAGTTAATTAAAGGACTCTGAGCATGTGACTAACCTGCGTGGCCCAGGGGTGGAAAATGACTGGAGTTGACTCGTTCCAATGGTGGTGCCCTGCAGAGTCTGTTAGTTCTTTTCATCCACATCCTCACAGCTAACATGTTCCTGTCTTTCCCCAGGCATAGTTGTTAAGTTTTTCCTTAAGTTCTAGCAACTACCACCCATCCTTTTAATAAATTCCTTTTTGCTTAACTTAGCGCCAGTGTTTTAGAGTTTTATTGCTTGCAGCCAGTGAACCTTAAGACAGTATTATATGCCTAGTCTCTTCCTAAGGGATGTGAACTATGTCATGTAATCAGTAAGACACTGTTGGCAGTTTCTGAACACAGAGAGAGTTATTTGTAAGAAGATTTGGAGCTATCTCGATAGGTTAGAATAGGGAGTGATTACAGTTCGACTGACCATTTAAAAGGCGATTGAAATATCCTGGTATATAGGACTGAGGGGTAAATTAGGGTGATTGCAGGAGTAGAAAGAAGTGATGGGGAATAGCAGGGCTGGGATTAGGGTGAATCAAGAGAGGTGTACTCACCTATAATGAGTACTTTAAATTTTGTGTCTTGTGTACCTTTTTTACGTTATCCTGGGCATGATATTTGCAGGCATTAAAAGGCATACATATCAGAAAGGAAGACATAAAACTGTATTTATAGACAAAATGGCATGATTTTTTATGTAGAAAATTCTAAGAAATCTATTTACAAATTCTTGAGCTAATAAGTGAGTTTATCTATGTCACAGGATACAAGATAAACATACATAAATCAATTTTATTTCTATATACTAGCAATGAACCCATGGACAATGACATTACAATGATCACTTACAGTTGCTCAAAAGAAACTGAAAATACTTAAGTGTCAATCTAATAAAATGTTCATAGGACTTGTATGCTGAAAATTACATAACCCTGATAAAAGAAATAAAAAAGAAAATCTCAGTAAATGGATTGGAAGATTCAATATAGCAATGATATCTATTCTCTCTAAATTGATATATAGATTTATACACTTCCTGTCAAATTCCAGCAAAATTTATTATAGATTTAGGCAATGTTGTCCTAAGATTTATATGAAAAGGTAAAGCAACTAGAATAGCCAGGCCAGTTTTTTTAAAAGGTACAGAGGGAGCAATCAGTCTAGCTAATTTAAAGACCTACTATGTAGTTATAGTAACCAAGGTTGTGTGGGCATTAGTGGAGGATAGACATGTAGAGTAATGAAATATAATAGAGAACCCAGAAATGGATCCACATAAATATGTCCAACTTATTTTTTTAAAATAATCATGTGAGGATATGTTATTGTTGAGAGAGAGAGAGAGAGAGAAAGAGAGAGAGAGAGAGAGAGAGAGAGAGAGAGAGAGAAGAGAGAGAGAGAGAGAAACATTGGTTGCCTCCTGTACATGCCTTGACTGAGGACCATACCTGAAACCTAGGTATGTCCTCCTACCAGGCATCCAACCTGCCACCCACAACCTTTTGGTGTACAGACAACACACTAACCAACTGAGCCACCTGGCTGGGGCAGTCCAGCTTGCTTGTGACAAAAGCACAAAACAATTAAATTGAGGAAAGATAGCCATTTCAATAAATGGTGATGAACAATTGGACATCCATCGCCAAAAAATGAACCCTGACCTCTAAGGTCCACACCTCATATAAAAATTAATTCAAAATGAATCATGGTCTTGAAGGTAAAATTGAAAACCATAAACCTTTTAGAAAGAAAATAAAAGAGAATCTTTGAGATACAGAACTAGGCAAAGAATGCTTCGACTTGAAACCAGAAGAATGAGGCATAAAAGTCAAAATTAGTAACTTGGACTTCCTCAAACTTAAAAACTTTTGCTCTGATGAGGATGAAAAGAAAAGTCAGAGTGGGAGAAAGTACTTACAAACCAGATAATGGACAAAAGATTACTATTGAGAATATATAAAGAAGTTTCAAAATTTAACAGTCCAGTAAAAATAGGCAAAAGACATGAAGAGTCACCAGTGAGGATATACAGATGGAAAGCACATGAAAATATGTTTAATATTATGTGTCTTTAGGAAAATGCAAATTAAAATCACAGCAAGATATCAATACACACCTGTCAAAATGCTAAAATAATAATAATTTTAAAAATCAGTTTTAATACCAAATACTGGCAAGGAATTAGAGAAATGGAATCACTCATATGTTCCTGTTTGGTATAATGATATAACCACTCTGGAATAAAATTGTCAGTTTTTTTTAAAAACTAAACATGCAGCGACCATATGACCCAGAAATTACACTCAGGTATTTATCTCAGAGAAATGAAAATGTATGCTCATACAAAGGCCTATATACAAAATTTTGCAGAAGTTTTATCCTATCTAATAAAAGAGAAAAATGGTAATTGGCGTATGACGATACCCTTTTCATTGGCTAATCAGGGCTATATGCAAATTAACTGCCAACTAAGATTGGCAGTTAACTGCCAACTAAGATTGGCAGTTAACTGCCAACAAGATGGCGGTTAATTTGCATATGTAGGCACAATGCAGGGAGGTGAAGGGAAAGCAGGAAGAAGCCCCCTGCCACTGACAGTGATCGGAAACCAAGGGGGGAGCTAAGAGCTGGGGGGCAGGGCAAAGGCGGCCCTAGGGCCGCCTTTGCCCTGCCCCCCAGCCATGATCGGAGAATCAGGTGCCTTTGCCGCCCTGGCCAGTGATAGCAGGAAGTAGGGGTGGAGCCAGCGATGGGAGCTGGGCACGGTCGAAGCTGGCAGTCCCAGGAGCTAGGGGTCCCCTTGCCTGGGCCTAAAGCGAAGCCCACGATTGCGGGGCCGCTGCAGCTGTGGGTCCCCGCTGCCCGGGCCGGACGCCTAGGCCAGAGGCTTCCTGCAGGGGCAGGAGCAGAGCCTGCAACCGCGAGGAGCTGGGGGTCCCCTGCCCAGGCCTGACACCTCTGCCAGAGGCCTCAGGCCTGGTCAAGGGGCTGATCTGGTGATTGGTGATCGGCGGGTGATGAGGGTCAACTCCTCTGGCCGAGGCATCAGGCCTGGGCGGGGGGTGGAGCCGGGGATTGGGGGGATATGGTGGTCCCCTTGCCCAGGCCTGAAGCCTGGGTCAGAGGCGTCAGGCTTGGGCGGGGGGTGGAGCAAGCGATCAGAGGGAGATGGGGGTCCCCTGCCCAGGCATGATTCCTGGGCCAGAGGCCTCAGGCCTGGGCGGGGGCCAGAGCCATTGATCAGGGGGAGATGGGGGTCCCCTGTCCAAGCCTGACACCTCTGTCAGAGGCGTCAGGCCTGGGCAAGGGGCCGATCCTGCGATTGGAGGGTGATGGGGGTCAACGCCTGAGGGATCCCAGTATGTGAGAGGGGGCAGGCTGGGCTGAGGGACACTCCCCCCCCCCCCACACACACACCCAGTGCATGAATTTCGTGCACCGGGCCCCTAGTTTATAATAATCCCAAACTGGAAACAAACCAGATATCCTTCAATGAATGAATGGCTAAACAAATTATGGTACATCTGTGCTATGGAATACTATTCAGCAATAAAAATAAAAGTGATGATATATACAACAACCTGGATGAATCACCAGAGAACTGTGCTGAGTGAATAAAGCCAGTCCCAAAAGGTTATGTAATACATGATTTCATTTATGTAAAATTCTTAGTGATAAAAGTATAGATTAGAAAAGAGATTACTTGTTGCCAGGGTTAAGGAGAGGGAGGAGGTGTCTGTAAATGGGATCTTTGTGATGATGGGAATGCTCTGTATCTTGATTGTATCAATGTCAATATCTTTGTTTTAATTTTGCACTGTAGTTTCACAAGATGTAACCATTGGGGAAAGTTGGGGAAAGGATGTGCTTTCTGTAGTTCTTACAAACGTGTATCTTACATGTGTGTCTATAATTATCTCAAGATTAAAAGTTTAATTAAAAAATTATTTTAGATTTCAAAGCCAGTAACCAGGAGAATGAAGGTGTTTTTTTAATGTAATTAGGCACTTTTTCAGTGCAGGTGATTTAAACAATCTATTAGAAAAATCCAATGAAAGAACAAATTAACACAGATGTGAAGTTCAATAAGCTCTTAAACATCTAGAGATTTTTGTATATTTTGGAAAGAGAAAACATGGATTGAAATGAATCTCTAATTGATGTGATTTCAGATAACATGACCAACCAAATCAAGTGGAGCAGTTCTATCAGCGTAGGATATTGTGTGGACAGGCTGTCCTTTCTAGAGGTTCCATTTAGAAGTCAGGTGTGTTTTTTGTTTTGTTTTGTTTTGTTTTGGGGTTTTTTTTGCTCTTTCTGCCTTTTTAAGTTTTTTTTTTTTTTCCTTCCTCAAATTCAAAGGCTTCCATGACAGTCATAAGAGAAAATTTGACAGTTGGAGTAGAGCTAAAAGGTGGCAACTCAAGAGTGATCATTTGAGTAAATGATGATTCAGAACAATGGATAGTTATTTATTAAATGTCATTTGGATGGATAACCTTATAACTTTGACTTGAATTTAGGAGTTGGCTTTTTCCTAATAGATTGTTTAAATCACCTGCATTGTTAGCATGCTTTGTTGGTAGGAACATGTGATTTAATCTTGTTATTATAATAATTTCCATAAAATGTCTCCTTACTCCCAGATTTCACGTTATGGGACTGAGAAACTCCCAGGAGACTGCATGTTGACAATGCGCTACCTGGAATTTAGTGAGATCTATTTTCCCCCATATTTCTGTAAAGTGGAAAAAATTGACTTGAATTTTAACTCATATTTATTAGATTGCAGTGAAGCCTTCTCAACTTCTCAGTTTTCAGTTGGATTAGTGCTGACTTAAGGTCATTTGGTTAATACACAGTCAGGGAGCTGTAGAAGCCACATTACAAGACCAGGGTTAATTAGTACCAGTAAAATCATATTACAGTGAATATAATACTAAAAAGCATTCTGAATAAGACTATTTCCATGACAAAATGTTGGAAAACACATGTTTCTGATTTTCTTCTTGAAATGTAAAAAATAATTTGTAATAAAGAATGCAAATACATACGTAACATGGAAATACGGAATTTTTATAAAAGCACTACTCATTTGGTTTAATAGCTTCTGTATTTGAAAGTGGATTCGAACATTTTTTTTTGGATTTGTCCCATTAAAATGTCCTCAAAATTTAGAATACAGTAAAAGTAGCATCCAAAGCAATGGGTGGTTATTTATTAAATGTTATTTGGATAACCAGATAACTATTTGGAAAAACAAGATTTGATACCGTTTTCATATTTTACTGGTATGCCAAAACAAATTAAACTACTAAATGTGCAAATTCAAGTATAGAAGCATTAGAAAGAAATATAGGTTTATATTTTAAAAATATGAAGTGGCAAGGTCTTTCTACACAAAACACTAATAATAAAAAAAGTATGTATCTCATATGTATTGGTATGTAAAACACTGTCTCAAAACTTAGTGGTTTAAAACAACAGTGACTTACTATTTCTTAAGCGTTTTTACATTGGTTAAGCAGTACTTCCTTGGGTCTCGTCTGGACTCATCTGTGAGGCTGCTTTTAGCTGATGAATTGGCCAGAGCTGAGGGGTCTGAGAGCCTGTGACCTCTCCCTCCCTGTTGGGTCTTATTCAGTTGTTTAGCCTGTTTCTTTAATTTACGTGGTGGCTGGGTCCTGAGAGAGTGAAGGCAAAACCCAAAAGGCCTTTGGAAGCCTAGGCGCCAGAGCTCATACTCACTTCTACTGCATTTTATTGATCAAAATAAATTGCAAGTTCAACCAGATATAAGGGGGTAAATAAATAGACTCCGTTGCTCAAGCAGTGATATCACATTGCAGAGGGACACAGGCACAGTGAGACGATTCACTGGGAAGCGGTATCATAATGCTCTTCCTCAGTATCGCTTGCTGTCTAGATACTCTGCCTGAAAACAGGAACCAAGTAGATTCGGGAAAAGTATTAGGTAAATCCCTATTCTCTGAGCCTTTGTTATTCACTATTTGAAATTTAAGATCTAAATAGATTTGGATCACGTGGCAACCTCCATCTCTGAATTTGTCAACCATATTTGCATTATCCTAACTCACAAATGAAATAGATTAATCACTGGCTTTAAGCAATTGGATTATGATGTAGTTTTCTTTTGGATTATGATGTAGTTTTCTTCGGGCTCCTTGTTCTTGGGGTATATTGAGCTTCTTGTATATATGGGTTTATAAACTTCTAAATATTTATTTGTCTTCCTCTCTTTTGGGAACTTATATTAGGCTGCTTGAAGTACCCCCACAGCTCACTGATGTCTGTTCATTTCTTTATTTAGTCTTTCTTTTCTCTGTTCCATTTTGGATAGTTAGATTGCTATGTCTTCAGGTTTACCAGTTTTTTCTTCTGCAATGTTTAATCTTTCTCAGACTTTATAGTTTTCATCTTTAGAAGTTTCATTTGGGTCCTTTCTTAATATCTTCAGTGTCTCTACTTAACATGTTCAACCTTTCCTCTGTCTCACAGAATGAAAAATGATGGCCTAGGAGCCAAATCTGGGCCACCAGATTTGTATTGTAAATAAGTTGTTTTGGAACACAGCCAGACCCTATTTGTTAACACACTGTTTACGGCTGCTTTTTGTATTATAATGGCTGGGTTGAGTACGTTAGTTGTTACAGAGATTGTATGATCTGGAAAACCTAAATTATATACTATCTGGCCCTTTACAGAAAAAAAATAATGCTGAGTCCTGGTCTTCTTGAGCATATGGAATACCTTTATAATAACTGTTTTACAGTGTTTATCAATGAATTCTATCATTGGTGTCATTTCTGGGTCAGTTTCAATTCATTGATTTTTTTCAATGCATTGTGACTTATATTTTTCTGCTACTTTGCATGCCTTCAAAAAAAGTTAAATTCAGCCTGTGGACTGAAGGGTCCCAGGTTCAATTCTGGTCAAGGCACATGCCCGGGTTGCAGGCTGAGTTCCCCAATAGGGGACATGCAGTAGGCAGCCGATCAATGATTCTCTCTCATCATTGATGTTTCTCTCTTTTCCTCTCCCTTCCTCTCTGAAATCAATAAAAATATGTTTTTAAAAAGTTTTATTAGATGCCAGACATTGGTGGATTTTACCATATTGGGTGTTGGATAGTTTTGTATTCCTATTAATATATTGAATTTTGTTCTATGATTCTGAGCTAGGTTATCTGGAAACATTATTTTTTTCAAGCCTTACTGATAAGCTGTATTAGGTAGGACCAGAGCAGCCTTTTGATTAGGGCTAACTTTGCCCCATTAATGAGGTAAATATCCTCTGAGGACTTTATCCAATGCCCCATGAATTATGACTGGTAGAAATCCAAACTATTATCAGCCCTATTCAAGTTGTCAGCTATTGTTTCCTCAAATTCTTTTGGATGGTTCTTTTCTTGACCTGAGTTTTTTTCTCATACGTATGAGCTAATCCACACGCAGCTGAAGATGTGAGGGACTTCTTTTTCTGTGTGGCTCTCCCTCCTGTAATCCTTTGTTCTGTAAACTCTTTACTGTCTTGGCCTCCCTGGATTCCCAGTTCCATCAACTCTGGAAACCTAATGGGTTTGGTCTATGTCATGCTTCTCTGAACTGTGGCCTGAAAAGCTCTCCTAGGCAATAAGCTAGGACAGTCTTAGGGCTTATTTTGTTTCTTTTCTATATCCCAGGGATCACTATCTTTTGCTGCTTGATGTTCAATGTCTTAAAAAATCATTTTTCACATATTTTGTCCAGTTTTTTAGTTGTTTCAGTTGGTAAAATAAATCTCTTCACTGTTACTTTCTCTTGACTAGAAGTAGTTTTTCAGAAGCCTAATACTTTAGATGGCAAGGGATATTTATATTTTACTATATTAAAATAAATAAAAATACTATAAACAAAGTTGGAAGACAAATGACAAACTAGAAAAAACGTATTTGTAATTATTTGTACCCTACAATGGATTAGTAGCTCCATTATATAAGTAGGTCTTATAAATCAATAAGAAAAGTAAACATCCCAATAGGAAAATGGGAAAAGGTAGTTTTGTTTATCTGTGTTTATTTTTTTCTTTTGTTAGTAGGCAGTTGGTAAAAGAAGAAATTAAAATGACCAATAAAAACATGAAAAGATTTTCTGTCTCAGTGCTAATAAGAGAGATACTAATTGAAATGACTAAGAGATACCATTTTTCACTTACCATATTGTCAAAGAATAAAACAAATGATATATGCTTGGGTGGCAGAATGGGTACTAATACATTTAGATGAGAATGTAAATTGTCACAGTCTTTCTGGAATTCAAAATGGTAATATTTCTGAAAATTTAAAAAAGTTACGGTTTTAGTAATTCCAAATCTATAAATTTATCCTAACAAATAATTCCATGAGTTTGTAAAAAAATCTATTGTAGAATTTTTGATAAAAAACGGGAAATACATGAATGTCAATTTTTTTGTCAAATAGTTAATCTTTGTGTATATGTAATTATTTTTTATTTTTAAATTCTACAATAATTAATTTTTTGGCAATTATTTCCTCAATTGTTAAATATATGTATATACACTTAAGATACCACTATTCTGTTATAAACAATGTGGTAGATATATACTGACACAAAAAGATGTCTTCAACACAGTAAGTGAAAGGGCAAGTTATAAACTAATAAATATATAGATGATACCATGGGAAATATTCACACAAACACATGCACTATTTTCTCCAGAAGGTAGAATTACTGCTGAGTTTTATTTTCCAGGTTTTGTTCTTACATTTAAAATTTTTCAAAATAATGAGCATGTTCAGCTTTTACAGTCAGAAACAAACAAACCAGAAAGGAAACCCTCACAGGGAAGCCATAGATGGTTCTGAGAAGCTAGGTTGAAAGATGGAGATGAAACCTGTGATTTGTCAGCTGGGAGGTCTGTGTGGTAGAAAAAAGCAGGACACCAGTTTGAATTCTGACTCTTTCCTTTATGCGAGGGGTGATCTTGGGCAAATTTTTGAACATCTTTGCTTTTAATCATTTTTAAAGTATTTTGAAATTGCAATATATCGTACAATTATTATATTTGTCACAGGTAATATAAATCCTCAACAAAGAGTAGTTTATTATTTAAAATTATTATTTTTTTTTTTAGTAAAGTAAGGGATAAGAATAGTTTTTATCAGACATAAAACCTACTTGGATGATGGGATGAGTTTATTATTATCAGGGTGCAATTAGCAAATACTAATTATCTCTGTGTGAGAGCTGCCATATTTAATTTCAATTAAGCTCAATTTTTGTCTAAAGTGTGAAGAGAATCACAGAGTATTTTGTTTCATTTCATTTTAACCAGAAGTGGTGTCTGTACTTGCCGCCTGTATTTCCTCGTCTTCCCTTCCCTCAGTGGGTCCCAGCCACCATGGCTCCTACGTGGTTCCTCTGGCTGCGGAGGTGGCTTTCGGTAGGAGGTGCAAGGCCTTAGATGGCTGCTGCTGAAGAAGTCAGGCAAGGGACGTGGTGCCCTTCCTCCTGAGACTCTCACTCTTCTCTCAATTTCTGACCACTCCTCCATTCCTAGAGGTAGGCTTGCTCTGATGAACAAGAGGGACCCGTGTTTCTTAAAACAGGGTGTATAACTTTCGTAGGAAAGTTAATAGGCATTAATGATCTTGAACCTTTCAAATAAAAACATTTTTTTTACCCTTGTGCACCCTTATGACAGCCCAACTCTTGAGACTTTGCAGAGCCCAACAGTCTATCAGGTTCCTTCCTTTGCCTAAAATATAGTTTCTTGTCACTAATATTATAAAATAGGAACCAGGGTTTATTACCAAAGATATTACTAATCTCAGATGAAAACACTGGCACATCCACTATCATGTGGGTATCATTTCAGAGTCAAATAAAGAATCATATAGCATCAGTTCTGCAGTCTGTCTGGGTTTGGAATATTTTTATGCACTGCTGGGAGAAAAGCAGGTGCGCTCACACATGTATTTCTAAGATTTGTCTATTTTGTCAGGTGATTTGAGTTTAAAATTTTTGCAGATGTCAATTTCAGCCGTTTTTTTTTCTATTAGTAGAGCAACTTAAAAGTTAGCTCTTATGTCTAACTTCATACTTATTTTAAAACAACTTAAATCTTGTAACCTATTTTATCTTTTTAAAAACATTTTTTTGTTGTTGATTTCAGAGAGGAAGGGAGAGGGAGAGAGAGAAACATCAATGATGAGAGAGAATCATTGATTGGCTGCCTCCTGCATGTCCCCTACTAGGGATTGGGCCTGAAATTTGGGCATGGGCAATTCAACCAGGCATTGAACTGTGACCTCCTGATTCAGAGGTCGACACTCAACCACTGAGCTACATCAGCTGGGAAACCTATTTTATCTTTTAGATAGGATTCCTGTGGAATGACTTAAATCCAAAGTTAGCTCAAAATTTAACCTCCCCTTCTTAGAATATTTCTGTTTCAGTGCCTCACAATCTTTTCCAGTTTGTGGTATCAACACTGCTCTGCAATTTCTTCTGCTGCCCTCTAGCTCTTTGGCTTTACCTTCCATTATTGTGTTTCTTTGATGAATGCTTGTTCCAGGCTGCAAGGCATTGAGGAGGAGGGGTGCACAGGTCGTGGCTATCTAGACTGGCTATATTATTGAAGTTTTGAGAGCTTGTAATGGGGCCTATCTATCCAAAATATTACAAAGTTTGTTTGCTGATGTTAGCATCCTAATGAGAAGTGTGAGCTAGCCTGGTAACAAAACATTTCATCCGAAGGTGAAAATTTCTGTGAACACATTATGTAGGTTAATTCCGTATATTTTCATACTGTGCTCTGCCACATCCCACTGCCCCATTTTTTTCTGTAAAATCACCTGATCAAATAATATCTTCTGTCTTTTAATTGCTATCTTTCATGTTCGTATTATATATTTTATAATACACTAGAGGCCTGGTGCACAAAATTCATGCACTGGGGCGGGGGGGAGTGTTGTCCCTCAGACCAGCCTGCACCCTCTCCAGTCTGGGACCCCTTGGGGGATGTTCCACAGGGATTGGGCCTAAACGGGCAGTCGGACATCCTCTCACAGTCCAGGACTGCTGGATCCCAACCGCTCGCCTGCCTGCCTGCTTGATTGCCCCAACTGCTTCTGCCTGCCAGCCTGATCACACCCTAACTGCTCCCCTGCCAGCCCAATTGCCCCAACTGCCCTCCCCTGCTGGCCCAGTCACACCCTAACTGCCCTCTCCTGCTAGCCTGGTCCCCCCCAATTTCCCTCCCTCCCCTGCCAGCCTGGTCACCCGCAACTGCCCTCCCCTGCTGGCCTGATTGCTCACAACTGCCCTCCCCTGCTGGCCTGATCACTCACAACTGCCCTCCCCTGCCGGCCATCTTGTGATGGCTTGGGCATGGCCATCTTGTGACCACATGGGGGTGGCCATCTTGTGCAAGGGCGTGATGGTCAATTTGCATATTACCTCTTTATTATATAGGATCATAATACATATAGTACATATATACATATTTTTCTTAAACTACCCACAAAGAAATGCTTACAAGGAATACTTATGAATTACCCACAAAGAAATATCTTCTGAGTGACCTCAAGGTTAAGGTAAATTAGCTCCACTTACTTAGTACTTATTTAAGCTTTTTGAAGAAATAATACATTCTGTTTTTAAGTTTAGCACAAGTAAATCCCCTGCAAAATTATGCCTGCCATATATCCCATGCTAGTTATAACTAAAATATCTTAAACTTATGTGTTTTATAAAACAGAATTTTGACATTATTTTTGTTAAAGAAGGAATTTTCTTTCTTGATGAAGAATACTAGGTAAATACAAAGTATTATTATTGTTATTATGGACACTAATGACCTTTATCCCTACAAATATTGGTATTAAAATTTAAAAATACCTTCTTTTTGCCAAACCCAAACATTCCTGAATAAAGATCAAAGGTCACGGAGCTATGATGATTCAGTAATAAAATATCAAAGTATTTAGAAAGTCTTTTTCACAATTGCTTAAATTATGTAAAAAGGTTTATTAAAAGGTCTTGGACCATCTTAAGTTACAGCATAATATTTGCCCAAAGAAGTCTCGAGAGAAATTACAACAGATTCATGCTGCAAAAATTTCAACCTCAGCAATAAGATAGCCATGTTTAAAAACTAAACCCAAACTAGAAGCATGAATCATTTTCTTCATTTAGTCTTAAGAGACATTTACAGTCATTTCCCATTTTAATAATTGAAGATGCCAGATTACAGGGTGCAAAATAATGGGCATATTTCTCCTTTAGGAAATTATTATTTTTTATTATTATTCCTATTGCTCACAAAATCAACGCAATCTTGTAAATTGGGATATTGTTTACCAACTCCTTTTCACAGTGGTGTTGGCCAAGGAGAGAATTGGTATTGGAGCTAGAGTACTAGAAGGAAGAGAATGGACATCTTAATAACAATAACAGCAACAAAAAATGATAAAGTTACCATATGGAAAGGATGAATGTTGCTCTAAGGGAATTTTATTTTCCACTGTGACATTTAACCTGGATTGTGCTGTGGCCTTGACTGTCTTATTCAACATGGTAAAAAAAAAAAAAAAAAGTTACATTTCAGCCCAGGCTTTTAAAAGCTAAGTCCAGGTAAAAGTATGAATACTTTTGATTTAGATTAATTATTTAATTTTGAGACAGACTGAAACATGTAAATCTTTCCTTAAGTTTAGTATTTTAATATCTAAAGAAATAGAATATATGGTAATCATGAACTTAATTTTTTTTGACTGAGCTCAGCTTGTTCTTTTTGATTATTTGTTAATGTTAGTTTTAACCAACACTGTGCAAATAAAGGGGGATCATTGTTCCTAGACTTTCACAATTGTTTTGACTTAAAGACAAAGCTAATAGGACCGATGAAACTTTTTCAGGTCACTTAGAATTGAATTAGATTTATTGAAACAGCCTTAGTCAGCTGTAAGAACAATGGGTTCACAAGTCCTGAATAGATAGTTCTCATTTAAGTGGTCCCCAGCAAGTCAGCCTGGCCTAATTGCATAGACCTTTGTCCAGCTCACCCACAACACATAGACTTGTTGACAGCATTGAAGTGAAATAGAAAAATGAACCTTATAAGAGCAATAAAACAGCATTACATCGTTAATTTAATAATTTAATTTATATTTCAGTAGGGACTGGAACTGACATGAACCATGAACCAAAAACTAGAAAAAACTGTACTAATTTGCAGATCTTTTCTTCCTCACCAAAAATGAAAAGAAAAAGTGATCAGAGTAGTTAAAACTATAACCTCACCTAGATTTTTATTTTTTCAGATTACTTGTTGGGGAAAAAAAAACACCTAGAAAAATCTAAATATTTGTCAACCAAACATGAATATGTTATTTAATTGGGAAGAAAACACATCTTTAAGTCCTCAAAGAAAAGAATGAATCCAGTTTGTCCTCTATTTCATGGTAGTTTAATAAATTTTAAAAGTACATAGAGTGATAAAAAATGTAACAATTATTTTTAAAACAATGATTATTTATATATTGAATAATTTCAGTTAAGATGTAACTTACTTAAAAGATTTTAGTGTAATTATTAATTGATAAAGTCCTATAAGTTACTTTGTTTATTAACCAAAAATTATAAGCATATATTTAAATATTATTTCTGTATATTCTGTCTATCAATGGAATGATATTTATAGATAAAGAGAACGCTTAATTTACAGTGACTGAACCTACATCAAATTAACAGTGACAGTGCAGTCAGTAATCAAATGTTATGCATTGTGTATGTTGGACTGTACCTCTTGTTCAGAAAATAGTGGTGTAGCTCCTTTAAAGTTAATAACTGTAGCCACAAACAAGATAATCCCATCAGCATAAAGTCAGTCTTATTCTGCATAAATTAGCTTAGCACAGTATTGCATTTAATAAGTTATCCCTAATCTTTAATATGTTTTCACATGTGCATATTTAATTTCTTTGACATTTGCTATCTTGGTTTTTCTGTAGGGTTTACATATAAGACACTCATTTCAAATCTGAAAAGCAACATCATCAGTCTTTGGAAGCCCAGTGCAATCAATATCTATGTAAATGGGGCGGTTATGGAAGTTACACTGCTTTGTCGATCACAGGTTGAGTCTCCACCCTACACTCAATGTAGTAATAGATTTTTTTTTCTTTTTAAAGAGATGAGGATTTACTTTTACTTAAGTATTTGCTATATAAATGAGTGCTATTGCTTTGATGCTTCCTTTCCCCCACCACCTTTTCTGTGCACACTTACCCAGCTGCACAGTGTTGGCCCATGCTCTCAGGCTCTCTCTGGGTAGTAATATTTCGGGCCACCTGTGGGCCTCCTATGGCCCTGCCTGAGTTCTTGAAAGAAGGAACAACTCTGTGGGACTCAGAGCTGGTTGGACTAGAATCCCTAGAGTGCTGATCATGTGCTTTCTGCCCACTGAGAGAGAGGTCTTCAGGGATCACTAAAAGGCTCTGGGTTTTTTTTTCACCTCCACCATGTCAGGTTTTCACCAAGGACCTGGTAGGGATACAGAATACTTGCTATCCAAATAAGGAGGAGATATATGCTAAGAAGGATAATTAATTAGGTTGGACACCAAAATTGGGCTTCAAAGTTCATTTCCATTGTATGGAGTAATAGACTAACTAAGAAAAAGTGTAATAGGGAGAAAAATTAAGCTTTACACTTAGATTAGAGAGGAAAAAAAAGACAATATATACAAGATAGGGAAAGCCTGGTTTAAGAGCTCTTCCAGTGGAAAACAAAAAGTAAACTATATTTTTTTGACTGCGTGTAACCACAGTACAAATCTTAATATTGAGGATTGCTGTTTCTCACTAAGTAATGGGTAATAAGAGTACACACGTAGGGTTATTCTCTTGTGAAAATTAAGTCTGGAGATGGTTAATCCAGGGCTAGAGAGGCAGCTCCCTAAAGTCACTGAGAACTCCAACTTTGATATCTTCAATGAATGATTATTTCCATGTTCAAGAACACCTCATGTTGCTCTAGACCAGTGGTTCTCAACCTTCCTAATGCTGCGACCCTTTAATACAGTTCCTCATGTTGTGGTGACCCCCAACCATAAAATTATTTTAGTTGCTACTTCATAACTGTAATTTTGCTACTGTTATGAATTGTAATGTAAATATCTGATATGCAGGATGTATTTAGGCGACCCCTGTGAAAGGGTCGTTCAACCCCCAAAGGGGTCGCGACCCACAGGTTGAGAACTGCTGCCCTAGACGGTTTGGCTCAGTGGATAGGGTGTTGGCTGGCAGACCAAAGGGTCCTGGTTTGATTCCAGTCAAAGGCACATACCTTGGTTGCAGGCTAATTCCTGGCCCAGGCCCTGGTTGGGGCACGTGCAGGAGGCAACCAATCCATGTGTTTCTATCACATCAATGTTTCTCTCTGTCTTTCCCTCTCTCTTTCACTTTCTCTAAAAAAAAGAAAAGAAAAGAAAAAAATCAATGGAAAAATATCCTCGGGTGAGGATTAACAACAGCAAAAATATCACCTCATTTTAAGCTGCTGGAGCTCCTGCAATCACACCCCTAATTCCAGACAGCAGGAAGAAGGGTCAGGATGGTGTGGGGAAAGGGCACACTTTGGCCCTTTTAAGAAACCTTCCCAGAATTTCCACAAACACTTTCACTTACTTTTTTTTGGCCACAATTTAGTTTCATGGCCACACCTGGCTGCTATGGACACAGAATAGAACCAGTAAGTAGTTTTAAAAAGAGGCAAATTTTACTAAATACTGGTATAGAGGAGAATTTCTTGATGGCTTTATCTGCCTTAAACTAAATGGGCTATTTTAGAGGTACTGATGTCATTGTCATTGAACATTCAAAAACAACTAGGCAATTGCCTATCAGGGGGACTTTAGGGGGAAACCTGATGTGTACAGTTTCTTTCACTACTGTGTGCTGACGATTTCAGTATATGTGTGCATAGGCCATGCTGAGTTTTAATTTGACTAACTTTTCTTGTAAGAGATTTTAATAAAATTAGACATCTACCAGCTACATGTCAATAATGACAAATGTTCCTCAAAGTGAATACTTAGTACACAATCTTGTTTTTATGTTATTCAGAAGCCAGCATATTCCTTTGGTGGAAGGTACTAGTGAAATAGGATTCTGTGAATGCATAATGACTTTACACATTTAGTAATATTTCTGATACATGAAGATTCTGGCCCTATGAATTTAGTTGTCGGTTAACCTGCTACAGGAAGTATTGATCAATTGATTGACCCAAATTTCACTCAATGTAGCTATAAGATACGTATTTTAATATTTGTGGTACATTAAATACATAGCTTAAGTTTTATTTGTGGTGGATTTTTTATTTTACTTTGGCATTTGAATTATGCGAGTTTCTTTAGAAAATATTAAGATGTTGATGTGCTGTGTATTTTGGATTTGTATGCATAATTCTATAACTAAGAGACCTAACACTAAAGTTATGAGTTTTGTAATACTCTGCCTGCACCGTAAGTCTATAGGAAGTTGACTGAAAACAATCCAGTACTTCTGGCCTATTTCATTCTTGCTGACATAGATAATAAGAAGTTAGACACAATAGTTATTGCATACCCACTGCTTTAGAGACAGGAGAAAATCCATTGCTTGCCAAATTAGAAAAATGTCATATAAAAAGAAACTTTGTTCTCAAGCTTCCAAATCGGAAAACCAAATGTCAGTAAGAATACAATGGTAAACAGTGTTGGATTGTACACTTTTAGAGACGTAATGAATTTTACAACATGCAAAAATATAGATCACACACGACCTATACGTTTTCAAGGCATAGTTTTGATTATATACTTTGTTTTAGTTACCCACTGAGAGCAATTCTGGAAAACATTTTTGCTTTAACCTAGAGTTCTTATGGTGCAAGGCAAAAAAAAAACACAAGAAAAACCCCAACAAAACAAAAACTGGGTTGGGGGTGTCTCTGGGAGACCATTCTTTCCACCAGTTTGTAGCCACTGCCCTTACCTGATGCCTATCAGACCTTGGACAGCTCAGCTCTGCTTTGTGGAAGCAACTCCTTGGATCCCAGCTGTTCGGTTCTCCTCTGCCTTGGCATCTAGGCCGTATTTCACACCCAATTTGAAAACTTTTAGTTTGACGAATTCTGACTTGATCCTCATAAAATCCTTAACTAATGTGATATGCACTGTGCTGAACTAAATTGAGCTATGCTTTCTAAAGATTATAATTTATTTTGCAGGGAAAGGATTAATAAAAAAAGAAGGATTAATTACCTGGGTCTCTTTTCTTCTTTATTGCCAACTCCTCCCCAAGAAAGAAAGGACCGAATGTCTCCCACCACTTGCAATATCCAAAACTTTGCACAAATAACTCATCGAGGCCTCGGGTTCTTTTTCTTCAGACAGCAACGATAATACCTATTATGTAAGAATTATGGCAGTTAAGTTAAATGCAATAGAAATCTTCTGAGCTTTTTTTCATTTTTGGTCTAGTAAAATGTAAAAAATAATTTCTCTTTAAAGTTTTTATCACAGTACCCGGCACGTAGATATCCACAATTGTGACTCCCTTGCATTCTAAAAGGAGCTCCTGATATAACGTGGACCCCGTTGAGCCCCTCCTCCCAGCCCTGATTCACAGGCCTCTCAGTTTAGCTGCTCCATGTTGTGCTTGTAGGGCTGGGACTCACTCTTACATAAACCTACCTGTCTCCTCTTCTTTTTCTGCCACATATCTGTGTCTTGTTAATAGGCCCATTCCATCCTTTGTCCTGCTTACCTCTTGTCTCCTTCCTCCTACAGGTATAGGTATGCCTGGGGTGGGCATCAGTGGTTCTCCCATTGCTTCTGTCTAGTCTTTTTTTAAAAAAAGCTCATTGAGTGTTCAAAAATCCATCACACTCGTGTATCCAATGCCAAGGTGAAGAAAGATCACTACCAGCACCCCAGGGCCTCCTCTTGACACTTTCAGTTGCCACCTGCTCCTTAGTGGTTAGCACTGATTTGACTTCTAACACTTAGATTCATTTTGCCTCTCTTTTCTTGACTCTATATGAATATACTAGAAGCCTGGTGCACGAATTCCTACATGGGTGGGGTCTGGCCAGCCCACCCCAATGGGGGCCAATCGGGCGGGGCTGGCACAGTGTCGGGGGAGGAGGGCGCGATTGGGGGCGGGGCTGGCCAGGGGCAGGGGCTGTGGGCGTTTGGGGGGGAGGGGCAGTTGGGACCCCATCAGGCCAGTTGGCCACCGCAGTGCGCATCATAGCAACGGTCATTCTGGTTGTTTCGTTCCGTTGTTCTTGTTGCTTGGCTTTCATATATATAGAGATAATACACTATATATCTTTTGTGTCTGTCTTCTTTAATTATGTTTGTAAAATTCTTCTAAGTTGCATGTAGTTGTTTGTTCATTCTGCTTGTATACAGTTCTGTCATGTGAATATTCCACATTTGTTTATGCGTTCTTCAGAATGATGAGAATTTGGGTTCTTTCCATTTGGGGCTATTATAGAGGCTGCTGCTATGAATATTTTTATATATCTCTGTTGGTGAATATTTGGGCATATTTCTGTTGGGTTATACCTGGAAGTGGAATTGATGGGCCATTTGGTATATATATGTTCATCTTTAGTAGATTTTACTAATCTTCCTAGCTGATTATAATAATTACACTCCCACTTGCCTAATTGTGTTGAAAGAGCCTGTTCTCTGTCTACAAGGTGAAATAGATTATTTCTGTATTGAAATTTTCTCATTTCCTCTCTTCAAAATATACTGTCAATTTGTAGATAATGCTAAAATGTTTTCTATCAGGTTTGGATTAAACTTTGTGCAATTAATAAAAATTAAATGCAAGTAACCTCATCTATATATAAGGCTAAGTGACTGTCCAACCATCCAACCGTCTGACTAGCCAATAGGTATGATGCATACTGACCACCAGGGGGCAGACGCTCAATGCAGGAGCTGCCGAACTGCGGTGACTTGGAAGCAATGGTTATTGGGTGACGTACCCCGGAACCGGAGAGGAGGGAGCCCAATTCCTCACAGGGCTGTGCGATTCCACCGTCAGCCATGGGTTATGTCGTTGCTGGGGCATTGTTGGCCCCAAATCTGGTTTACTGCTGAGCTGTGGTGAGTTGGCAGCAGTGGTTCTTGGGTGATGCACCCTGGAACCAGAGAGGAGGGAGCCCAATTCCTCGCGGAGCCGCATGACTCCACCTTTGGGCGTGGGTTACATTGTTGTTGGAGCACTGTGGGCCCTGAATCTAGTTTACTGCACAATTACATTTGGGTTCCACACCCTGTACAACAGCAACTTTGCAAAGTGCCCTTTGACACTCCGGGACCCCTCGGGGGATGTCGGAGAGCCGTTTTCTGCCTGATCCCTACAGGCCAGGCTGAGGGACTCCACCTGCCAGAGGGACCCCTCTCTACGCAGATGCCCTTCCAGCGTCGGTGCCACCCCAGTGCAGTAGGCTGGGGAGGGACCACAGGAGGTTGGCTCCAGGGCGTGTCCTGCTAGTCTCGCCCAGTCCCGCCCTGCCAGCCACCTTCTAATTAATTTCCTTTCAATGTGCATGAATCCATGCACTGGGTCACTAGTTTTATGTATAATACTCAACATATGATTTTACAGCCAAACTAAATAGTAATGTTAACTAACCAGATCCTGTCCTAGTTTTGGCTGCCATGTTGGAATTAACTGAAGGCAATAAATAGAATACATTTAACAATTTAAAACTATTAGTTTGTTTTCTTAACAACATTATTTTATTAAATTAATTTTTAATCAAGGGTCTAATAAAGTATACTTTTAGAGACATGCTGGTCTAAAGGGGAGGCAGAACTTACGCTTTATCATTTATGTTCTATGAGATTACATTGAGTCATCATAGATGAAATATTTTGTTATTATTTTCTAGGGGAAAAACATCTAGCATATAAAGTTATATTCATTTAACTGTATTTTTGTTTCAAAATGTCTAGTGTTTATTGATTATAAGTGTTTTGAAATAAATGTGATATAAATGAATTGATTTGTTCAGGTTATACTGTGTCATAGTCTACAAAGGACTGAGTTGTTATGATGAATACCTAATAATGTCAGTGCTCAATGTCACACACTGGCACAAAATGATATCAGCACAGCTGGAGTCTGATGAATGGCCTTCCTTGATATTTTTGTCTATTGAAAATGTTCAGTAATTTCATTAAAAAATGAAATTTTCTCTACAGAAATGTTCATAAATTGTTCAGTAATTCACTGCACTGCTTTTGGCTAATGGGGTAAACAGATTACTATAAGGAGTGCAAGAAGCATAACTTTTATTGACTATTACTGTTTCCATTTTGCCACAAACAACATTGTAAGTTTCCCATGTTCATTCATCATTGGGTATATATTATCCTATGTAATAAAAACCTAATATGCTAAGTGTCTGGTCATCTGGTCATCTGTTCAACCAATCAAAGCATAATATGCTAATGATATGCTAAGGCTGCTCAACCGCTCGCTATGATGTGCACTGACCACCAGGAGCAGACAGACGACCTGTCGACCAGTCACTATGATGTGGACTGACCACCAGGGGGTAGATGCTCCAACCGGTAGGTTAGCTTGCTGCTGGGGTTTGGCTGATTGGGATTGAGCGAGATGAGCTGGACACATCCTAGAGCCCTCCCGCCGTCCCTTCCTGGCTGGCCAACCTCTCGCATCCCTCTCCGGCCCTGATTGTACACTGGTGGGGTCCCTTGACCTGGCCTGCGCCTTCTTGCAATCTGGAACCCCTCGGGGGATGTCGGAGAGCCAGTTTTGTCCTGATCCCGCAGGCCAGTTCGAGAGACCCCACTGGTAGCACAAATTTGTGCACCGGGCCTCTAATGTTAAATGAAAATGAATAACATATTCTGAATATTCTTCCTCCACATTTTAAAATGTCAGTTTTAAATATTGTTTAACTACCAGTTAATATACAGTTCTATAACCCTGCATCATTTCAGAAAAGAGCATTCACTAATATAAAGTGAAATGAATTGCTATAGGATGAAGAATCGCTGTTAAATCTTTGGGGATGTGAGGATTTCTTTGTTATAGTCATACATGTGATTGAACATTTCAATGAGGATGCCCTCTGAACATTAGAGGACATATTCATGAGCTGAAATTCCAAAAACAAATCTAATGATTTGACAGCCCTGCTCAAAAGTCAGCAGCTCAGCATTTTAGAGGTGGCCATGTACTGGATTACAAAGTCAGGGTGAGCTGGGACTATCTCTCTGTGCTCTGACCTTCTGTCTCCTCCCCTGTGCCTGGCTGTCATTGTCTTATGGCCCTAATGGGGAGGCATTCGCTCACCAACCAGTCTCTCATCTCAGTAGTCCCAGTGTGTGTGTGTGTGTGTGTGTGTGTGTGTGTGTGTGTGTGTGGCGGGAGGGGGGGTAGGGGTAGGGGGGTGAGGGGTGAGTGGGTGGGTGGAGTACTAGTCTCCAATCCTAGCATGAGAATGGCAGTAGTAGCACATTGTAGTGGCTAAACCCTTGTTATTGTTCATATGGAGATTTCTTAAGGAAAAATAATTTCCAAGCTCTGCAGAATAGATTAAAAATACTATTTTGACATTCTCATAGCTGATTTCAACCAAATTCTTAGTGCCTAAATGTTAAGAATGGAATAAATATTTTCATAAATTCTTTGAAAGTAACCATAAGCAGATCCAAATATATTGACTATTTTTCTTATTTGGCTTCTTCCAACTAGACTAGTGCTTTTAAAATTACTGCACTTCATTTTTATGGATAATCAAGAATGTGCATGAAACCTTAATTTCCAGCACAGAAGGATAATTGCTCAGTGATCATTTACTTTCTTTAAAACATAACTGAATATAAACTAAGGCAGAAACTGAAAAAAAAGCTATTTTTAAACATGGCATTGAAATGTATATGAAATCAAATGGCATATGAAAAACACACTCAACTTGATGTGTTTTTTTTTCTGCCTTAACACCTGTATTTTAAAGTGGAACTAGGAGTACAGCTCACCTGTTTAGTCACAGAATCATAGGTAACACCTTACTGATCTCTAGTAGTCTGAACCTTACTCGAGAGGTTGAGAGAGTGCCGACTGTGTTAAGTGATCTGCTCAGTAATGTCACTCCAGCATCCACACCACTTACTGGTATATGAATCCATGGCTCTTTGCATGTGTCTGTGGGTTACTGTTGTTCTTTGTTTTAGCGACAAGGGTGAGAGCTCATTTAACATGTTTTAGATTAAAGAGATTTTATAGTACCGTTAAAAACATAGAAAACCTGAATTTATGAGAAAGGACACTGATCTTTTAACAGTGATGCCTTTGCTGGTCTTGAGTTAATCTTTCTATGGTATCAGTTCTAAACCATTAAAGAATTGCCATAAGCCGAATCACTGCTCTTGTGCACATACATATACAAAAACAACTGAACTATAGTGTGTGAATAAACATTCCCTGACCCCATCCTGATTTTCTTACCATTTTTTCTATGAGGAAGCAGAGGACCATTTAAAGTGAGAGAAGTGGAGGGAAATAGAGAAGTGATAAAGGGCAATTTGAGCAGTAAGTTCACTGTAGTATCCGTGGGACCCTTCTCCAACTTCATGCGATAGCGTGCAGTATAGAAAGGGTTCTTTCAGCAAGTGTTTAGGAAAATATGTTCCAAAAGATCTGCATAACATTAGTGTAACCAAGTGTTCCTCTCTGTGGCTTCCTGTTTTGGAATTAAATGCCTTCAGGATACTCAGAATAACTCTGTTTAGAAATACAAGAATTTAACCTCTTATGTTCCCAGTCATTTTTTAAAAACTATAGATTAATTAGAAGACAAAAAGATCTTATCCTACTTTGTTTCTCAATTATTAGCTAATATTTAAAATTATTTATACATGAAGTAGGTGGTTTACTTAGAAAACAAAAGTGTAAACTGAAATTGTGACAGGGGTTATTATCACCAAAATTGTAGGATCCGTTTTGTCTGTTTATAAGAATTTTCATGGGCCAAATTTTTTGCAAATATGATTATTTCCAAATGAACTCAATGAAAAATTTCTGCTCTGATTATTTGCAGGAGGTGCATACAGGGAGCAGATAAGCTGATTCTGTGTTTACTTCTTTGTGGTGTTGTTATTCCACATTCTTAAGTTGCTGCTTCGAAGCCATCAGAGGGAGCACTAAACAACGACACTCTATCCACTGAGCCAAACCGGTTTCGGCTAAACAATATTTTTGTTTAAACATAAAGCCTAATATTGTATTTTTAAAATTTCTTTCTCCGTTTTCATTTAAGAGGATATATACAACTAATCATTTATTGGTTATACATTTTCACTATATAGCTTTAATTTCTATATGCTTCTAATTCTTCTTTGAAATTAAAAGTCTTAAAGGGGTCTTATTGGTGCAGTTCAGTTTTACATATGTCCGTTGAATGCCTAATGTACTTAAGACCCAATAAATGATGGAGAGTTGAAGGTGAATACTCCACAGCCACTGTCCTTCAGGAATGTAGAAACTAGTTGAGAATTTGCAAGGTAGAATATGGACCACTTATCTTGATGAAGAATCAATGGAGCTATTTATTATTGAGAAGGCGATATTTGAATTGGACCTTGAAGGAGGTTTCCTAAAATGGAAATTCTAAACTGGAGGAAACAGCATAAAAGCAGGGTGTAAGTGAGAAAAGGAAATTATAGGGTTGTGGTTTAATAGAACATGGGTGATAGAGGTACTGGAAAGTGAGGTTAGAAAGCTAAAGTGAAGTCAGAGAATGGAGCACCTTGAAATCTTTGCTAAATAGCTTTAGTGGGGTTTTTGGTGGGTTGTTGTTTTTTGGTGTGTGTGTGTGTGTGTGTGTGTGTGTGTGTGTGTGTGTGTTTTGTAATCCTCACCTGAGGATATTTTTCCATTATTTCTCAGAGAGAGTAGAAGGGAGGGGAGGATGGAGAGAGAGAAAGAGACCTCGATGTGAGACACATCAACTGGTTGCCTCCTGCAGGTGTAGGTGGGGGGCAGAGGGTAGGGGGTGGTGTGTGAGCCAATCACAACCCAGGTACATGCCTTTGACAGGGAATCGAACCTGAGACCCTTTGGTGTGTGGGCTCACACTCTAACCATCTAACCACACCAGCCACAGCCATGCTAAACAGTTTTAATTTTGTTCTTTTGGCCAAGGGTGGCTAATTGCAGACCATTACGATGCTCTAAATAATTTTTAAATAAAATAATCTTTCATTCAGAGTAAAAAGTTGCCTGGGGAACTCAGAGATTAAAATTAGACATTTTTGTACCAGGTCAGATGAGATATAACCTAGACGATGATGATGATACCTTTTATTTGTATTTGCATGTATACATATCATACATATTTGTGCATGTACCTGTGTATCTATAGACATCTCTAATGTATGTGCATATATATATTTCCACACACATACAGTATACACAGTACTAGTTCAAAATCATATATATATGAGTGTTATTTTTGTTATTTAAGATTTGTACTAAAATATGTTAGGTAATGTCCAAGTTCTCTGAGCAAATTTATAGCAAAGCTGGTACTCAAATCCTAGGTCTTTTTAGTCCAAACCCTTTCATCATACTGTGCTGCTTTTGCATTGGATGCTGTTAGTGCAGGTTGGAAGGATGGCATGTGTGTGAGAGGTATTATGGAGGCATAAAAGGCGTGGACACAGGGAAAGGAAGGAATCAAAGACAACTCCCAGGTTTTCAGTATCTGTGACCAGGAAGCCAATGTGTTACCATTGCCCCCACTGGGTTGGCCAGTAGGATGGCAGGCAGGTGGGAGGTAGGATGGGGAAGGGAGAAGATAATTCTACTTGGGAATGTCAAATTTGAGATGCTGGAGGGCATTCTTACAGAGATGTACAGCGCGTGCTTCCAATTTTAGGTTTGGAGCTCAGAAGAGAAGCCAGAGGTAGAGTTTGGGAGGGGATGAAATAATTGAGGAAAATGAGACTGAGAAGAGGACTGAAGTGAGAACCAAGCATTGGTGGGTACCTGCATGTAGGAGGGTGAGAAGCATGGGAGGGAGGCTTCACAGAAGGGACAGAGATGAGGGCTGTCAGGAGAATGCCCCTTCATCACTTAACAATAATTGCGTTGCTGCTTGTGCAAGGCACTGGAGCCTCTGTCCAGGGTGTAAAGGAGGGTGCCTTAGCAGTGACTGTTGCAGGGGACAGGTTAGGATGGGCACTGAGCGGAGGTTATTGGATTTGTTCACTCAGGAGATCAGACTGGCTAAGTATGCACAGAACTTAGTTGTGTTCTAACATACAAATTAGACTTCTGCCTCCCAGTTCTCTTTCTGAGAAGTTAAAAGGTCATAGAGGACCACCCTTGGCTCAACATCTATGAACCATAACTTTGATATACAGGTGAGTTTGTGGGTCAATCTCACTTGTATAGTTTCCAAAAAATGTACAATGCCCTTATAACCTTGATTATTTATCTTTATGACTTCTTTTTATTTTTATAACAGAAAATAATCACTATCATCTTTCTGTAATGATACAAGTTCATTATGAAAGGACAAAAGAGAAATTTAAAAGTCACCCCTGAAATAACCATATGTAACCAGAAATACAACTTACTTCTGTTTCTACTTCCTCCTCTCTCCCTTCCTTCTTTTCTTCCTATTGATGATACTGTGCCTATTACTGTAAATAAAAAGGATTACATTTAATTTCACTTGAAGTTATAAAGAGGAAAGGAAAATAAAGGTACCTAAAAGAATTGTACAACTTCTAAATAAGTGCTTCCTCACTACAAGAGGTAGTATGTATTTTGGAAGATTCATCTAAAGTTAAGAAAAGAGATTATGAAAAACATATCAAGTTATAGTTTTAAGACACATTTCTGTTTCTACCATCTATACTGATTTACTCAGAAAAATGCACATATATATTCTAGCTTTCTGTCTTTCCCTATTTTTGTTTGTTACATTAGTTTTACCTATTTGAGTTTTATAACATTTGCATTCTGTATTGTAATTAAGGTCTACAATTGTTTAATTCTAGCTCTATATTTAACTGGAATATAATTAACTAGAATTCGGTACTCACCATGATCTTTTGTACCTTGAGTTTTCCATCCTTGAATTTTAATTTTGATTTATATTTTAGTTGGCTAGTTTCCATTATTAAGTAGAATTCTTCAAGAAGGGCTCAGAGGGGGCTGTTTTATGTCGAGAGTGTCTTTTGTTCTGTTCATCCTATGCAGACATCCTGGTTAGGCAGACTGCTCTGGGGACATGGCCCTTTCCTTCAAAACTCTGCAACACTGGTCAGTTGTCCTCTGGTGTTGAAAGTTGCTGTGGAGAAATCTGAGGCTGGCTTAATTGTTCTCAGTTTTATGCGTATTTTTCTTTTCTTCTGTTCCCTTTTTAAATTTTGGGGGTTTTATATCCTTTATTCAACTTTAATGTTATAAGCATGTGGAAAATGAATTAAACTGAAACTTTATTTCACAGTGTGCCCCAGAATTAAATCCCAGATGGGCTGAATAATTAATTTTTTAAAGCGAACCCATACAACTAGTAGATGAAAACACTGCAATCCGCTAATCTTTCTAAGAAGGGCCTCAAGATGGAAACTGTGAAGAAATGATCTATACTTTGTTTTGCATCAGAAATTTAAAAACCCAGAAAACAAAAAACTAACAATAAAATATGAATAATGTTAAAGGAAAAATTGCAACAGGTAAAATATTCACAATGAATGATAGATGATAGATGTTTGTGTGTGTGTGTATTTTATTCATGGCAAAACCAATACTTCATAAGAAAAGTGGGTAAAGGGCACATAGATGCATTTTACAAGTAGAAAATCAAGAGAAGAGAAACTTTCTAATCATTTAACATAGGCATAAAAGTGAACTGTTAAGGAACCAGAAAGAAATTTTCCTATTTGGAACACAGGATTTCTCATGGTTACATATATTGGAATAAGTAAACTTGAACATCCTTTCAAGCTGTGAAATGCCATGGTTCGGAGATGTGTATGTCTTATCCATGCTGTTAGGTTGTTTTCTCCTTGATATGTCCAAGAAAGATGTCTTAGGCATCTTCCTGCTCTCCATAGCACATAGCTCAGAACTTTGCGCGTACTGATCCTGAAAAAAATATTGATTAAATAAAAATTGTAATGAATTTTTAAATAATTAATGCTTGTTAACTATTATCTTATAAAATATATTTGGGGATGCTTAGAATATTCTGTATAGATACTGTAATGAAGATATAATAACAATAATTATTTAAAATATGTTTCATTGATTTTAGAGAGAGAGAGGAAGGGAGAGGGATAGAGAGATAAGAAACACTGATGAGAGAGAAACATCATCGATTGGTTGCCTCCTGCACAGCCCCTGCTGGAGATCAAGCCCAAAACCCAGGCATGTGCCCTGACTGGGAATTGAACCATGGCTTCCTGGTTCCTAGGTCAGTGTTCAGTCACTGAGCCAAACCTGCCCAGATCTGGGATTTTCTTTTTAGATTTTAAAATGTATGATGATTAGTCTTATGCTTAGAATTTTTATTTTATTACTTGAATAGAAAGATTTATTGTTTTATAGGGTAATTATATACCTAAATCTCATGTTGTAAAATGTAATATTTGTCAATTTTACTAAATGATAATATACTGAATTGTTTTCTTATACCCTGATTCCCTTGAGCTGCAAATAATTTTCTTTACTGTGTACATGGTTTATTGGACATCAATGCCATAATTATTAAATAATGTTTAAAAATGATTTTAATGTGATATGACAAAATTGAAGCAGGAAAATGCACATTACATATATGGTTGGAAGTTAGTGAATTGACTATTTTTGTAAGTTGGTTTAAATAAGGAAACTGAAGCTTTTTTTAAATGAAGGGGCAAATTCAAAATGACAGAATGATTTTCTAGGCTATTTAACCATGAGCTTTCTTCAGAGAACCATATTGTGTAAGTGATTAGTTATATTAAAATTGGTATCAGCCTTGGGATAGCAAATGTATTTATTTTTAACTTTTATGCAGATATAGTTATTAAAATGTACATTTCAAGTACATTTTGAGTGTCTTTCAAAGTATTTTTGAATGATTTCCATTTGAGAAGGAGCTAGGTTTGTTAGTTATTAATTCAAATGTAGCAATATAGCTTATTTTATTGATCTTTCTCTGATTTTTAAAATTAGGAGTGAGAAAAGCCACAGACGCAGTTCGTTGGCATATTGCAATCCATATGCGTACTCCTCTGATAAGGAAGGTATAGCATATACCATCCCTCCAGAACATTTAGCACCAGATTTATGATTTTTCTAATTTGGTTTGTAGCTTGCCAGAGAGCATGTGAGTACATATTTGATCAGAAGCATATTTTGCCTTGAATCAGATGAAGAATACTTAATGAGTCAGTGCCAAGAAGCAATGTAGAGAAGATGCAGACTAGCAGCCTTAAGAGGCTTTAAAATGCCTTAATGTGAAATATGATAGAGATAAAGTAATGTTACATAAGAAGTCAAGTTGTTCATTTTTTTATGCCCATCCCTTTAATAAAATTATCCATTATTACTATTGGAAATGATATTTTATATTTTTGAAAATGCATTTTGCATTTTCAGTGGGGTGAAGACTATTTCAAGTGCATTGTACTCCTTTTGTCTTGGGGACTGAGAAAGGCATGAGTTATACCTTAGAGATGCTAACAACTCTGCTCTCTCTAGCAAGCCTTCCTCTAAGAATGAGTGCTAGAGGTATGAGTTACAATTATCTTTTTTCTTCTTGCTTGTTTGATAGGAAAAAAATGATCTCTTTGTTTTGACTTGTATTTCTTGGTTTATCAGTGACATTAGAAAAATTTCCTGTATTTTTGGTCATTTGTGTTTTTTTCTTTATAAATTGCTTATCCTTGTTTTTTTGTCAATTTTAAAAAATAAAGGTACTTATTTCTTACTCAGGAGATTGTTTATTAAGGTTGATAGTGCTTTGTTGTCTATGTTAAAAATACTTTGCCTATTTTTTTGTATTTTAACTCTGTTTGCAGTGTTTTCTGGCCTACGTAATTTAAAAAATAATTATAGTCAAATCTAGTAATCTTTTAGTCTGTGGTTTCTTTCTTTGTTAAGAATTGAAAGACCTGCACCAACCCTATATTATATAAAATTTTCTTTCTTTTGAGATTGTGATGTAGGAGGGAATGATCAGTGAAAGCCTTTCTAGTGCTTAGCTTAAATGAGCTATAAGAAATTACCTTTTTTGGACTGTGATTTTTATTTATAATGACCCTTTTGTAAATATGTATATTTTTATAAGTGTATAATATATATATATATATATTGCTTTTTTACCTCAGGTGCTGTCTACTATGGTAATCACTAGCCACATGTGGCTACTGAACACTTGAAATCACAGTTCACAGTGGCTACTATGACTGAGAAACTGAATTTTTAATATTACTTAGTTTTAATTAATTTAAATTTCAGTTTAAGTAACCACATAAGGTTAGTGGCTCTTATTTTGAAAACCTTAGGTCTAGAGGTTTGTGATGAATGGAATGCAGTCCTCAATTTCATGCCAAACTTGAGAATAAGTGGTCAGGTTAACACCCAGTAGACGATTTCTCCCTTATTATCTGATAAAAAATGTTATAGAATGTGTAGCTCTTAGTTGGATCCCATTTAGAAGAAATGAAACAATGAAAATTTTAAAAGACAATTTTGAGACAATCTGGAAAACTTGAACATGGATTGAGCATCAGGTGATTTTATGGAATTAGTGTTATTTGGTATGATAATAGCAATGGGTTTGTATTATTAAAATGCTATAGTGAGGTTTTCAAATAAAATAATATGATAGATACCTAGGATTTTCTTTAGGGAAAAAAATATTGGCAGAGGAGTGGATGAGATAACATTACCCAATGTTCACAGTTCTGGAGCTGCTGAAGGGCATATGGTGTTCATGATACTTGTTTTATACTTTTGTATTTGATGAAAATTTTTCATAATAAACAGTTTTAAATTGGGAGAGTTCCTTGTACATCAGATGGTTCAGCCTTTAGCCCAAGTTCATTTACTCAGCCATTAAATGGCAACGGATTCAAATCTGCCATTTAGTACTATTTTATTAATTTTTTCTATGCCATCACACTATATCATACTTTAGATACATGGTTCTCCATTCCACGTGCCCCGTGCCCCTTGACACATCCTCTTGTGTGGATAATGCCAGATTTGGTCGCTGGCTCCACAGGTCAGCAGCGGGTAGCCTTTCATGGCAAGTTGGATGAGGTTGGGATGTTACAGGATCCAGACTTTAGGGCAACAGTTGCTTGGGAGGGAAACCAGAGGAGCAATCGCAGAGTTGAGAGGAGAGGAAGAAACCAGATCAAATTTCTAAGCGGTCTAGAATGCATACAAGATGAGACCAAGTAGAAAGGCTGAGAGTATAGTTTTTGTAGAAAGTAAGGGTGCTGACCACTAATTTTTATTGGAAGGCACTTGCATATTTCAAGGACAGGTTAGCTGCCTTAGCATATAGCCAGATTGACATTCCTCACTGTGAAATGCATGTACCACTATAGCTGATAGTCTCCATTTAATCCTATATAATAAAAGCCTAATATGCAAATTGTCCCCTTGGGCTGTTGTTCAACCGGGAGTTTGGGAGACTGGGAGCTCAACCGCTCTCTATGACATGCACTGACCACCAGGGGGAGGCACAGAACATGGCGGGTGTCAGCAAAGCGGCGCTGGCAGCAGGTGGCAGGGGAGGCCTGCAGTACCAGGCCAAGGAGGGAGCGAACAGGGGCCGATTGCCCCATCAATCATCCCACAGACCACGACCAGTGACCAGTGGCGAAGGCAGAGGGCAGGGCCGCCACCAGGCTCCCAGGCGCTGAGAGACCATGTGGGGGGTGGGCTGGATAGATCGCCCTGCAGGCGGGATGGTGGAGCAGGTGAGGGGAGGGGCGGTGCCAGGCCACAGCAGGGTGCCAGGCAGCGCTGGGGGGCTGCAAGCCTGAGGGCGCAAACTGGGGCCCTATCCCCGCAGTCCACCCCGAGGCACCCCGCCAGGCCTCTAGTATAAAATAATTGTAATAATAGAGGATTTTTATCTAGATGGGCTGTTGAGATCATTTGGTTCAACCCATTTATTTCTGGGTTATCAAATTCATACTGCATTTCCAAAGAGTACTGGTAGTTGGTATTGAATTAGTATGTGTCATTAGCATTACAAAATTTCAGTTAAGTATGCTCTCAAGAAGATTTTGAGATGAGTATATAATTATTATTCAAGTAATGCCAATATTTGGTTAAATTGATTATTTTGGTTAAAATAGAAGAATTTTATTTATTTATAAAAGAAATTTTACTTTATAAAACACAAATTATGAGTTGTGTTTGCACTTATGATTCTAGTCTCAGGGCTGTTACTAAGCAAGGATTTCTTCCATCAATACTAGTAAATGAACAGTTGCATAGTGTACATTTTACATGTATATTGCAAGCATTCATATTTTGCATTTAATGCCAGGAATAGGAGGGGGGTGACTTCAACAAATAGGCCAGTAATGCTGAAAAATAAACTAGTGAGTGGAATGTCTGTTATACCCTTACCTCACTAGGCCATAACGATTTAAAAGTACAGTAAAATAGAACATTTTAAAACAGCATAATGTTGGCATTGTGGTAATTTTCTAATTTTATGTATTTGCATTCTTCGTAGAGTATTTGAATATTTCTTCTTAAGTCCCACTTCTTAATGTTTTAGTTAAACCCAGGAAAAAGTATTAAGTTCCCTCTCCTGCACCCAAACTATCCTATAATCAAAAGCAACAAGGTCTCAAAGTCAATTTCTAATAGCAGATATTTGTTTTTATTAGGTGCCATTAAGGACTACTATACTTATTTGTTCATTCACTTGTAATTTCCTTATTTTTATTCATTAATTTAACAAACTTGCTGTGTGTTACTATTGAGGATAAAAAGATGACTAAATCATACCCCTACTCTCATGCTGCTCATCTTCTAGCTGAGTAAACAGTACATTTTGAAGTGCTGCTCAGAAAGTGCATGTGCCATCGATCAGAACAAGTAGTAATCTGAAGGAGCAAGGTCTGGTGAATACGGCGGGTGGGTTAATACTTCCCAGGCAAGATCTTTTAACGTGTCTTTAACTGGTTTTGAAGTGTGTGATGGTGCGTTATCATGAAGCAAAATTACTTTGCCGTGTCTTCTGGCCCATTCTGGTTGTTTTACAATCAAAGCATGGTTTAAATTGATTATTTGTTGTCAGTAGCAATCAGTATTAATGGTTTCACCTGGTTTTAGAAGCTCATACTACACCACACCTTCCTGATCCCACCAAACCCAGGGCATTGTCTTCTTTCCGAAGCGATTTGGCCTTGCAGTTGATGTTGATGGTTGACCTGGATCAACCCATGATTTTGTGCATTTGGGATTCTCAAAATAAATCCACTTTTCATCGCCAGTCACAATTCGATGCAAAAAAGACTCTTTCGTGCCATTGAAGCAACATTTTACTGATGACTTTTCAGTTTTCCATTTGTCTTTCGTTCAGTTGATGTGGCACCCATTTTCCTTCCTTATCTTTCCCATTGCTTGTAAATGATCAGAAATTGTTTGCTGAGCAACGTTTAATCTTTCTGCAAATTGTTTTTGAGTTTGATATGCATCTTCATCCAATAATGCTTGTAATTGTTGGTCTTCAAACTTTTTCGGTTGACCTGGACGTTCTTTGTCTTTCACATTGAAATCATCACTTTTAAAGCGCCTGAACCAGCGTTCACAAGTATCTTGAGATGGAGCATGTTTACTATAAGCTTCTCGAAGTATATGATAACTTTTTCTTCAAGATAAAGTAATGAATTAAAACTTCCCGCAAATGCTCCTTTTTGGCACGAAAGTTGACATTTTTAAGCGTAAAAATATCTATGAGGTTAATACCTTCAGAAAATTTGACATATGAAGTTTTGAAGCTTGTTGTCAATACAACAAAAATAGTATACATATCAAATTGCATATATAATATATATTATATATCAACATATGTATAACTCCATCTATTGAAAAAATCCACATTATTAACCGGTACACCTAGTAGATATAGATATATTTCTGCAACTTTTGATCTCTGTCCTATCTGCTGTCTGGTTTTATTCTTTGGATCCTGATTGACATCTCATCCACTTTAGATGACTGACCTGACTTTGAGCTATTTACTCTTAGTTTGAACTGGCACTCTCCAAATATAGTGCTTCTAGTAACTGCTCTTCTTCTTGACCTATTGCAGCTTTAAGCAATAGGAGCTTCAGTCACATGATCTGACCAGGCTTCCAGTATGCTACTTCAACCAGGACTCCAGTGTCTTCCAGCCAATTTTATTTTTCTGAGATTGGGTGTTATAAAAGGAAGGTCTGAGAGAATGCATGTGTGATATAGTTAGAGACCAGGGTTCAAGGAATTGGTAGGAATACAATAAATTTAGAAAGGCAAGGGATGGCTGGGCTGTGAGAAGCATGAATATCATTGATTTGAGGCTTTATTCTTCATGCCAATGGGACCCATAAGTGGTTTTTAGGAGGATTGTGACACCATCACATCTATCCTGTAGAAATATAATAGTGTCATGACTAGACCATAAAAAAGAGGGATTGCAGTCAGAGAGACCAGTTAAAGAAAAGAGATAATGAAACCCTGAATTGAGCAAGACAGTAATGATGGAGAAGAAGAAATAAATCAGAAAAATTTCAGAAATGGAACTAATAAGATTTGGGAACTAATTGGAAATGGAATGGGAAGAAAAAATATTGAAATATTTTTGAGTTTTCTGGTTTCAGTAATTAGATGGGTTATTTTTTCCTTTGTCATTACACTTGTAATTAATGTGAAAAATTAGTCACACTTATAACTATTTATTTAATGGCTGTCTCCTCTACTGGACTGAACTCCATGAGGGCAGGGACTTCATATTTCTCTCTTAGAGCTATATTCCCTAGCACCTGGCACAGTGTTTGGCTATACCAATATCCTCAATTAACAATTGTTGACCAACTGATTAGTTTCACTCATTCAATAAATTTTTACTGGCTACTTGACACTAATGAATTTTAATACCTTTAACTAAGACATGAAATACATTAGGGTGAGCAGATGCAGTGAAAAGATAATGGATTGTATTTTAGACACATTGAAATGAGATGCCATGGAACATCCAGTTGGAAATATGAATCTATCTAAATTTTGAAGGAGTTATCTTGATAAAAGATTCAGATTTGGGATGTAAGTGAAACCTAAAGCCATGGGATATTTGAGATTAATAGAAAGGGTAAATAATGTGAGGCATGATAATGGCCCAAGACAGAATTATGGGGAGTACAAGTCTTTAAGGGTTAAGTAGAGAAAGAAGAGTTAGTTAACTGTGGCAACTGAGAAAGTTGTCCAGAATCTTAGGGAAAAAATCATGGCTTAGTGTTGTCATCAAGAGAAATAAAGAGAATTTCAAGGAGGTTTATGTCTTGGGATGTGGTATTTGTGAAATCTGAATCCCTGGAAGACTCCCAAGATGGCCTGAAGTTTCTGGAGTATTCTATCTTTTGTTCGCCTCACAATTTATGTCTGAACTCTTTATTTTATGTTCAAATTATGTACTCAAAACGAGATTTTCTACTACCATATATCTATGAAATCCAAATAAAATTCCTTCAATGCTAATATTGTTCATTTAAGAAAGCCATATGTTTGTTACCTGACTATAGACTGCAGGAGGAAAAGACCGAAATCTGGAAAGAAGTGTCTACTTTTGATGAAGTGTATGTCCTAAACTAATTTTCTTTTCAAATTTTCATAGTCTATTGATTTTTTTCACTTGAATAAATTTACTTTTCAATTGTAATAACACTTTTAAAGCAATTAAAAGACAAATGAATTTCCAACCATTATAAATTATTATTAATGCATAAGAGTATTGGTATAAAATTTGTTTATATACCAGTGTGTTTGGTAGAATGAGGAAGCTGCAATTCTTTAATTTGTGTCTTTTTGAGTTACTATGAGTTTTTTTCAAATCACATTGAAGATCATAATCTTGCTTTTATTCTTCTGATTTTCTTTGGAAAAGCAAATCATTTTAGCACTAGACTATGTTTCTTTACATACAACCAGTCTATTTCATTATAAATAGACCCCATCAATATTTTACTGTGCTCTCAATAAATTTGGATTGAAAGATAGATTGTTGACAAGACTTAGAAATTACCTGATGTTTTAAAATAATGGATTCCTTGGAATTATATTCAAAATCTAGAGCCTTGAGGGGTTTCTTAAACTGATACACTTGATTTGAACACAATGATTACTAATTAAGCTAATTAAGCAAATTGCTTTTGAGGGTTCAACTTGGATGTATCCTTTACTTAAAATACCTGTGGGCTGTGCAAAAAAAAAAAAAAAAAGTGCTTTCTGCCCAATACCTTCTCTTAGTGTCAGTCATAATTCTAATTTGGAAGGGGGGCATAAAAATGAAGAGATCATGCTAAATTGTTATTTAAAAGTATTAGTCACAGTATGCCCAGAAAAGACTGAACAGATGAAAAAAATAAATAGGATAAATGGAACAGAATGCCCAGAGACTGACAAATGTAGCTAACTTTAGACAAAAAAAGGAACATAATAATGAATATATAAAATTTATATAAAAATCAAGAATTTCCTTCCTTTGTTTAGAATAGTCTCTTAGTCTCTTCTGTCTTAAGAATAATTTTTATATATTTTTTTACAATCCAAAATTCTAAGTAAGGGGTGCAATTACACACACACACACACACACACCATTAAAAATAGCATGGAAGATCCCAGTTACCCACGGGATAGCCTCATGTTGATTTTCATATCCTCTGTTGCACTGGTTCTACCTTTGTGCCCACCACCTTAGCATTTTCTGTGTATGCTTTTGAAACTTCTCTCCTAAAAGACACCAGTGATCACTGGTCCATCAGTTCACATTGCCGTTTCAGACTATCCTCACTTTTCTGTAACATCCAAGGCTGCTGACAATGATCTGGTAGAAGCTTTTCCTTCTGTGACTTCAATGTCATTTTCATATTTTTATTCTTCTTCTTTGTCTGTGACGTTTTCATTGCTAGCTGCACTTCTCCTTGCTCTGAAATGTCCCTCAAGAATTTTTCTTGGCTTTATCTCTTTTTTTTCTTATTAGAAATTTCATCTACTATAGTTGTTCCAGTTAGTTTTTTTATGTTGATGACTCATATCCAAAATATGTCAAAGTTTTAAAGTTATACACATGGGTAGAATTCTAGCTCCATCTTTTACTAATTGTGATCTTAGGCAAGTTTTGTAGCCAAGATCTTTAGGACCCTGTTTGGGTAAAATAATAATGCCTTAACTCATAAGGTTGCATAGTTTATAGAATACATATAACATGTAGTTAATGCTCAAATAGTGGCAACTATTTTTAAAGCCATTTCTATAGCCCTCTTCTCTCTTTAGACTTTTTCCCTACAAATTCAGTGTTTATGGGATCCAGATGTCTTAAATCAGAATCTCCAAAATAGTACCTGCTACTAACGTTCCTTTTACTTTTAATGACACCATGGTCTTCTCAGTTATCTAGGCTCAAAACCTTGCTGTTGTCTGAGAAATGGAGGCTTGCTTATGGCCCCTTATATTCAACAGCTTAGACAAATAAATACCCTCTAGGAACATGTCTCTCATTTTCTCCTTCTTTTCCAATACTGTTCCCCACCATTTAAAAAATTTTTTTTTCTTTTGACCTTCCTTGATGATCATTCTATTTAAATAGGTTTCTAATTTATCTCACCATGTCTTTTCTAATTTCCTACTCATCCTTCAGTTCATTTCCAGATTATTGAAGCATAGCTCTAATCATACTGCTCTACCACTTGACTAATAATAATAATAGTAATAATTGTAATAAATGCTCTAACATTATGTTTTTACATAGTAAGCAATGTCCTAAATGTTTTACATGGATTATCTCATTTAGTCCTACCAATAGCTTCATGACCATCTCTTGAACAAATGAGGAAATTGAACCTTAGAGAGCTGGATTAGTTTCTGATGTCACTCAGCTAATAAATGGTGAAATCAAGTTCCACACCCAGGCAGAGTGACTTCAAAGTCTGCTCTCTAATATGTTAGGCTGCCTGACAGCTACTTTCTTATGATCCCCAGCACCCATCAAATATAGTTTAAGTTCTATACTTCAGTCCTCTACAATCTGATGTCAGACTAACAATTCTATGACATCTCAAATCTCTTATATAACACTATATAAGAATTTGTGCATGTGTGGGGTCCCTCAGCCTGGCCAGAGATTGGGGCCAATTGGGGGGCTGGCCAGCTGGGGGGAGGGACTGTGGGAGGTTGGTCGGCCAGGGGGAGGGACTGTGGGAGGTTGGCTGGCTGCAGGAGGTTGGCTGTAGGAGCACTCTGACCACCAGGATACAGTTCTTGCATTGAGCATCTGCCCCATGGTGGTCAGTGCACAACATAGCAACCAGTCGACTGGTCATTCAGTCGTTTGGTTGCTTAGAGTTTTATATATATAATAGTAGATTATGTTCCAGACAAACGGTGACTTGCTAAATTGGCCATGAGCTTCAGTATCTTATACCTTACATCCCTCCATCATTTATGCCTGAAATAGCCTGTGCCTCATTTCTAACAGTTAGAATAATTCTTTATTTAGGCTAAATGATTATTTTAGAATAGCCTTTCTGCATCTTTTCAGGATGTAGTTAGGATTAAGGTATTTATCTATAATCCATGAACATTGTATACTTCTCATACAGCCATTATCACATTTTTTTGTGGGCTATAGTCACTTGTGGATATGACTTATATGACTTGGCTCCCTCACCTAATTGCACAATTCTTGCATGATCAATCATGGGGTTTATTTGTTATGTTTTTAAAAATCTACCCAGTACACTATCTTAGGTATATGAAATGCTTAATTAATGTTTATTGAATGCATAAATGTTTGAGATTGTGGATCTCAATAATTAGGATGCTGATATGGAAATTATGCATATGTTAATTTAATGAGCTCACCAAGACCTTTATTGATATTCATAGTTTAAGGTCTTTACATTTGAGTTGTGTTTTGATTTTCCTGATGAAGTTTTTGAAGGTGTAGAGTTCTGATGTTTTAAATGGGAATTTTAAGACCATTCAACATGATGGACCATGGTAAAGAGAGGACACTAAGAATCCTGGTGAATAAAAATACTCATATAGCTCAAAAGCTTTACTAGGAATCACTATTCCATAATAAGTGCAGTTCACAGAGACTTGAGCATACAAATATAATAATTGCAAAATTTTATTGTTAAGGAGGTTTGATCCAACATTAGACTGTTATGGTTAACTGGTAAAGCTGTTCTAGGGCAGAATTGAATAAGGAGGAAGTCTCATGTTCTAATGGTGAAGGGAGACTATTCTTGCCCAGGGATCGGTTAGGCAAAGATTCAGAAGTAAGATAGAGCTAATGAGTGTGATGGCGATTATAGAGCATGGATGATCTGTTCCTACTGGTTGTGTTTTGTGTGTTGTGATCCCCATTTGAGTATTGATTATTGTCTATTATCATATTCCTCAAGCAGTTCTTACATGTTTCATCCATGTACATAGTCTCTGTCTTCTCTTTATCTTTTTATATCAAAGTTTTGGGGACTAGATTTTGGCAATAATATAATTGGAGAATAGCAGTATAAAATCTGTTTGTGTTGTTATTTTGTTCAGTCTTAATCTAGCTCTCACTTTTTATTGATGCCTTTAGCTTTTCTTGTAGTATGCCTTCTCTTTATTCTTTTTCTTTAGTCTCCTTCCTATTCCTCTGTCTTATTCCTTGTCCTCCCTTCATCTTCTTCCCTCTTCTTCCCAGATTTCTTAATATGGTCATTGCTTAGGAATGTATTCAGTGCTTTCTTTTTTTTTTTTTTTTTTTAGGGAGGTCAATATGCTTCTATCTACATTATTTTGTTTATGCTCAAGACAAATCGAACAGAAGTAGAAGTCACCAAAAAAACTATATTCTCAGAACCCTTGAGCCACACTGTGTTTTGGAATTCAGAATTTTGGGGATTTTAGATAAGTAATCTATACTAATAAAAGGGTAATATGCTAATTAGAGTGGACGTCTTCCGGATGTCCTTCCAGACAAAGCCGCAGTGGCTGCGAGGGCCGAGGCTCAGGCCAGCAGTGGCAGCAGCAGCGGGGTATTGGGAGCGGTACCTTCCCCTGATCTTCCAGGTCGCCTCCCGCAGAGGGAGGCCAGACTGGTGGCTGAGGTAGAGGCCGTTAGGGATGATCAGGCTGGCAGGGGGGCAAAGTTAGGGGCGATCAGGCTTGCAGGGGGCAAAGTAGGGGTGATCAGGACAGCAGGCAGAAGGGTTAGTAGCTGTCAGGCAGGCAGGCAGGTGAGCAGTTAGCAGCCAGTGGTCCTGGATTGCGAGAGGGATGTCCGACTGCCGGTTTAAACCGACCAGGAGTTCCAGATTGGAGAGGGTGCAGGCCGGTTTGAGAAAACCCTCCCTCTGTGCACAAATTTCGTGCTCCAGGCCTCTAGTGTAATTTTATAAAAGTAAATTCTATATTATGTTACATTCCTAGTGGTGTCTTGGCAGCATCCCATGCTCGAAGATATTAATATATTTTTAGTGAAACAATATTGATAAAACATAGAATAAATAAAGACCAAAAAGTCTCACGTACAAATTGCAACTTAATGAGTTTTGGTGCCAAACATATGAGAAAATATATTTTCAAAAAATTTCAGAGATTCCTGGATTTGAGAATTGTGACTAAGGGATTGGACACCGTCCTTAGGCTTTGTCCAGATCAGCAGCAGTGATCTCTAGTCCCGCCCATGTCCCCATGACACTTCCTGTTCCTTTGTGCTCTAGTGTCTAATGTGTGCGCCTATGACTCTACCTTCAGCATGAGGTAGCCCTGCAATTCCAGTAGTCAGCATCGAAGGAAGCAGTCCTCAACCAGTTACAGGTGGGAGTTGCTGAATACACATTTCAACTTCCTCATCGCTCAGGTGGGACCACTGTGAGTGTGTCCGCACAGTGCCCCGGATGTTCTCAGTGGGCAACCGCCCTGGTTGCCCACCGTGGTGATGTGTTCACTAATGTACCATGCACTGCTTTCTTTCCCACCCTGCCTGGCTTCCACACTTCCTATGGGTGCTCCTGAAATCCCTTACCACATAGATTACTTGCATTCAAATCCTCCTCCCAAGGTCTTCTCTGGGCATAACCCACCCTAAGACGTGGACCCCAAATAGAGCCTGGATCTCAGTTTAAAGGATAGTATTATTGCAGACTTTCATGGGGTTGTTAACCACCATTTTTCATGTTTTTAAATTTCTTAGAGTTAAGGGGTTTTAGAATAAGAGGAACATGCTACCAATTTATAGCTGCCACTGTTCATGTTGATACACATTACCGGCTTTCTTGGCGCTGTTGCTGTTTCCTGTTCCCACCTCCCATACTGTGAGCCTACTGTCAGTGTGAACATCTTGGCTGAGATTTTAAAAATCTTAGTATTTTCAGTATTTGCCCCCAGTCTCAGAGAAAATGCTTATTCTCCTGGCTTTAGGCCACAAAGAAGCTGACCTGCAGTGGCTAATTCTCTGGCTAATCTATGGGGAAGTAAGTGGCAGGGTGACTCTGTCTGGAGAAGCCTTTCTCACACCTTCAGATTTCATCCTGTTGGGTGTAGGGCCGAGTCTGACCCTTTGTTATCTATTGCTGGAAATGATTTTTGTGTTCACTTTCTTGCAAGTGAATTGCTTGAGTTAAAAGTTGAAGCTCTTGACACAACTTTAAATCCATTCTAAAAAAAAAGTGAAATTCATTTATAGAGGAACTGAAATCATTAATTATGTTGTAGTGCCTTTTCTTTTTTTATGGTACACGTATTGCTGTGGGTATAGTGCTCTAAAACATCTGCTGGGTAGTCCGTTATAGCGGCACAAGAATGCTTTTACATGAATGCCATGAAACAGCAGATGCTTCTTAACAACAACTTCCCAATTCATTTAGGAAACAAGTCAGTGCTGGATTTGGTTTTTCCTTCAAGTGTGGTAACTGTGGGCAAATGGTTCCAAAGAGGTTAGAATGGACAAATCCAGTCACTATGTATAATTTTTTAGGATGCTGCAAGTTGGTCTAAGAGCCTTATCTAATAGCGCTTTAATAAAATTAGCATTTTTCTTCTATGCAAATAATTCTTTACCATTATAAGTAATCAGGAAAATACATTAATGCAGTATTACCAGCATAAGCTTCTTTCATTTCCTTTGGAAACTTCTGTTAAATGTTGACTTATCATTAGCATTACAAATAGGAAAAGAGGTTGAAAACCCAGGCTTAGTAACAGGGAGAAATGGGGATCCAGTAATTGGAAGTCAGACATAGTTCCTTCCAGGAGCAATTTCTCTCACCTCAGAGATAGATTATGCGGCTCTAGTGATGGCCACATGCCCTTTGCACCAGCCTTGGTAAGACAGGCCTTCTCCTCAGTTCACACAGCAGGTGGTCACCCACAGGTTTGTTCTGAGGTCTGAGGGTCCCAGAGAAATTACTGCTGCTATTCCCCACTCCGGCTCTCCCCCCAAGCCTTTGCTGTGTGATGGTCTCTGTTACAGGAAGTGCATGGTCACTGAGATTTCCCTGTTCAAGAGATCTTCCCTTCAGTGGCAAAGCTTCTTGGCCAGGTTAACACGCCCAGCCTGTAACATTGGTCGGTGTATCAGATCCCTTTCCTCTGAAGATCAGATTGGAAGGTGGAATCAGGGAGCTTTGTGTGAAACAGGAAAACAAGGTCATGAAATGCTAGATGTAGGGGATGCCGAAGGTTCGTTCTGCCTTCTTCACAATGTGGTTTAACAATGGCCTGGGCCGCCTGCATAGTCTTTAAAGTGGACGATGCATCACCCAGAGGGCTTGCAGGTCCGTCCAACCTCTGGTTTATAGAATGGAAATAGGAACAGACAGTTTATAGGATGGAAACAGGAACACACAGTTTATACTCATTCCATTTATTTATTTCATTTAACAAATACTGATTGAATGCTTACTGTATGCCAGATACTGTTTGGGATGCTTGGGAGACCCGAGTGAATAAGAGAGGTGTAAGCCTGTCCTCCGGGCACTCACAAGCGAAGGGGTGTGTGTGTAATGTAGAGCAGAAGTATCTCCCTGGCCCCAGACCAGATAAAGCCTCAAGATGCATTCTTACATTCTCACAGCATGTGCAACACTATAATCAAATAATTGTTTATGCAATGATTTGTTTTCCCCACCCTCCCTCTAGTTATAAGCTCTGTGAGAGCAAAGACTGTGTCTCTTTTGCTCACCAGCATCTCTGCAGTGGCAGCACCATGCCTAGTGCATGGTAGACACTCAGTAATCATGGGTGAGTGAATGTGTGCGTGCTCTGTCCACACACATGGCACACATGTACGTACATGTGAGAATGAGCAAAGCTGAGAAAAAAATTTGAGGGGCATTCTCAAGAAGAAACTATCACTGAGGGCAGGAGGACTTGTGAACAGAATTAAGCATACAAGGGGACTCTTTAGTAGGCTGCAAGAAGAGTTTGTTAAGAGGAAGTTTGGGTGGTTACAGGTGGCAGGTGTGACAAGTTCTAGGTGATAATGCAGTCTGGTGAACTTGGAGTTCCTGAAAATCTATCTGGGTGGATGGTGTGATTGTTAAGCTAAAAATAAACCCCGGGAACGTGAGTAGGACATCAAAAGGGTTGGTGCTATATACAACTGGTTAACATGTGAAAGAGCTGAAACAAAAAAAGTTTAAAATCTCACACACCAAATTTATAGATGTGGCAAAATTATATATACCCTGGGGACTATGTGCATTTTTTCTGGTAGGGCTTATTGTGATGATAATTTTATTGTTATTTGTATGGTGATTTAACATATCTCCCTCCTGTAGGGCACAATGTCTGTTGCTCTCCCCTCTGTTCCCAGAGTCTAAGACAGTGTCTGGAACTATGGCTTGCTGCCTATTTTTGTATACAAGCTAAGAATGGTTTTTAAACTTTTATATGGTTGAAAAAGAATCAAAAGAATAATGTTTCATGACATTAACATGATATGAAATTTAAATTTTAGTGTCCATAAATAACATCTTATTGGAACAAAGCCACACTCATTAATTTACATATTGTCTAGGCTGCTTTCATGCTACAATGGCAAAGTTAAGTGGTTTTGACAGACACATAACGGTGCACAAAGCTTAAAATATTTACTGTCTGGCCCCATTTTTTTTTGTTTGTTAATCCTCACCCACCGGAGGATATTTTTTCCATTGATCTTTTTTTTTTTTAGAGTGTGGAAGGGAGGGGAAGAGTCAGAGAGAGAGAAAAACATTGATGTGAGAGAGACACATCCATTGGTTGCCTCCCATACACGCCCCAACCAGCGATCAAGCCTAAACCAACGGACATGACCTTGACTGGAATCAAGCCCAGGACCCTCCAGTCCATGGGCCAATGCTCTAACCACTGAGCAGCCGTCTAGGGCAGTGATGGCGAACCTTTTGAGCTCGGCGTGTCAGCATTTTGAAAAACCCTAACTTAACTCTGGTGCCGTGTCACATATAGAAATTTTTTGATATTTGCAACCATAGTAAAACAAAGACATATTTTTGATATTTATTTTTATATATTTAAATGCCATTTAACAAAGAAAAATCAACCAAAAAAATGAGTTCTTGTGTCACCTCTGACACGCGTGTCATAGGTTCACCATCACTGGCCTAGGGCCTGCGTGGCCCATTAAGAAAATGTTTACCAACCCCTGGCCTAGAACATAGAAGATACCCTGTAACATTTAATGAATTAATGAATAAGTTAATTAACATACCTATTATGGGGCAGTTTTACACTTTATCTTGTTTAATAACCTTTAAACAAGGAAAGCATGGGAGGAATGACCATCATATCACAAGTAAGGAAACGGGGGCGCAGAAGAATTAAGTGACCTGCCCATCCAGTGAGTGGCAAAGCCAGGGACTGAACCCAGGTCTAACTCCAAATTCCATGCCCTTTGCCACCTTTGACTGTACTGTGCTTCTCTAATATCTGGATATTTTTAGCTGAGATTTGGATTTGCATCCTTATACCCGGTAGAAAGATGAGAATTTTCAGCATGTTCTCATTGCTGCTGAAACAGTATTATTTAAAAGCAGCACCAAGTCTTTGTCCCGGCATAGGTGTAGTGCCTGCCTGGCATGTGGTAGGTTCTTCTGGAAGTTTCTAGAGGACTCTCCTGGTTAAAAAAACAAAACAAAACAAAACAAAACAAAACAAAAAAGCAAAAAAAACAAAACACACACACACACACACACACACACCAACAACAACAAGCAAACTTAATAAAGCCCCATTCACAGCCACACACCTCAGAGAAAGCTTTGATGGAAGGAGCCGATGGCTTACTTGCTCCTTTAAGACAGTTCTCTGCTCATTCTTAGATGTGATGTTTCCTTGTGCTGTAGGATCCACAGCCTCTGGATTACTACGGTGCTTGCCTTTCAGCCTATTTATCAAGACCTTATCATTTTTACTCTTTGGCAGTGAAATTTACTCATTTGTGGATTTGAGCAAAGAAGTTTATTCATATGCTAAAGGAATTTGCAGTTTATTCATCAAGACATTTAGAAATCTCACTTGTTTAAATTAGGGGAGTGCTATCTCTTACTTTAGAAAATGACTGCAGCCAAACTTCAGCCTATTGGATTCAATTATCATCATTCTATTAAGGCTCAGAATTTATCATCCCTTCAGGAAATCGAACGTGACATCCGAAGATAGAAAAAAAACAGAAAAGGGGAAAGTTCACCAAATGGAGACCCAGGTTCTGCTTACTACTTATAAAAATACAATAAAACGACATTAAAGAAGGCCTGAAGGTGGACTTGGAGGGGTGGGCACACTCGGGTCAAGGGGCCACAGCTTGTTTTTATAAATGAGGTTCCCGGGAGTACATCCACCACCGTTCGTTTACATGTTGCCAACGGCTGCACTCATGCTCCAATGAAGAGACCTCATGGCCCACGAAGCCTAAACTATTTACTATCTGGTCCTTTCAGAAAACATTTGCAAACCTTTGGAACCAGGCACATAAGAAAAATCAGAAGAGCAAGGCTTGTTTAATATAGAGAAGAGAAATCTGATGCCAATGAATTGGCTCATACTTCTGAGAGGATATTGTATAAAAGATGACTCTTGTTTCATAATTCTCTGCAAAGGAAAACCCAGTGGAGACTGAGTTACCCTGTAGCACCAGGACATGCTCTGTCTCTGGAGTTAAAATGTAGAGTGGCAGATAAGGTAACTCTTACACATTGGTAGTAACATGCACGGTGCAAATTTTACCCCTTTTGGCACCCCAGATTCCACTTTTAAAGATTCCTTTTGATTAGGGTTATTGCTACATATCTGCTGCTGAATGCCACGATTGATAAAGGAATAACATACTAAGGCATTAATGGCCATTGATACTTTAGCGAGAATTAATCAACTCAGAGGAAGAGGAGAACATGAAATATTATTTTTGGACAGGAGGAGAAGGGAAAGGGCCAGCAAAAAAGCCTGGGTCCCTGGGGGTGGGGGTGCTGAGTTGATGTCTTTGGTTACTGGAGGCGCATTAGGCTCCCACCAAGAGGAGACCAACTGAGACAGCGCTACTCCTGGAGATGGAGATGAGCAGTCAGTGAGGGCAAACTGGTTGTGGCATAATTTTGAGTCTTGATGACTGGGCTTTCCTGATGCTGTCATCTCATAGACTGTGTTATCTTAACTGAAGAATCCTAAAATAGACCCTTTAAATATTTGTGAGGCAAGGCTTCCTGGAGTGGTCTGCTGACACCTGCATTAGCATCACCTGGGATGATGTAAATAAGGTGGGTCCTTAAGTCCCATCCCAGAACTGCTGAGTTCAAAAGCAGAAGTGTGAGGATGGAGCCCGAGAGGACATATGTTTAATATTCTCTACCCCCCCCCCCCCAAATCTGAATGTCTTGGCTCCGTGAAGGAGCCTGAGGACTTAGGTTTATGTCCTGGCCGTTTCTTACTTGCTGGGTGACCTAGAGCAGGGGAGCGAATGACATAATGTACACGAATGTGCTTTGAAAAACTGTACACCCTTGTCACTGATGCTGGCCTTTCTTATGTAGCATGCTAAGGGTAGCTCTGAATAGGAATACATTTGATTGATTCTGAAGCTCAGAATACCAGGTGTATTTACTTAGTCATGATTTCCATAATGAATTCTGATGTTCAAAGCCTTATTCTGCTAATACTGCTTTAGCTGCCCAGGAATCTTAAGAAGTAGGTAAGAAGAACCTAACTTTTCCTTTAAAAATCCTTCTGAGCCCTTCTGGTTTTTCCCCAGAACATAATGCCTTTTTATCTCTTGTTCTGATTTATGAACTAATTGTCATTGGCATATGATGGGTGCTATTAAGGGTTATTTCTGTTCCCTGCTATGGGGAACTGTCTCTCTGCCATGGAAGCTAAGACACAGCCTCTTCTGCAGTCCACCTTGGACTCAGCCTTTTTGCTGGCTGCCCGGCTCTGAACTCAACCGGTTGTACTGTCCTGAAGGAAGCAGTGCCCCTAAGAAGTACAATGGAGCCAGATGCAAACACCAGAAATCTGCCAGATGCTTTGGTTTCTGCGTCCCCTCCTTCCTGCCTTGCCCTTGCGCTTGCCAGGCTGCAGAAAAGGATTTAATTCCACAGGAGACAGATTCTTTCTCTCAGTGGGAACCCACATTGGCCATGCTGATGCTAGCTCACTCCCCTCTGACGGATCTGGGAGAGCAAAGAATGGCGCCTCTTTTTTTCCTTTAAAAAAAAATCAGGAGGAGGAGTGATAATATTACCGGGAAAGGGGAGCCTCGCTGAGATGCTATTCTTGGGATCGTCCTGTTGACCACCCCTTATTTCATGGTCGCTCCAGATGCTGTCAGACACATGGCTGCCTGTGTTGAACCCTCTCTTGTGTTCTAGATACTACATTCACAGTTGCTAAAAGAATACGCTCTTATGACAGTCACATACGTAAGCCACAGAGATCATGAAAAAAGAGTCATTCTAGGAGTAAAGATAGTGAAAAGACCACTTTGGTGTGAAATGATGAGCACGTGAAACAAAAAAGGGCCTGCTTACTGGAATCTCACATAGATTATTTTTCTAATTCACCATATCTGTTTTAATAGTTAAAAGTTTTTCTTAAGGGACTCATTTTTCAGTTGTTTGTCAAAAGGCTTTGACGGTTTTTATCACTTCTGAATATATGGAAAGGCTGTTGGCTCAGGGAAATCACACGAAGTTTGTTTCTTAACCCATTTTTCCATTGTGATTAGATGGCTTGTGTGCACTCAGAACCAGCACTGCCCTGTGCCACTCGGGCTTCTAGGCTGTGATTCTGATCTGTTAATGTGAGGTCTGAATTGAAGACCTGACTGGTAGAAGATAAACAAATTGACTCTCTTTTCCTCAAGGGGTATTATGAATAAAGCTCCTTACTTATGTTTTCTCAGTAATAGTAATAGAGATTTTTAGTGATAGAAGAAAAGTTTTTCTTCCTTCAATTACTTTTCCTTGCAGGCTAAATAGAGATAGGGATCTCATTTCTTAAGCCCAATATACCATTTGGGGTTTTTTTTTCAATAAAATATCTATAAAGTGTCTCCAGCATGATCCCCATTTAATGGGATTTAGTTGCAAAGCTTAATTCATATCAGATTTTCTAAATGAGAGATCACTGTCAACTTATTGTTAATTGAATTAAATAAAATCAAGGTTTCTATAATTAATGTGAACCACTTAATCTTTTAGCTCCTTGAATGAGTGTAATTTCCTAAACACAGGTATCTTCTCATTTAATGAAATAGCAGTACTTTGAGGAAAATAAATGTACATGTGCCTTTTTTTTTCTAATAACTCTTAATGTAAAAATACCCAAATCCTTAAAAATTTTAATAAAACAATAAAAATAATAACATATTATCAAACTTACCAAAAATGTTAACATTATGTGGTCCAAAACGTAAGTTCAAATTAACTATAATAATGGTTAAGGAGTGGCTAATATTGTTCAAAGAGAAATTATTTCAGTGTCAGTAGACATGGGTTATAGCTCTACCTGTGCCTCCACCTACTTGGTGACATTGGGGACACCACCAACCTTTCTGGGCCTTGTGTATATCTGCAAGGTGAGTGTGTTGGCTAGACGAAATTCACTAGAGTATACTGTAACATGGTATCAGAAACTTTTATCTTAATTTATCCTATTTTGGAGAATTTAAAATATTCACAAAAGTACACAATGGTATAATAATGGTAAAGCACCTATGGACTCAGCAAGCAGCCTCAACCATCATCACCCCACGGCCAATCAGCCTCTCGCACATCTCTGTCCTCTGGCCCTTTCCTGTGTCACTTTAAAGTTATTCCCAGACCTTAAATGCTATTTCATCCCTCTGCCATCTGTTTTGTTAGCACTTGAGGTCTTAGAAATTTTATTTAAAAAACAAAATTTCGCCGAAACCGGTTTGGCTCAGTGGATAGAGCGTCAGCCTGCGGACTGAGGGGTCCCAGGTTCGATTCCGGTCAAGGGCATGTACCTGGGTTGCGGGCATATCCCCAGTGGGAGATGTGCAGGAGGCAGCTGATCGATGTTTCTCTCTCATCGATGTTTCTAACTCTCTATCTCTCTCCCTTCCTCTCTGTAAAAAATCAATAAAATATATTTAAAAAAAAATTTCAAATTGCTTCACTATTTCTTTCCTTTTCATTTTTAATTGAAAATTTTGAGATAACTATAGATTCACATGCATAATAAGAAATAATCTGAAAGATCCCCTGTACCCTTTACCCAATTCCCCCCAGTGGCAACATCTTGCAAAACTATAGTATCACAATCAGGATATTGGCATCCATACAGTCTACTTATCTGATTCAGATTTCCTCAGTTTTACTTGTACTGGTGTGTGTGTGTGTGTGTGTGTGTGTGTGTGTGTGTGTGTGTGTGGTTCTATATCGTTTTATCACAAGTGTAGGTTTCCGTATCCTCCACCACAGTCAAAATACTGTTTTATCACCACAGGATTCCTCATTTTGCCCTTTTGTAACCACACTTCCCTCCACAACCCCCCACATTACATCTTCTTTGTTTTTTATTTCTAAAATTTTATCATTTCAAAGATCTTACCTAAATGGAACCAAACAGTCTGTAACCTTTTTGTTTTCTTTTGTTTCAAGAGGATTTAGTTTAATTTTTCAGTTACAGTTGACATACAATATTATATTAGTTTGAGCTATGCAACACAGTGATTAGACATGTATATGCCTTATGAAGTGATCACCCTGCTAAATGTAGTACCTATCTGATACCATACATACCTATTACAATGTTATTGATTATATTCCTTATGCTATACTTCACATCTCCATGATTATTTTAATAACTGGCAATTTGTACTTCTTAATTTCTTTCACATTTTTCACTAATCCCCAAACTCCCTTTAATTTGGTGGCCAATTTGTTCTTTGTATCTATGAGTTTGTTTCATTTGTTGGTTTGCTTTGTTTTTTAGATTCTACATGTAAATGAAATCATATGGTATTTGTCTTTCCCTGTCTGACTTATTTTACTTAACATAATACCCTCTAGGTCCATCAATGTGTCTGCAAATGGCAAAATTTTATTCTTTGTTTTTAATATATTTTATTGATTTTTCACAGAGAGGAAGGGAGAGAGATAGAAAGTTAGAAACATCGATGAGAGAGAAACATCGATCAGCTGCCTCCTGCACATCTCCCACTGGGGATGTGCCCGCAACCCAGGTACATGCCCTTGACCGGAATCGAACCTGGGACCTTTCAGTCCGCAGGCCAACGCTCTATCCACTGAGCCAAACCGGTTTCGGCAAAATTTTATTCTTTTTGTGACTGAATAAAATTCAGTGGTATGTTTGTACCACTGCTTTACACATTGGTCTATCAATAGACCCTTAGGTTGATTCCATATCTTGGTTAGTATAAATAATGCCAAGGGGTACATATATCTTTTCAAATTAATGTTTTGGATTTCTTTGAATAATTACCCAGCAATGGAATTGCTGGGTTGTATGGTATGCTATTTTTAGTTTTTTTTGAGGCACCTTCACACTGTTTTCCATAGTGGCTGCACCAATTTATAATCGCACCTACCTTGCATGGGGGTTCCCTATTCTCCACATCCTTGCCAACACTTATTTGTTCCTTTATTGATGATAGCCATTCTGACAGGTGTGAGGAGATATCTCATTGTTCTTTTAATGTGTATTTCTCTGATGATTAGTGATGTTGAGCATCTTTTCATATGTCATATGTATTTCCTCTTTGGAGAAATGTCTATTGAGATCCTCTGCCCATTTTTTAATTGGATTGTTTGTCTTTTGGGTGTTGTATGAGCTTTTTATATATTTTGGATATTAACCCCTTATCTGATGTATCATTGGCAAATGTATTTTTCCATTCAGAAGGTCGTCTTTTCATTTTGTTGATAGTTTCTTTTGCTGTTCAAAACCTTTTTAGTTTGATGTAGTCCCATCTGTTTATTTTTTCTTTTGTTTCTTTTGCCTGGGGAGACATATCCAATGAAATTATTTCTAAGAGAAATGTCAAAGATTTATTGCTTATGTTTTCTTCTAGGAGTTTTATGATTTCAAGTTTTATATTTAAGTCTTTAATCCACTTGAGTTTATTTTTGTATGTTGTATGAAAAAGTTGTCATTTCATTTTTTCATGCATCTGTTTAGTTTTCCCAATATCATTTATTGAAGAGACTATATTTTTTGTATATTTTTTCCTACTTTGTCATTAGTTGATCATATAGGCATGGATTTATTTTTGGGTTCTCTATTCTGTTCCATTGATCTATGTGTATGTTTTTATGCCAGTACCATGATGTTTTGATTACCATGACCTTGTAGTATAGTTTGATATCAGGTAGCATGATACTTCCACGTCTGTTCTTCTTTCTCAAGATTGCCGTAGCTCTTTGGGGTCTTTGTAATTCCATATAAATTTTAGGATTATTTTTTCCTAATTGGTATTGGTATTTTGATAGCGGTTGCATTGAATTTGTAGATTGCTTTGGGTAGTATGGACATTTCAATGATGCTACTTCTTTTTATCATTGAGGATGGTATAGCCTTCTGTTTATTTGTATCTTCTTCAGTTTCTTTCTTTATTGTCTTATAGTTTTTTGAGTACAGGTCTTTTACCTCCTTGGTTAAATTTATCACTAGGTATTTTATTGTTTGGATTGGCTTTTATCGTTTGCATAATTCCTGGGAGACTTCACAGGTGGTTGTGTATGTCAGGTTTGCTCTTTTCATTGATGAGTAGTGTGGAATGATATACCACAGTTACCTGATTTAACCACAACCTGTTGGAGAACAGCTAACCTGTTTCAGTTTTTGGCTGTTCTGAATAAAACTGCTGTGTACAGGTTTTTCCATTTTTCTGGGACAAATACCCAAGGGTATAATTGGTGGGTTCTGTGATAAGTACATGTTTAGCTTTATAAGAAACTGGCATATGGTTTTATATTCCAAGCAGGAATGTGTAAATGATCTAGTTTCTCTGCAACTTCACCAACATTTGAAGGTGTCATTATTTATTTTAGTCATTCTGATAGATATGGAGTGCTATCTCATTGTAGTTTTAATTTTCATTTCCCTGATGGCTCATGATGTTGAACATCTTTTTCTTATGCTTATTTGTCATTTGTATATCATCTTTGGTGATCTTTTGCATTTTTACTCCTTCATTTGCTGTTTTAGTTTGTTCAGGCTTGGGATGGAGGTGAAGTTGCTGGTAAATTATCTATGAAGTTTGTTATCGTATACTTAGGTGGGAGGAGACAGATCTGCTACTGATATAGATAATATTGCTTACTTCAGTTCTCAGCTCTGTGTTAGAGTCACTGGAAATACAAAGATGAATAATACAAGAATATTAGTCTTGAAGTTCTGAATCTATCTGGCACTTTTGGAAAGGGAAACAGAAAATATGTAGAAGTCTATAATTTCTAAATTGCTTGACTTCAAGGGATAATATTTGCATGAGTATCTTAAAGGTGAACACAAATGATGGAAAGAGCCCACAGGCCAAGGATTCAAATCCATTTAATATGAGTTAAGTATGCAAAAATGCCTTTGCACATAGATGGTTTCCTAGAGCAGGGAACTGACGACACTCCCAATAGAGGAGTAGCACTCCAGCCTTCAATTTCAGAAAAGCATGCAGCTGCCGGTGAGAGCGGTGACTGGAGTGAGAGCTAACAGGTTCCTCAAGAAGTTTCTTCTGTCACCTCTCCCTTGGGCCTCCTAACTCTTCCAGAGAATTTAGATCTATGTCTGATTGATCACCAGTTCCAAGTACCTGGTGTCAACCCCAGCACATGCCTGAGTACTTAATTTGAGTTTGGACAAAGAACGTTCTTTCCAGGAATTTTATCCTCCCTGGCAGGACTGAATCTCAAGCAGTCTATTTTTGTAGTTTTCTGCAGCAATTAAGGACTCAAGTATTTACTTAAGAATTGAACAATGATCGTCTAAGGAGAGAAAGAGCTCAATAGAAAAGTATAAGGAATAAACACACACACACACACACACACACACACACAAATCTAATTTTTAGTAAAGGTGCATTAAAAATCAACGGGAAAGATGGACTATTAGAAATCATCTGGGAAAAATTCCTACCTGACACCATAACAAAAACAAAATTTAGATGGATTAATGATCTAAATGTAAATTTAAAAACATGTGCATGTGTGTGAGTATGTGTGTAGAATAAAGGAGTTTAATATTATTATAAATTTTAAGGATGAGGTGGGAAGTAGCCAGAGGCCTTTTAATGAAGACAGGTACAGAGTAACTACATAAAAGTAAAATAAATCTTTATGATAAAATGTACAAGAAACAAAGTTTAAAAAAACTGAGTGAAAATATTTTATATACATACACACACATATATACATGTCATATAATCTTGCACACCTCTGTTTTTCTATGGAGATGGGTATATACTATTAGGTAGATAGATATCCAATAATAAATTATCATTTTTGATATACAAAGAATTTATATAATTTAATAAGAAAAATAAAAATTAAATATCAGAAAAATAAGCAAAGGATAAGAACATGAAAATCACAAAAGGATACAATTTACCAATAAACAGATGAATAGATGTTCACATTCACTAGTAATCAACAAACTAGAAATTAAAACAATGACATTTAAAAACTCATCGAATAGGCAAAAATTTAAAACACAAATAACTCAGTATTTATGGGCTATGGGAAAGAACATTCTCATACATTTCTGCTGGAAATTCGTTTTGCTGAGGACAGATTGGCACTATCAAAATTTAAAGTATGCACACCCTTTGCACAGTAATGCCTCCTTCAGGAATCTGCACCATAGAAAACAGAGGTGCGATAGAGGATATGTGGGTTAAGAAATTCATCGCAGCAGAAAGTTATAATCAACCTAAAATATCTAGCAATGTGGAAATGTTAAAAACAAAACTATGACATAGTCACACAGTGCGATAAAATAAAACCATTAAAAGAAGAAGCAAAATCTATAGCACTGATGTGACACACATGGCAGGATGTCCACAAGTGCAAAATCAAATCAAGAACATATGTATACACAGCATGATTTAACTGGTGGTAGGTGGCTGGATGGGTGATGTGTGTATGTGTGTGCATTTATTCATGTACCAAGAATTTTTTTAAGTGGAAAAATACACAAATGACCTGCTAAGAATGGTTACAAATCTGAAGTATACAAGTGCTAGGTCGAAAGGAATTTTATTTTTCATTTTATGTATTTATGCAGTACTTGCAATTATTCTGTATCACAAAGGTATAATGTTTTATAATGTTGAGAAAGAAAAGAAATGATAAATGCTAAACAACCCAATCATTGACCAAAAAGAAAGAATTTGGTTAAAAGAATTGCTTTAAAAGAAGGTATAGATACCTTTGCCTAATGCAAATTTAAATAAACAAACAGAAAAACCTCTTGCTTGCTGCTGTATTAATTTTCTGTATTTGGATATTTATCTCGGTGATTTCTCTCTGGCTATTTAATTCACTGTGTTTAACTGATAGGGTCTATGGGAGTTTAGTGAAAAACTATTTTGTAACTATCTCCCTCCAGTTGTGATTTATCTCCCCCAATGAACTGCTGGTGAGTGGGGAATTAGTAAAGCAGATACAGATCTGGAGAGTAGTGTGTGGCTTTACTTATCTCCGCAGGGATCCTTATTTCATATTGATAAAGCTTGAAATCCTTCCTGTAGCTCTTTCTGATTGTTCATTGTCGCAGTTACTGTTGTAATGAGAGGTACAAAGAGCCAAGCCAACCTGCTTCTTTCCTTCTACTAAATTAATTTCAAAGGAAATTCTTCAATCCAAGTAAATAATGAATGTGGGTGGAATCAGATTCTGACTCAACATGTCCATTTAATTGCTTCTAAACGTTTAGATACATTCTTAAGAAACCTTCGCACATCATTAAAAATTCAACCAGTAAAGAATGATGGGGTGAGACATGAACTGGCTCTAGCCATCTTTGCTCACAAAACCCCATTTTAAGTTGGCATTAATATTTGCCTTCTCCTCTATTATTATAAATCAAGATTTATTGTAGAAATATACCAAAGACAGCACAATAATAAAACAAATTCAGCACAGGTTTTGAAATGTACCTAACAAAATCAACCTCTTGCAAAATAACTTTCTTATTCAAAATGGAACTGGGAATTGTTCAGCACACAATGAATCATCTTTTGGCAAGTACAATAGAATCTTTAGGGACATTTCACAGCCTCTTGTTCAATTGTTAGGATGTTTTTAGCTTTCACAGGTAGGGAAGAAGGTTGCTTGTATAGCCATCATCTTGCTGCTAAAATTGAACAGTAAAGATTTTTCAGAGTTGCTGTTGTAATAGATCTTTTTGCTTCCCCCCCCCCCTTCCTGTTTCTATGCCCAGAGCTGCTTTGTCTCTCAAAAGCAATCTGGAATTACTTAATGCTAATGTTTTCTGGTTTTACTATTTACCCAGGACTCAAATGATAAACATTAATGTGGGAAACTCCCTTTTTCTTACCTCATGGTTCTATATTTATTTAACTGTTATTCTGCAAGAAGAAAACTGCATCTTTCTCCAGGTTAATGGACTCCTTTTTTATTGACAAACATTGTGTTTTTGCTTTTGCTTTTTTTCAGGAGGCTTTAGAGTTACCCCTGGATGATTCTGAAGTGACTGAGGCCACAGCAGCAACCGAAGTGATTAAATATGAGTATCACGTCTTGTATTCCTGTAGCTACCAAGTGCCTGTGCTTTACTTTAGGGCAAGCTTTTTAGGTAAGACCATGTTGGAAGCTAAATGTAAATTCATAACATTTACATATTAAGGCAGAAAGTAGACTTGGAAAATTATTCTTGAGAGGAAAAAAAATAGAGTTAAAAATAAGAAAACTGTGGGTGAGGTAAGGTTTTTACCAGTAAATTTTCTCATGTTTTAGAAAGAGTATCAGGACTTCAGAGTGAATGATATCATCCCAGCCATAAGTCTGATCTTCAGATTCTTGGCCTCCTGCCCAACGTTGACTAAGCCCCCTGGCCCTTTTTGCTTTACTTTAAACAAGTAGGAACAACTTAAAGCTACAATGTTTATTTATTTCTAACTTTACAGTAAAAATTTCCTTCAATCCTAAGCGATCCCATTATCACAGAGCCCCCATGCCTTTCCCCCAAATGCTAATAATTGCTTCAAGAACTATTTATCCATGGGTTTAAGCTATACTTAAATACAGCACTGACATTTCCTTTGGCCATCTATACATCTCCAGTGCCTTCACTTCCTGCAATGCTGTTACTCAACTCATTCCCCTTGCCAAGAAGGTGGAACACTCTGTCTCCTCTGAGGCCTTTGCTAATAAAGCTTATTTGATCAGCAACCACAGAGTCCCCACTCTGCAGCGCAGCCGTGACTTTCCCCTTCATGTCCTCCAGCTAAACCGGGTCAGCGTTTCCAGGCCCTGCCAGCCCTGGGCTCGGGGACAAAAGGAGTCACCTCCCCAGTCCACCCCCTACTCTATTTCTCCTTCTCTATCTGGGCTCATCAGCAGCTTTTTGCATTTTGAACAGACTTCTAACTTTTTCTGGATAGCTAAGACATCTGAATTTAGCCACTGATATTTTATTTTTAATTAAAAAGTAGCTTAAGCTGCTTTGAATGTGTATTTGGTAGATCTAATCACTTGCTGCCTTATATTGTTTAATGGTCTCTAATTTTGCGGTGTTGGCGGTTTCACAAAGCACTTAGGATTTAAAACACAAGAACAAATTCTCATAGGCTCCCTGGTGAGAAGACTTTAATCTGAGGTGCAGTTCCTAAGAACTGACAATTTGGGGTAAATCTTCAGCATGGGACATGGGGAATTGAGGACAGCGAGAGTTCACTACTTCACAAACTCTTGCTGCGGATTTATCCATATGATTATGACAGGACTTTAAAACACTCACTTCTTTTTGTAATTCGATTTGGTTTGGAGCCCAGAGGTTAGAGGAGGTTTCTTGTTAGTGAGCTGTGCTCTACTAAAAAGTAGGAGGAGATCCATTTGTTTACCAGGGGGAGGAAGTTGTCTTTCTTGGTTTTGGTTTGCAGCGGCTCTTACCTAGTAGCTTCCAGATTCAAAGATATGTCGAGGCTGTAGGTAGAGGAAATAGGACACTGCTTCTTCAATACTGTACTTTCATATAATTAGTATTCACCATAAGCAGTTAATCACCAGAGAAGAGCTCCCAGAGACAAAACAAGTTGTTTAGCTTGTCAGCATTAGGGAATTGGAGGTGTTGAAACATGACTGCTTCTCGCTGGAAGTGGGTCTTGCCGAGGCTGCTGGATGAGCTCATGCGTGTGCTTTGCTCTTATGTGCCAACAGCTCCCCTTACAGCACAGCACGGTAATTGTTCCTGCAAGTCCAATTACATTTTAATGAAATTTGTGTACTTCCTAAGATCTTTTCTGCATGTTGCTTTTCCATTTCTTAAAAAAACAACAACACACAAAAACTCTAGCATTCTTGGATTCTATTTATATTCTTTTAAGATTTCCTTTATTATGCTTAATAAAGAAAAACCAAAACAAGTCATTGGCTTTCTGCAGAAACACTCATTGTTCTTCCCCCTCCCCATTCTGTGCTATATAGAATGAGTATTAGAAATGCTTTAATTTCAGAATTCATTTAGTGCTTGTTCAGACACATTAAAATAACAAATTTAATCTTTGGAGGGCAAACTGAATGTTTTCTTGTGGAGAAACACGAAAAACGGTTCTTTCCTTTATCATAGTCTAATGATTTTTCTCTTTTCCACCTAACTTAACTCAATGGGTGTTCTAAAAATGTATCATCCTTTACTCTGGAGTCATAATTTTTCATTTATTCCCCTCAATCTATTCCCTTTTCCTGTGATATCTGATTTCTCTGGCTTTTCGTCTGTTTGTTAAACAAATCTCTGTCAGTGTGGTGACTAGGTTCCTAGCATCTTCCCCTTGTTCCAGGTCCAGATGTTTCTTTGTCTCATCCTAAGAGCTCGACCTGGAAAGGAGGGTGACTATAAAATTTCTCGCCCAGGGGTCTTTTTATTTTGTTGCTTCAAAAATAGTTCAGTTAGCCTTGTTTTTGGCAGATATTTAGAATTTCTTTTGCATTTGATTGCTATTAAAAATTAGTTTCTCTAGCTTGCTCTGAATTTTCTTGTAATACCGCTCTTTTTTAAGGAAAAGCAAATAATAAGTATTTCCATTTCAACTGATAGTACCTTTTTTAAAATCAACTGGCTTAGATTCCAGAAGAAATCTTTATTTTGTTTCTTGAGATGCAAAGCCTGTAATTATCTCTTATTTCTTTATATTGTTGTGTCCACCAGGCCAACTATTGCCTAAGACTCAGTGAACATGCCACTTGCTCTTGTCACTCCATGACATATTGTATCAAATCACACATAACATATCACATTGCATCATATCATATATCTTGTTACAAGTTGCACCACAACAGACTTATTTGTTTACTTGTTCTCTGTTCCCTATAAGATGGTAAGCTAGAAGTTAAAGTTTTCAGTTAAAAAGAGAGAAGAAGAAAATTAATATTGGGTACTTACAAAATGAGTAAGACATTTTGATACCCACAATATCAACTGTGGTTCAGCATCAGCAGGTGTTTATTGAATGAACCAATGAGGAATTTCTAATCATTTGTGATGGTGCCCTATTTGAACTGCTATGATGGGTTTATATGGGAGGAATTAATGCTGTTGTCTCCAGGAGAGTCAGGACCCAAACCACCTATGTATTGTTACTCTTTAGTCTGATATTTCTCAGAGATTATAGGATTAGTTGACTAAGGAGAATGGAAAGTCCTGAAGACTCAAAGGTGGGCCTCCAAACCAACAGAGCAGCTGCCTTGCTTATATTGACACTTTTTTACTTGATCTTTTATGCAGACAGCTATGCTGAGACAGATTCTGCTTCTGGGGGCCTCTCATTTCTACTGCGTGAGTTTGCAGGAGCTCAGTTTTGTAGGGGGTAACATGCATTTACAAGAACACATATGTTCTTTCCATTGTTCCTTTCCCCTTGACTACTCTTGTCATTATGGGTTTGGGAGAGGTAGTGGGACATACTTAACACCATTTATTATCCAGCAGTGGGTGAGAGGCATTTGCACTTCTGTCAAGTAGTAATAAAGAGCCTGTATTTGAATAGTGCTTTGTAGTTTCTGAAGTCCGTTCTCACAAAGCATTGATGTCAGTGCCCACTGGTGGTTGTTTTTTCTTTCCTGTTTTCTAAGCACACACAGTATTTTAAATTATTTGCATCATGCCAAAGGCTTCTATCTACTACCCATTATTCCATCACCTTCTAAAGTCTCATCTTCCCTTTTAGGGACATGGCTTTGGTCAAAAGCTGATGGAAAACAGAAACGTGGTAAAAACCTTACATATACCTACTGGCTTTGACCTCACTACAGTTCTAAGCTCATATATTTTCCCCATTTCACTGATATAGCTAGAGATTTCTATATTTCAGCTTGAATTCTGATTTTATTTCTTCTTTGTTCCTCCTTTTTTCCTTTGTTCTCAATCTCTATTGAAAAATAGACAAAGTGGTTATTCTCATTTTCAAAATAGTTAACTCTTGGGCTGACATATGGGTTCTTCTTGGGAACCATTTTTGACATATTTCTTTAATTAGTCAGATGGGCTGCTTTTGAATAAGGAGGGAAACATTTCTCCCATCCTGAATGTCTGTTCTTTCTGTAGATCCATTCTATTATTGGCCCAGGGAGTAAGAGTATAGAATTAAAAATGTAACCCAGATATTTTATGTGGAAGATCTGTCCACTTGTTATATGCCTGAAGGATGCTCATGGAGAAATAGGGCAAAAGAAATAGCCAAAGAATTATTTCTTCTCAAAGGCAGCATGAACCAAACTAAGATAAAGGCCAGCACAAAGGACAAATAATGGAAAGTTTAGGATGAGAACAGTGCATGACTCATCAAGGAGGAGGAGGCAGAGGCTTGTCCATGCTTTGGAACAAGAGGAGGCCTTTGAAATGCAAAGAAGAGAATGATAGGGACCCTGGAATAATGGGGGTTGGAGGAAGTTAGAGAATAAAAATAAAATCCATACCTCTGTCCAACGACCTGCAAGGGAAGGTAGCAGGTTGGCTTTTCTGAAGAAACTGGGAAAAGAAACTGGAAAAGGGGAGAAGGGCAAGTGCCCAACTGTAGGCTGGAGGGAACGTGGCATATTTGGGAGAGAGGGAGAGGCCAGATTGCAGTAGGGTTTTCTTGAGATGAATTGTGGAAGAAATGATTGAAAGGTATTTGAGATCAAATTATGGACTAGATCATGGATGGGAAGGGATTGGATTGAAAGAGACTGAGCGGAAGTGAATGGGACCAGAGGAGGGATTTCCTAGAGCAGAAATCATGACTGAGTAAAACAGAGGAATAAATGAAGATGAAAATAAATCATGGAGAATGAAGTTTTAGTAAAAGGAGTTTGGCTCTTTCTGTATTGTTAGCATTGTATTAAACTTTTTAAAATAATAACCTCTTAGAGAAAATGAGTTAGAAAGAACATATTTTCAGGGAAAAATTATTATTGTCAACAGAGTGAGAGTGAAAGCAGCTTGTTGAACAAAGTAAAAAAAATAAAAAAAGTGGATTAGAGAGGTACGTAAAGACCAAGGCAAAAATGATTCTAGTTAATTATTACAATGAGCAGAAAATAGAAAATAGTTTGACAAATGATTTAATTTAGAGTCTTTGTGATTGTACAGATTGCTTCAAAAAGTTCATATATGCCACTTATATTTATGTAACTAGTTAGTAAATCTAGCCAGACATTATAATGAAATGGAACATGAATTTGGGGAGATTAAAAAGAGATTCTAGGGATTAAAGTGAAATTTGAAGAGCAAGCAGTGAAAGTTATTAAGAAAAATAATGAAAACTTATTTAATTAATACAAAATACTCAAACTGAAAAGTCCAAATAATAGAGGAAATTTAATGAAAAGTACAGTATTTGTTCAATCTTGTAAATGTTTGAAACATTATGGGGAATTAACGTAGAAGTAGGATGCTGGGTTGGAACATAGGATAGGAAAAGAATCTCATTGAAAAATCAAGCCCTGATTTAAAAGTGTATTAAAGAAAAGGTGTCAGAGAAATGTGAAACAAAACTGCAGGGACCTATGTTAGTATAAAACACCACATACTCCTGGCTGGTGTGGTTCGGTGGTTGAGCATCGACCTGTGAACTAGGAGGTCATGGTTGGGGCACGTGCTCAGGTTTCAGACTCGATCCCCAGTCGGGGGCATGCAGAAAGCAGCTGATCAATGATTCTTTCTCATTGATGTTTCTCTCTCTCCCTCTCCCTTCCTCTCTCTGAAATTAATAAAAGCATATTTTAAAAAAAACACCACATACACAGAAAGCAACAGATTTTAAATGGATCCAAAGGCCAGAAAGAGGACATGATTTATTCCCTTACTTGCAAGAGATTATGCTTTCACTTTCCTAGATAAATGTCTGTTTGTGGTACTGGAAGAAACATTTATTTGCTTACTCTTGGGAAAATCAGCCCTGTTTGAAAAATCTATTAAAACATACATGACTGCCTACTGTGTGCATAGCACAAAAGCTCATTAGCCTATTTTAAAAATATGCTGAAAAAAATCACTGCACAGCTTGAAACTAGTTTATTGCTTTTATCCTCCTTTAAAGTCATAGAGTTATTCGAGTTCATGTACTAGGTGTTATGCTGAGAAAGTGGAGATTGCATTCTCCTTGGGTTGGTGGTGGAATAGGGGTAGTCAAGATGCAGCTACGGGCATAAGAGGTCCATGTTCCGGGAGTAAGGAGGTGTGAACAGAGCCAGAAATCCAAAATGCTGAGTGCTGGGGTGTCAGACCAACAAGCTGGATCAAAACTTCGGGATACTTTGAATAGGACTGAAAGTAGAATGTCTTCTGCTTTAGAACCAGTAGGCGCAGTGTTATGTACCTTGTGGTGTGGTCCTCAGAGTCCTGATGAGTAGTGGTATCTTGGGACATTTTCTGATTTCTCAAGAAGGGCTTATATGTATTTCTGCCAGGTTAAGTGTTTAATTTAATTTAATTTAAATGAGAAGTTACAGCATCGGGCATTATGATAGGTTTCTTAACACAGTGTATGGATAGTTTCAAGTGACCCAAAATTATTCCTCTTCGTGTTGTATGCTGGGCATTTTTCTCATAAAAATCTACCTATATAAAAGGCTAATATGCTAAGTGTCCTTCCCACCTTCTGACTGGTCACTATGATGTGCATTGACCACCAAGGGGCAGATGCTCAATGCAGGAGCTGCCGTGAAACACACCATTTTATAGAGAAACGGCAGCGCGGAGCTGGCCGACAAAGCAACACTCGGCTTCCCCCAAGTGGGACACAGGCCCCGCCACCACCCCGGAGCGACACCCCACTAAATCGTAGCCAACACTGTCAAGGCCCCATGGCCAGCCCTTAACAGTCGCTGTGGGTACCGGGTAATGACATCACATAGCAAAGCCCGGCTTCCTCTCCCTAGTGACGACTAGCCTCCTTGCAGTTTCCTCAGCCCAGGAACACAACTTGCTTTATAGCCAGGTGCGAACATTTTACACTTGAACAGAAAGTCTGTGAAGTGTTTTCCCATGCCTCATCTCATTTGATCCTCACAGAAGTCCTGGAGTACATACATAGGAATCACACTCAGTGGAATCCTATTTTCTTTTTACTAGCTGGAAAATGGAGATTTAAGAAAGCTTAGACACTTGGTCCAACTGAAAGAAGTAAGAAATGGTGGAACTTGAAAATGACTTTAGGTTTTCTCACTACGCAGAATATAGTCAAACACTGCTGCAGTTACCATTAAATATTTTATCCTTTGTTCTCCCTGTGTAATCTACAATAATAATCTGCTTCATGTTGATATTTACTGCTGTGTTGCTGACAATTACCTGAAAGAGAAGTTGGGGTGCTTCACTGGGCTGGAAAAGGTTTAGCTAAATCAGAAAGCAGGTCTAATTAAGCAAGTTTATTCTATACATATAAAAGGCTAAGTTGACATGCACACATATAAAGCTCTCGCTTGTGCCAATCGCACTTGTGTGTTCCCACCTGTCATTGTCGATCATGAATTTGGTTGACACTTTTATTATAGAGAAAGGGCGTATAGCGATTTTAAAATATTTCCTCTAAGTAATTTCCTTTCAATGTGCACGAATTAATGCACTGGGCCACTAGTAGATTATAACATTCATAAACTTCATCATGTGATTTAAAGACACCTTACATTTATTTTCTACTCAAAATTACTAAGCAAATATTTAACATTTTAAAAGTTGGGGCTGATAATTTGGAATGTAGATTATTAATAGGCAAGAGTTTTAAACCATTTATTAGGACTATATTAGTTAGGTATATTTGGTTGCAAATAATTGAACCTGACTATGATAAGCAGAAAAGGACTTATTGGGAGGTTAGATCATAGAGTCAACTGAAGGAATTAAGAATGACAAGATGAAGAAATGCCTCTGTTAGGCTTTAGTGGTGCAGAATGGGGCTCTGTCTTCCATTTATTTTGGAATTTCTCTCCCAAATTGGAAGTATGTTTGAATACTGAAAATCAAATATCCATAGTATTTTCATCTACTTAATACCATGGGTTTTTGTATAAGTATGAAGTTCTTAAAATATAATCGTGAAACACTTAACTAATGAATTTCTCATCATGATTGTTGAGTCTTTATTATTAGTAATAATTGTGCTAATTACTCTAGATTATCCATCTATCCATTCACTGGAAAATGTTTATGCACAAGGCATGGGGCAGTTTTTGGAATGCAGGGATGAGTAAAGGAAATCAGAGATGAATGATGCCCTCACAGAGCTTTCAGTCTAGCAAGGGAAAAAAGCCAGGTCTGAAATTCACTGTAACAAAAAGAATATGCACAAGGGAGCTAAAAATTGCCACCAGGCATAGAGTAGATTGGTGTTTGCCAGAGGCTGGAGGATGAGGAAAATGGGGAAATGTTGGTATACATTTTCATCGCTGAGATGAGTAAGTTCTGGGGATGTAATGTACAGCATAGTGAATAGTTAATAATACTGTATTGTATACATGAAAGTTATTAAGAGAGTAGATTTTTTTAAAGTTCTCACTACACACCAGAAAAAGGTAACTATGTGAGGTAATGAATGTATTAATTAACGTTATTGAGGCAATCATTTCCCAATACATATGTATATGAAATCATCATGTTGTATACCTTAAACTTCCACAATGTTATATGTTCATTCTATCTCAGTAAAGCTGGATTTAAAATAAATTGCCACCAAGGCTCAAAGGGCAGAGATTACCTTGAGCTGGAGTAGTCAAGAGAGGCCATGGCTGCTGGACTTGGGATTTGTCCATGCAGTGATGGAAAAGACAGGCCAGGCCCAGTGAGAAAACCAGGAGAGGCAGAATTCTAGACTCCTAGGTTAGGCAGTGTGGGTGGAGACAACTAGTTACAACAGCAACAAAGTCAAAGATACAACTCACATGTGTGTATCTCTTTATGGTTTTCAAAGAGCTCTTGGGTTCAGGACATCCTATATAATAAAGATGTAATATGCAAATGGTTGTTACACTGTGAAGCATAACGACCAACCGCATAACGACCGGGTCACAGGTCAGCAGGAGGGTGGGGCAGCGAGCTACAAGCAGACAGCAGAGACTACAGGAGGGGGCAAGGCAGCAAGCTATGATGGGGGGGCATGGGAGAGGGGGGGCATGGGAAGTTACAAGAGGGCGGCAGTGAGCTACTGGTGAGCTACTGGCGCACGGATTCGTGCACAGGGCTACTAGTACATTATAATGGTGAAAGTGCAAGGTCTGGAGCTGGAAGCCTTGGTTCTGATTCCTGGCTCTGCTACTTACTAACTCTATGACCTGGGGAAACATATTGAACTTTGTTTCCTCTCTTTCATCATCTGAAATTCACTGTAACAAGAAGAATATGTTAAGGACCACAAGAGAGGTAGAGACTGCCACCAATTTGAGATAAAAATAATAAGACCAACTTCATAGAGTTTTGAGGATTGTGAGCTAATACATAAAATGAGGCTTCACACATAGTACCTTTCAACAGTGCTGGCTGAGTTATGTATCTTGATCCTCACATAACCTTGTAAGGTAGGAAATGTTATTATCCCATGCCCCGTGTGAAAATTGGGTGCTCAGAAAAGTTCAATGATGCATTCAAGGGTACATGGAAAACTAAGGAGTTGAGGCTCAAACTCTAGGCTTTCCCACACATTTTTTTTTTTACTGCATGATGCTGTCATTCAAATAACAACTAACATTTAAGGAACACAAGTCAATTAATTGATGCCATACATAAGTAAAAAGAATCTATATTTGAGGATTTTTTTATTCATATTTCCTAAGATTAAGAGAGATACAAAATGCTAAACAATGTATGTAGGGATAAATAAAAATTGCAGAATTAACCAGCACAGTAGCTGATATGAATGCACATGAACAATTAACACTCATTTCATATCACAATGTAATTTTCTCACTGAAGCAAAAATGAATTTTCCCCTTTGGTGGAGCATCATCGCTGTCTTACTGTGGAGTATGACATGAATTTTTATATTCTTCAAGCACTCTTGGAGACAATATACTGAATAATGGCATCTTTCATTGTGAAAAACCCACTCTTTTTATTTCTAGTGACCACATTCAGAACATTATTCTTAAACTTACTCTAAATAATTTATACTTTCTGTAATCTTCATTTCAGGAGTTATGAGCTTTAGTGAAACCACGCACAATAAGATAAAGGTTACTTCAGCGTGCTTGTACTGGAGTGAGGTAGTGCTAGTGAAATATTTCACATTGTTATTTGGTTCATGAAAACTAATAACCTTGAGAAATTTAATTTAGAAAGCTGCACATTTTGAGTAATATATAGATTACTTGACATGTAGGTTATTATTCAATTGAGAGATTTTATATGAAAATGTTAAATTAAATGCTACTGGCAGTTGCTAAAGATTGTACTTTTTAATTATTCCATTTTTCATCCAATGTCTCTTCTTGTTTTGTCATTGACATTTTAGGTTGTTGACAGAACATCCCTTTAACTCAAATGTGTAGTATCATTTCAGGTGATAGAGACACATAGTAGGCATGCAGTAAATGCTTATTGTGAAATAAATGACCTTAATTTACCATGCTCACTTTGTGGGCTACTTCTGAAATTGTTTTGGCTTCTGTTTCACTTTTTCAAGAATGCAAGGGATTATACTGAGCTTCTCAGCCTCAATGTGATTAATGAGATTTCCAAGCATGTTCAAATTGGTGCTATCGAATATCTAGGGTCTGAAACTAGAGAGTTGTTGATTGAGTATGCTTATGTCTCCTCTGACTGAGGCCAGACAGAAAAAATAGACTCTCTTAACAGGGCTTAAAGTTTCTGATTGAAGATACTTTGAACTGAACATGAAGGCATATGATGTGTTACATGAGCTTAAGCAAGTACTTGTTTATGCCCACATTTTAACTTAAGCTAAAGGTTTGTATATAGACCGAATAGATACAATATTACAACATTCTTAAAATGTCTGCCATATTTAAGCTCTATTTTGTGAAGTGGTTCTTTATATGTTTGACTAACTCAGTGCAATGATTTCATTGGGATTTCTGAAAGCTCCATTTTGTTTTTGGAATAATTAGCCACAACCATATTTGGATATATTTTAGGTGTCAGTAGTGTATGGCATGGATGAAGATATTGTTGATTAGGTAAAAAAAAAATTAGTTGGTGTACAAAAGAAGGCAAAACTAACTCTTGTATATCTTTGATCATGAAGGTGTGAGCTATGACTAAGCAAACAAATGAAGCCTCAGGAAAGGAATCCACATTATCCTTTTTAAAATCATTTTCATTGTATCTGTATGTGAGAGAAACAAAGCTATATTACCCAGATCTTCTACCGTGTAAATGGTCAGCAGAAACTGGAGAGATTGACACACTTGTCAAGGTAGCTTACTCAAGCACTCATTTAACTACCATTAATACGTGTGTTTTTCAATGGTTCTGTAAATGCAATAGAGAACAAAGTCACATCTATTCACAAAATACACTGTTCTCTTCATAGCAACTGGTAAGTAGCACTCTTATTAACATGCATATAGGAGTGTCATGCATTTTTTATGTTTCGAAATTATTAACTCCTTGTAGTTGTTATTCTAAGTTGACCAGATCATTTTTTATTCCTGTATTCGAAGGTATTATATCTTTTTTCCCCTAAATTTAGTGTTGTTTGAAAACGTATGGCACATCACCTCAATTCTAGCATCAAATCTGATGACAATATTCTATAACCTTTGCTTTGGGTCTCCACATTGTTGCTGTGCTGCTGACCAGTGCATTTGGATGGCTGTTCCTCACGGAGTATGCAGCGTTTTGACAGTGGGAATATCCAAACCACCTACTTCATCCTCAGATTGTTGACTAAAAAATATTTTCAGGAATAAAATTAAAATCATTATTGATTAGCAGATATTAAACCAGGATTCTTCTCCAGGTCTCCAAAGCTGTCCTCTGTCTTAGAGGAAATAAAGCTAAGGAAGGCATTCTTTCATTGACCACTTACTCAGTGAATATTTATGAAGCATTTGCAGGGTGCGAGAGGCTGAGAACACATGGCGGGGCTGCAGTGGGAAAGGACAGATGCAGCCTCCGCCTTCAGAGGCAGCATGGAGTGAGTAGCAGGGAGAGCACGGAGCTGTGAGTCCTGAGACTTAACTCCAGCTCTACTGCCATCACGTACTGGCTGCATCATTTTGGCAGATGCATATTTCCCAAGACCTTAGTTGCCTTATTTATAAAACTAGTAAGTGTACCAGGTCTACCATTCTATTATCTTATAGCTTGATTTCTTCTAACTTCGACATCTGAAAATTATTTTGAAAGCATGTCATCTTTTTATAATTTGATTATTTCATTTGCTGTTTGACACTGAAGTACTTAAAATCCTATTCTCCTCTTCTAACATAAACACACACACACACACACACACACACACACACACACGAATGTGCATATTTTGAAGACATGTAGTGCTTATCTTAAGGGCAAAGTTTGGCCCTACTCTGTAAATGTGTTCAGAAAACAATATAACACAGATACTGAAGGCAGCTTGTTTTTAACTTGTAGCTAAACATGACATTCAAATGTTAATTGGATGAATAAATCTTGTTCATTTTACAGACATGGAAATGTCAATGGAATAAAACTATTTATCACACGATAATGGTCTCCTGCCGCCAGATAAATGCCAAGATGAAGATACTTATTGAAAATGTATCAAAATATTCTATTGCTATTTATTGAAAATAAAGGTTGAGGAAAAGTTCAACTTTTCAGGTCAAACATGAGAAATGTTCTGCCTGTAGTATTAGTGTATTACTATATCAAACACAATGTGCACAGTATAGAAACATAGGAAAATTCTAAGAAATAATGGTCTCTAAAGGACTCTTTCAGCTTTGCGCATTACTGGAATAGTGCAATGGGGGCTGGGAGGAGACACCTAATATTTATTTAGCTCTTATTAGGTATCTAACATAGTCCTGAGTTTGTTCGCTGATGTGAGCCTCATGAGAACAAGATTTTAAAATAATTACCATCCTCATTTGCAGCCACATAGAGAAGAAATGCAAACACCAGGATTCAAATTCAGCCCAGGCTCCGAATCTTTCTCCTAACCCCCACATCTCCAGTTATACCCTATAAGTCTGTGTACAATGCCTTTAGTTTTAGTTTTGTTTTTTAGTAGATTATCCCCCCAAGTTTTGTTGCATTTGGTAACCAAGTATTTCTTTGTGTCTAATAACTTACTATACTGATGACTTTAAATGATATTGACCACTTGTCTAAGAAACATAGCACACTTGTAAGTCTTGAGGACTTGATAGCTCTGGATGGGTCAAGTAGCACTAGATTTTAGCAGTCAGGCCACCTCCTTTCTAGCAGAGGGTGCTTAGAAGTCCTTAGGTTCACTCCCTGCTTCCTTTTCTGAACTTAGATGTCTATTTTTCTATTTTACTTATCTTCTGCCGTGTGGTCTTCATAAAGCACATTATTTGAGTGGTTAAGAATATAGGTGAATAAGTGAAGTCGTTTAAACAAAGAAAAGGGGAATTATTGTTCACTAAAGCTTTTACTCATCTCAGGTCCCTTCACCCCTAACAGCCCTTTCTCCACCTGCACACACACCAGGTGCTTACGGCCCCCTCCCCTGGACGGTCAGAGGACTGCAGTTTTCCTCTGGCAGTGACCTCCGAGCATTTTAGTTACTGATACACTATCGATACACTTGTCATAGTTTCCCTAGCAGGAAGGCAGGCTCCTTAGTAGGAAAAACTGTGTGTTTTCCTTCTCTCTATTCCCTGTGGTATCCAACAGAGTGATTTGAACATTACAGATACTCGGTCAGTGAGAGTGAAAGAAGCATGTGTGTGGTCTCTGATTTTAAGGACTACAGGAAGTATTAAGACGTCAGAGGTATCCGTCGTGCACCCTTCTATCGGAGTCTGTCTATCTGATCCTTTGCCTGTGCTTGTATCTATTCGTTCTCTCTAAAACACATTTGGATTCAGATTCATAAAGGCACTGAATGAGCAGATGATTTAACCGCTAGATAATTACAAAGGGGAGAGATGTGAATAGTTAAGTTTCCTTCAGGAAGATAATGGTCATTCATATAGCACTCTTTTGATTTTTTAAAAAGTCATAATATTCTCCTGATAGTTCTCGATAGACACCAAGCACCACTGTCACACGGATTACTAACTGTGGGTCTTCCCCATGCTCCTCTGCAGATGGGAGACCCTTGTCTCTGAAGGACATATGGGAAGGAGTCCACGAGTGCTACAAGACGCGGCTGCAGCAGGGACCCTGGGACACCATTACCCAACAGGTTAGAGAGTATTCTCATGTTATTATACGTGATGCTTTCTCTCTGCTCATCTTTTTACCTAGTTCTCTCTTCCCTATTCTTTTTCCTATCTCACTCTCTACCTACTTAAAAGCTTCAATTCTAAGACAGTTTCCTTAAAAATAACAAACCTTCCCAGACCCAGTCTTAGTTTAGCCTCCCTGTTACCAACTTTCATAAAAATCTGTAATTTTTTTCATAGTGCTTGTCACATTTTAAATTATATGTTTGGATATTTCAAAAAAATAATGTCCATCTTTCACGCTATATGGTGTGCTGTCATGTGGACAGATGATGTCTGTTTACTCTTCATTGTACACCAGCACCAGCACAGTCCTTAAAATATAGTAGCTGCTCAATAAAAATGTATTAAGAAAACAAGAATAGAAACTGAATTGGCATATCCACTAAAAAATAGATGATTTAGTTGGTGTCACATCTGATGTTCAAAGTTTTACTCATAGGAGTATTTGCAAAAAATTAACTTTTGATTAATAATAGCTTTGCAATAGTGATCTAAAAAGCAGAGAAAATAGATCTGCAAAAGTACATATAAAAAGTAGATTTGCAAAAGTAGATAAAATAGATGTCAATCATTTCTGTCATTATAGCTGCCTTGCTAAAATCAGCAGTTAATTATTTTAGAAATTTAAAAATACTCATCACCTTGCATCCAATCATAGTCTCCTTAAATATAATTTTTTCTTATATCAAAATCTTATTTTTCCAAGGCTCTGTTAAGCTTAATCAAAGCTTCCTTTAAAAATGACTTTATCAACCATTAACATTTTTATGCCCTCTTATGTGTTTGATCATAATAATAATAGTTTACCTCCCAATCAACATAAGAATCCTTAGCATTTTATAAGTAGCATTTGACAATGATTACAAATGGCCATTTTTTAGATTTTAATTGAGGACAAAACTAGATTTAAGTATATGTATCTTTCACACTGCCCCTCAAATTAATTTTTTTCCTTTCTCTTCCCACTTTGACCCTCCTAGATCAAGCCCTGTAGCCTCACCTGAAACAATTAGTAAAACTTCCCACCCTTGGTCTTCTGCTCCTTTCCTCCCTGCCCTGTACCATTAGTCACATCTTCTTAAGCACGGCTGCTTTTCGCTTTTCTCTTCCCCGTGGGCAGACCTGCAGTAGATTCCCAAGGGCCTATGGCATGTGGGCTAAATGCCTCCGCTGGCCTGCAGGGGCTGCCACTCCCTGGCACTGACCTGCCCTTTCAAGCTTATCTTCTCCTTCCCTCCACACACTCTCAGCTCCTGCCAAACCCAGCCATTCATTTCCCTGAACCCATCTTGTGCAGTTTGTTCCTGGAATTCTTCCCAGGTTTAATACTCTCCCTGTTGCCTTTGTTCTGTCTGTATATAGTCCCTTCTCTTGTTCTTTCCCATGTTCCTTCCTCTGAAACCCTCTCAGCTCATAAGAATTTACCCTCCCGCCCGCTGAAATCCTAGTTTTGTAGAACAAGTATGGGATGGTTGCTATGATAAAAGGGTAACGAGATATAAAAGCAAATCAGCCATAAAGATTTTTGGCAAGAACATTTTATTTTTTGCAAAATATTTTAGATTGACCTTCAAGTATGTCAAGGTGAGGAGTGCTAAGAGTTTCAACTAACAATGTCTTGTCATTGACCACAAGCCATTCAAAATGTGTACTGTAATACCAGAATCCAGAGGGCCAGAAAATGTTTGGTTGGAAGAAAGATGGCAAAAGGATAGAAAAAGAGAGTATCCAAAACTATATGTGTTTAATTTGACTGCCTTTTTTTCTCAGCTCCTTCTCAGTTATGTTTTCCATCATGTCCCTCAGCCCAATTGTTATCCTTTTCCTTCTTTTTCCTCTAGCAGCTCTGTTATTAATCTCCTCGCTGCAAGCCTATAGCCCAATTCCTGGTGGTCTGTGTCATTTTGGGGTTTTAATTCCACACGTCTCTGTTCTGACTCATGTCATATGAATAAGATTTTGAACTCAACTCTGTTTTCTTAGTTTCCTAATATGATGTTACAAATAGATTTCATTCTGTTATTTCATTCCATTAAAAGAATTCCTAAGTTACTAAACCAACCGAATGAACCAATCTGTACCTTACTTATTCTTAATGGAATTGATTAATATATTTCAGTTTATAGGCATTTAAGTGTCATATAGATAGTCTGTTAGTGGAACTTTTTTTTTTCCTACATAGCTGATCACAGTAAGCATTACTATTCCTAACACCAAGTGTGGGCCCACTTACTAGGGGGGATATTTGATGTAACCAAACTATAACACAACTATAGCGTTTAGATGTTCCTTTGGAATTTGTCTTATTGTGATTGATTTGTGGACAGCTCTCCTACTTTTGATAACAAACTTTATTTAAGCTTTAGGATTGCTTATCATAGTTCCTGTCAGGCGCTAAAGACCTAGCAGGAGACACTCACTTGTTGCCGTTGCACTACTCGGCATTTGAAAGTCATCATGCATATTTCCTTGGGAGGCCTTGGCTTCTAGTTCCAGATTAGCTAATGGGTTGGTATTTATGTACCTTTCTTTGCTTGAAACCTTTGAGAGGATTGGTCTTCATTTTTGGAAGGCCCTATGTGGAGAAAAAATAGTGGGATGAAGGGGAGGGTATGATACAGCCCAGGGGAGAATGAGCTAATACAGGGTGGGGCAAAAGTAGGTTTTACAGTTGTTCATATGGAAAGTAATGCAACAATTAATAAATAATAATAAACTCTGTGTTTCAGGTACTCACAACTGTAGACCTACTTTTGCCCCACCTTGTATTGATGGCACCAAATAGTGGGTCCCATTTTGCAGAATTATACTAAAAAATCCTTAGCTTGCACACTGAACATGATAATAATATCCTGTCCTCTAGAGTGGCTTAAAAACAAAAGCAGCCTTCGCATAATATAAAATGCATTTCAGTTCATTTTCAGGCTTGATTGTGCTTTTGTAGTTTGTTGCTCTTCATCTTTGGTAATCACACTTCTGTTCTCGCAGCATTTGTCTTGATGATAAGGACCTGCTCATGTCAGACACGAACTCTCTCTTTTGAAGACAAGCCACTCATGAATCTCATACATTTGATTATGGTGATTACTTACCTGCTTTTGTCCAACATTACAGACTACCTATTACCTCAACCCTGCAGTCTAATAAAAACTTATTTTTTTAAGAACTTCTGAAAAAGAGTTAACAGATGCCCAGGTTGGATCTGCCTAAATTGGTAGAGTGAATATGACAACAGTGATCACCAGGAGGTGTGGGCTCTGTGTTTTAGGGAAAGAGCTCCTGTGACCTTGGGTGTATAGTGATCAGATAAGTAATTTTCTCTTAATGTTCCCTTTCTATAAATATGTACCAAGGTAGAGATGATAGTATAGTGGCTTGGCTGATTTTTTTTGGGGGGGGAGGGACATATTTCATCTAATGTGGAATTTTTTTGGAAGCAAATCTTAGATATCATATTATCTCGCCCATAAATATTTAAGGAAATATTTGTTAAAGGTAAAGGCTCTACACAAACGTTCATAGCAGCTTTATTCACATAGCCTGTGGAAACTGCCCAGATGTCCACGAGAGGGTGGATGGTTATACAAACTGTTATATATCTTAACCATGGAATATTACTCAGCAATGCAAAGGAATCAACTATTGCCCTAGTCGGTTTGACTCAGTGGATAGAGCGTCCGCCTGCAGACTGAAGGGTTCCAGTTTTGATTCCAGTCGAGGGCAGGTGCCTCGGTTGCTCAATCCCCTGCCCTGGTCAGGGTGCTGAGACAACCAGTTGATGTGTCTCTCTCACATTGATGTTCCTCTCTCTCTTTCTACCTTCCTCTCTCTCTAAAAATCAATGGAAAAATATCCTCAGGTGAGGATTAACAACAACAACAAAAAAACACACACACAAAGGAACCCACTTTTGATACACTCAACAACCTAGCTGAATGTCCAGGTAATTATGCTGAGTGTAAAAAGCCAATCCCAAAGGTTGCATATGATTCCATTTATCTAACATTTTTGAAATGACAGAACTATAGATTGGAGAACAGATTTGTGGTTGCCAGGGTGGGAGGGAAGTGGGTATGACTAGCAAAGGCAACATGAGGGAAGTGTTCTGTATCTGACTGAATCTATGTCATTATCTTGGCTGTGACATTGTACTATAGTTACCATTGGGGAAACAGGGTAAAGGGTATGAGGGATTTCTTTGTATCATTTCTTACAACTGCATGTGAATCTACTGTTATCTCAATATAAAAAGTTTAATTTTTTAAAGAAAGGTAAGGAAGCCATTATCACAACTAAATTTTAAAAATTTTAATATCTTTAAGTAGCAATTGGTGTTTACATTTTCCTAAATGTTTTATTTCTTTTTACACTTTCTTTGATGAGGATCCAAATAAGCTTTACACATTAAAATGATTAACATCTCATAAGACATTTTGAATCTAAGATTCCCATTACTCCCTCTCTTTTTTTCCTTACTTTTTTTTTTTTTTTTTTTTTTTTTAGAAACACGACTATTTGTCCTAGAGTATTTGCAGACTGGATTTTTTTTTTTCTAATTGTATCTTTCAGTGGTGTTTAATGTTTCTCCCTATATTTTCTATAAACTATAGTTAGATCTTGAGACTTGACCAGGTTCAGGTTTGGCTTTTTGGGCAAGAATATTTCCTAGGTTCTGGATGCTTCCAACAGGGGGCACATGAAGCCCAGTTATTGTTTTTTCTTTGTGATGTTAGCAACCATTGATTATTATTACCTAGATTCATTAATTTATTAGGGGTTGCAGAGTGGTGATGTTCTAATTCTATCACTCATTATTTATTGGCTGGGCTACTTCTATAATGGCTTAGTTACCTGATGTAGGTTTTGTATACAAAAGGCAGGATAAATGCTTGATTCTTTCTCTTTATAGTCTAGCTTTCAAGATAATAGTTGGTTCTCTAGCATCCTCCAAAGGTGATCAAGAACTTTTTAAAGGGGGGTGGGTAAGACATCAACCGAAGGACTTGTATGCATGCATACAAGCATAACCAATGGACATAAGAGACTGGGGGGTAGGGGAGGCCAGGGGATTGTCAAGGGCGGGGGGAAAAAAGGAGACATATGTAATACTCTTTGTAATACTTTAAGCAATAAAAAAGGACTTTTTAAATATAACTTTATGAGTTCATGGATATAAATGTTTTATCTATTTCAAGTCATTGTAGTGGTTCTCTTTATTGATGCTTATTTACCTTATCTTTGGCCAGTGAAAGTCTCTTTAACTTATCTCCTGAGCTATTTTGATACAAGCCAGGTAGCTTGCTGGCTTCTTGCTTTTTGGTGTGACAGTTTGTTGCACATTCCTGCCCAGACTTGGGGATCAGCCATTTTCCAGGAGGCTTGCTTCCTCTAAGCGCCTTTATCTAGGTGCTGGAGCCAGACAGAGTGGATTAGACTCAGACCACCACTTACAAGCTGCCCGGCTTTGGACAAATGATGGAGACTCTCTTATTTTTTCATTAAACATAATGGTAGCATCTACAGAGAGTTGGTGGGAAGACTAAGAAAAGAGGATCGTATATAAATTAAATGTGTGTCATATCTCCTTTCAAATATATTCTTTTTAATACCTGAACTGTGCACTTTAAATTTAGAAACCAAAACACTGTTTTCTCATTCCACATACCCAGGGAATGTTGTCTAAATACAAGTAAGTGAATGGCATCAGGTGGATAAAAGTGGAAAGGAACTCATTGATTATTTTTTTGTCATATGATCCTGTACAAGTACCTTGAGAGAACGGGGTTAAGTATTTGTATATATATAGTGGAATAGAAGGAGCCTATGTAGTACACAGTTTGCATTTACCAAATACTACTGATTCCCTTTTGTAGAATGTATGATGTCTAAAACTTAGAAAATAGGATAATAAATCACTTTCAGTGAGCCTTCATTATATTTCCATGATAAATCTCTCAGGGTGAAAAATCAGAACACCACAAAAAGCAGAGCTCTTTTGGTACCTTAGCTGAGTAGATTGCTTTTGACTCTCACTGATACAGGAAGCCACTGGTTAAGGATGCTTAAATAATGAAGCTTGATATGTTGCCTGGTGATTTATAATGATGGCTGATAACCTGATGATTTAATTGTGCTTCCTCTGGTAATAATCTTCAGTGCTCAAGTGAAGTTCCAGTGATTGGCTTTCTTCTGAACTTGGTCTCCCTGGAGTCTTTTGGCATCTCTTTTATACAACATCCGATAACTGACTTTTAACTGTTCCTATTTTAAATAATACAAATCAATTAAAACACACAGCTGTTTAACAGAACTTCAAGGTGTTGGTATAGGTCTCGGTGGGTATTTCCTGATGGCTCATAATGACATCAATTTAGTGCACCTGGTAGGATCTGTGTGAACTGGAAGTGGCTTAATTCTTAAATGAGGAGAAAATTAAGACGCTTTATGGATTGCTGCTGCTGCTTCAGAATCGCTGCCAGTGCCGTTGCTGGCCCTTTCCTGGCGGGGCGTTATTTAAACGGGATTGCAGACCTCACGTGATTGTTTCCTCTGTAATTTGCTGCTCGCTTGTTGATTCCGAGTTTCTAGGTATTCATTCTGGACATTAATAAGTCACTTCATGGGGAGGTTTATAAATATAAATGTATCTGTGTATCCCATGCATAAATATGTACTATGTATACACAGTAAATGTATATCGTCTTACACACTTTTATAGAAACCTTCCAATGTTTTAACAGTACTCAGGGATTCCTCCACACTTTCTGTCTTAAGAGAATGAAATATAGTTTCGTTGTTGTATCTCACTTTCTTTGGTATCTTAGGATAATACTGTCAGTGCTATTTTTCTCAGTTTTGGATAGTAATTATTTTTAGATTGTCAATCTGCACATGCATTGTGACTTTTCATATTTATTAAATACTGATACTGAGGCTACCTTACATCATTAAAGTACTTCACTTTCCATTTTCACTTTTTAAAAATCAATTCAGAAACGTCTCCTTGTCTCTTACACTCCATTGTGCTTTTCTTATTTCACATTTTTATAAATTTTGTTTGTTCTTCAGACTTTCCTTGCATTAAGAAATATATGATACTTCTTTCTCATTATCTCTAATTAATTTTTCTCAAAAATGTTTTGGCTTTATACCCTGGGATGTTTTTGGAAAGTCTTAACTTCATACTAAATGCTATTTAGACGTTGGTATAATATTACTCTCTTATCCAGCTTTTGCTTTCTAAAGTTTTCTGACCACTAACCACAAATTAAGTGTTCAGATTAATCTAAATAAACAGGAAGGTGATTTATTATTTAAGACCCTTGTCTTATTAAATTAATTTCTAAGATGTTTTGTTTTATTCCATTTTAATGAGAATTCAAGATTCATAGTAAACAAGAAATGTATTTCTTATAACTAACCAGATTATACTGGGGTGTTTGGGTTTTACTTCTTTAAATTGAAGCTTAGTTCAGGAGTCAATAAAAACAAGAGGCTGGTTAATCTTCTGTTATATGTATACATGATTGAGCAGAATATTTGCTTAATTTTTTGCCATCAAAGTTATACCCATGCCTTGAATTTATACAAAAGCTTTCTTTAAAGAATTTCCCAGCATTTCATTGATCCTTGGAATTTCTATTCCTAAAAAAAAAGGGAGCAGCTTATAAATTTAAAAATAAAATACCATTTAAAATATTTAATAATTGATTTTGATATTAGTCATCTTAGCACATTCCATTTCGATAATTACCTACCATCAATTTTTAATTTTTAATAAACATCTTAGTTCCAAAACTTCAAGTTTGAGGAATATTTATACTCTCATTTCCAGTTTTCGGTGGGTGGGCAATAAAGCAGTGGCTAGAGGCAGGTATGGCAGCTGGGGGGAGCGGAAGGCAGTGGGAGGTAGACTTTTAGACTCACTTACCCAGATAGGTTTTGAGTGCCTTGAACAGGTAAAAGCTTCTGAAGAAAGATGCTATTTTTATTCTATTTTGGCACAATAGTTGCTGCACATACATATTCTACAATGCAATTATTGCATCATTTTTTTCATCCCACTTCCTCCCCCCTTCACCTTCTCTTTTTACCTATTGTTTTCCTACTTCATTTCCATGTCAGCTGCTAAATTCCCCTTAATACATTTGCAGTCTATATTATATAGTTTAAAATTTGGCCAATAAATAGAAATAATACCAAAGTATATAAAATGTTTGTGCAAGTAACTACAGTTATTTTACTATATGCTAATGTTATTCTTTAGTATATTAATTTATTTCTACTTTCCTATGTCTAATCTGAATTTCAAAAATATTTCAAGTGGTATATATATACATACAGTATACTATTCTATGCTATACTATACTGTAATACATTTACTATAACCATCAAAGCAAGTGAATAAGAACTAAATGATGGAGGGGGAAAGACAGTTGTAACAGTAAACCGAGGCTAAGGAAGTTCCTGAGCTTTCTAGAACAAATAAGAGAAAAGGAAAGCTAATTAAATTAATTGCTTTCATTCTGTTATAGAAGGAGGCAAAACTTTTTTCTTATATTACATTTTAGAAAGATAATTTATAAATATGAAAAAATATCTCCTTTTAGAGACCACTTAAATTAACTCTAGGAGATGCAGAGGGAGGGATGTTTAATTGTCCTCATGTGAGCGAGTTATAGTAACGCACTGTGTGTGTAGCTTTATACTGTAAAGATCCTAAATAGCAAGTTACTAATCACACTGGGCCTGTAGATGTATTTTGAATGCTTGGGAATTTTTTTTTACTTTGGATGCCTTTAGACTAGGCATGTGCTCTGTAGTTAATTGTGGTCACTTCCCCTCCCTATTGCTGCATACCCTTTCTATTTCATTTAGTTATTTTGTCTGCCTGTCTTCTAAAGGCACTTAAGTTTGCCTATTCCTGTATTGATACAATATGAAAAGAAAGAGCTTAGAGATTTTGTATGATTCTGAATGTGTGAACCTCAGTACATATCTGGTACTATCCTCAAATAAAAGTGCTATCTGGGCTTAAAAAATTTTATTAACTTATTTTTATGATTAAAAAAGTAATACATAATGATAATTTTTAATAAAATACAGAATGGCATAAATAAATAAAAGCTACTCATAATCTCAAGCATTAAAAGTTACCATTGTTGCCCTAACTGATTTGGTTCAGTGGATAGAGCATTGACCTATGGACTGAAGGGTCCCAGGTTCGATTCCAGTCAGGGGCATGTGCCTGGGTTGTGGGCTCGGTCCCCAGTGGTGGGCAAGTGGGAGGTGACCAATCAGTGATTCTCTCTCATCATTGATGTTTCTTTCTCTTTCCCTCTTCCTTCCTCTCTAAAATCAATAAAAAAATTTTTTTAAAAGTTACCACTGTTAATCTTTCAGTACATAACTTTCTATAATTAAATATGTATTTATATAACTACTAGAGGCCCAGTGCATGAAAATTCATGCACTGGAGGGGGGGGTCCCTCAGCCCGGCCTGCCCCCTCTCACAGTCCGGGAGCCCTCAGGGGCAGGAGGTGACCCAACAATCAGGGGAAGGCGATGCCCCCATCACACCTCTGCTGCTGCCACTGCTGGCAGCGCAAGCCTCGGCCGGCCCTGGTTACCTGAGCCTCAAGCAGCCCTTGGTGGCTGAGCAGCCACCATCTGAGGCTGGCCTGCACGTCAAGCCAGCCCTGGGAGGCTGAGCAGCCACCATCCGAGGCTTGCCTGCACCTCGAGCCAGCCCTGGGCGGCTTGGGGACTGAGGGGACTGGGGGACTCCGGAGACAGGCATGTGCTTGCTGCCCCAGCAGGGCTGAGGGAACTGAACACTACCATCTTGTGGCTGTGGGCACCACCGTCTTTGAGGGCATGGCAGTCAATTAGCATATTCCCTCCTTATTGGCTGTGGGCGCTGCCATCTTTGCGATGAAGTGAGGGTCAATTAGCATATTCCCTCCTTATTGGCTGTGGGCGCTGCCATCTTTGTGATGAAGTGAGGCTCAATTAGCATATCCCCTCTTTATTAGATAGGATATATACATATACAATACATATATTCAGATATATGTATATGTTAGATATAAATGTACACAACAAAAATGAGATCATACTATGCACCTGGTTTTTAAAATTTGCATCACAGATTACTTTTTGTGCCAATATTTAAATATGTATAATTTTCCTTTTAATGACTGCATAGAATTCCATTCTAAGGCCACGCCAAAATTGTTTTATCCAATTATATGTTGTGAGCATTGAATTCTTTTCCAAATGTTTGTATTATAAACAGTTCATAGGTGAACATTCTTACACATATAATTTATGCAGTTGTCAGATTATTTCTTTGGAATAAATTCTTAGAAGTAGAATTGGTGAGTCAGTGAGTATTCACTTTCAAGATTTTGTTAGATATACCTATGTCAATCTGAGAAAAGGTGTACTTCTACAGCAGTATATTAGAGAACCCATTTGAACCCTACGTACTCACTGGTACTAGTCATAATTATTCTTAATATGTTACAATGTGATGGCAACCAGGCTTCTAATTGGAGCCATGTATCAAACAATTTAACATGGAAGTTACTGATGAATAGCTGAAATGCAGGTTGTCCTTGCTGTTGATTGGCACACACATTTTAGACACTGGGGAAGGTGACATAAGGTCAGAATTAAGGGTCTGATTTCCATTCTTGCCAAGACTGACTATCATTTCTGCTGTCCAGAGGCAGCTGCTAGAGTACCTGCCAGCAGGACTGAGGCTTCTCTTTGTAAGCTTTCTTACAAATGATTGAACTAAATCCACGGATGCTCGTGGGTCCTGCTCCTTTAAGCATGGAAGGTAGGATCTTGGGTTGCAATGTTTTTGTGAGCTGGAGTTATCAGTCTTCCACCTCACCCAAGATAACATGACTTGTGTGGAATATTTGATAGAGTGAAATTGTTATCGGAGTGGGCCTGCCAAAATGAAGTAACTATAAATACACTCCCCTCCAAATAATTAAAGAGTTGGCATTTTGAACACTTCCAAAATATTATCCACTTCAGCCCTGAAGAATGTATTTTAGAATTGACAAGTTTGGTTTGGGCACAGTTGTGCCTGAGCTGTTCCTCCTGGCAGTCATCGGCCACTGGATTAATGTATTCTTTAAGTAGAACCAGGTCATCATCATAAAGATGAGTGCTTGTCTTTCTGTTGGCTGTCAGAGGAAATCAAGTTCTTACTTCTAAAAGCTCTATGAAATTGGAAATAAATTTAAAAGTGTGGGGCTTGACTATAACTCTATTATATAACCTTTTAAGATTAGAACTTATCTCATCTAAAGATTATTCCAGTAACAATAGGTAACATTTTCCAAGTACCAGTTATTCTGCTAAGTATATATTGTTTCACTTAATCTTCTGATTAGGTTGATGCTACTTTCCACCTCTTAGAGACGGGGATACTGAGGAACAAAGAAATGAGGGAACATGCTAAAGGTCAAACATCTACTAAGTTATAGAAGCAGGATTGGAACTCAGCTGTACTTAAGAGCTCACATCCTTAAGCACTATGTTTTCACTTTCCCCATAATGTCAATCTTATTCTTATGATGGTATCGTATGAATGATACTATATTAAACTGGGTCTGATCCATTTGGAGCCATGGACCCCTTTGAGAATCTGGTGAAAACTCTGGATCCTTTTCCTAGCATCCTCAGCCTAACTTTCTATTTTGTAAATGCAAATCTGGTTTCTTCTGTTCACCTTTAAGTGGGCTAATATTACTTAGTCAGAATGTCTACGAATAAAATCTAGAATTGGGCGGGTGAATTAAATGAAACCCCCAAGGGAAATGCATTGCATTACTAGCTGAATCCCCTGAATCAACCTTCCCCAGGCCCAGGCCTTCCCTGACTCCCAAATTCTTCACATTTTCTGTATGTTTTATGTAGTTTTGGCTTAACTTTATATCAAATCCGAAAAGCATGGCTTTTACAACCTGAATCCATGTTCTAAGAGGTTATTGCTCTCATTTTGCAACATGCTAAGGACAGGCAGCTATTGTATTTTAACTGGAAAACAAAATTCCTAGAAAGGAACAGGATAGTTTCTTGTAATTTTGGGACTTTCTTGGAACTTTAATTGCTATTTTGCATGACTTTTCATGTTAGCTTTTCTGAAGACCTAACATTCTAAGTTTGTCAGTGGAAGTATTACTTAATGGTTAACACGATAATTTACCTTTAACTTCCGTTAAGAAGCAAGACGTGCCCTAAATGTTTTCAAGTATATGTGCACATTCAGCTCTTAGCAATGATACAAATGTTGCCAATTTATTTATCTCTTCCAAAAATATTTCTTTAATTTTACAATGTACCAACCACTATAGTAATTGATCAGTTATCAAGATAGATATGATACCCATTCTCAACAATCCCATAATTTAATGAGAAGACAAAAGTTTAAACAATCTGATCTTCCTATGGAGAAGATTGGAAGGGAGCAGGACTGGAGGCAGGAGACCAGTTAAGAGCAAGAAGATGGTCTAGATGGGAGTGGATGTGTCCATAAATAAATGATGATACTAGAGGTAAAGAGAAACTATATTTTGGGAGGCAGCACTGACAGTGTTGTGGAAATTGGGTGATGGACGATGCCACTCACAGAGGAGGGATGGAATGGCAGCATTGTCAGGATCCTGTTTAGAGAGCATGCAACACATCCAAGTGTCATGTCTCTGAACTTCATGATACATGTCAGGAATAGAAATGTGGATTTGGAAGTTATCAGCAATAAATAGTAACTGAAGCCATGGAAATAGAGGAGGTCACGCAGACATATGTAAAATGAAAAGAGAAAATGGACTGATAGAGAATTCTGAAATACACCATCATTTAAGAGATGAACAGAAGACTGCCTGTGGCAGGCACTAGGAAAGGGTGGCCAGAAGTGTAGGAGGAAACTCTAGGAGCCACCTGCAGCCATGTACTGTGAGCATGTCCAGTGTTTAGAAAAGCTATGTAAGAAAAGCCTGAAAAGTCATTTGTGTGCGTGTGATGAGTAAACAGACTGTTGTAGTTTGATGCCTGCATGGAGACATGAGGAAGTAGACAGAATTAATATTTCTTTCATGAATTGGGAAAGGAAGATAGGATTATCTTGGATAGAAAAGTGGAAGGGAAAGATGATTTTACTTTTCATTGATTTGTTTGTTTTTAAGATGGAAAGGGCTTGACTATTTTTTTAAAAACGGATAGGAGAGAGCCAATAGAGAGAGAAGATACAGGAGGAAGAGAATTGGAAGAGCAAAGTCCCAGAAAAGGTGGGGCTGATGGAGGAATAAGAGATGGCTTTTTCTTTTTAACAGAAGTTATAGAGAACAAGATGTGGTTATGGATTCAGATGTATTTTTAGTTTAGAAAAGGGTATTTTGTGGTTTCTATATTTTCTGTGAAATTGGAAGCAAATTCATCTGCTGACAGAGAGGGATTTCAGAGCTTTAGAAAGAATGGAGAATTGACTTTCTTCCATGGGGGATGGAAGAGCAGGCTAGAGAAATAGGTCAGGACAGGGAGGAGGCATGAGGGTCCACTGTTCTGTTACCTTTGCTGAATATTAAGTTTCCACATATGCAGAGGTCCGTTTCTGGATTCTCTGTCCCATTTTGTAGCCTGTCTTTATGTCAGTACCACACTATCTTTATTACTGTAGGTTATAGTAAGTCTTGATATCCACTAGAGAAAGTTGCCTAATTTCATTCTTCTTTTTCTTAGCTATTCTTTTACTCTTTTAATTTTCATTTAAATTTTATAAGCAGATTTTCAATTTCCACAAAATCATTCTGGGACTTTGATATTGGATCTAGAGATCAATTTGGAGAGAGTGGGAATTTTTACAGTATTGACTCTTTCAGTCTATGAACATGGTATATCCTTTCATTAGTTTAAATTTTTTCCTTTAATATTGTTTTATGGTATTCTACTTATAGGTCTGGCATATTTTTGTTGACTTTTTAGCTTCTTGCTTTGTCTATGTCATCCAGGACAATGTTGCATAGGAGTGGTGATATTGGCATCTCATTCCCATTTTCAGAAGGAAAACTTTGTATAAGTGTGAGGTTTGCATTAGGTTTTATTGTAGGTTTTCTTTATCTGATTCAGGAAATTTTCTCCTATTTCTTACTCAGAGTTTTTGAGATGTGGATTTTTAAAATCATGCTTTATCTGCATCTTTTGATATGATCAAATGATTTTTCTCTTTTAATATTATAAATTACATTGATGGATTTTCAAATGTTAAGTCAACCTCATATTCCTGGGACAAAATCCAACTTGGTTTTAATACACTTCTCTTAATATATAGCTTGATTTAGTTTGCTAATATTTTGCTTAGTGTCCTAAGAGAATTTGGCCTGTAGTTTTTCTTTCTTATAATATCCTTCTCAGTTTAAATCAAGGATATGTTACCTTCATAAAATGGGTGGGGAGGAATCTTCTTTTTCTATTCTATGGAAGAGTTTATGTAATGATGATGTTATTTCTTCTTTAGATGTTGGGAGAATTAATTAGTGAAGCTCTCTGGGCCTGGAGTTTCCTTCATGGGAAGGTTCTTAATAATAGATTTCATTTCTTCAACAGACATGTATGGTACTATCCAGCTATCTATCAGTCTAATTGTGGCTTCATTGAAGGTAGTTTCTTTTTCTCTGGCCGCTTTCAGGATTAACTTTTTGGGCTTTTTTGCTGTTACATATTTATGTGTTTAAGCCTTTATATGTGTCCTCCTTGAGACTCATAGTTCCCTTTAAACCTACAGCTTAATGTTTTTCATTGGTTTTTGAAACATTTTGGTCATTTTATTTTTAAATATATTGCTTCTTCCCCAGGCTCTCTATCCTCTCTTTTGGTGACTCCAATAATAGATATTTAGATGTCTTCACCATATCTCTTTCTTTAAGCTCCTCCCCCCACCACTTTTGTTTCTCCGTACTTCATTCTGGATTTTTTTTTTCTGACCTTCCTTCCAGTTTCATCTGTGTAAATCTGCTCTGAAAGTCTTTCACTGAGTTCTAAATTTGAGTTCCAGTATTTTCGGGTCTAGCATTTTGATTTAGTTCATTTAAAAATTTCCAGTTTTATACTCAAACGCTTAAGTTTGTGTTGAAAACATTATTAGAAATGTGGAGTTCATGTCTGCTAACTCCTTTATCTGGACCATCTGGGTTGTTTCTATTGTCTGCTTTCCTCTTAGGTTTTCATCAAGTCTTTTCATATATATTCATAAATATATATATTTATATGTGTGTATATATTCCTAATTATGTATATATTTAGCTTACTTTTTTAAGGAACCAGATGTTGTGCATATAAAATTTACAGAGATAATTTAAGACTCTGAAATGTTTCTTTTCTCCAGAAAGGATTTGTTTCTGCTTTAGGCAGGCAGCTAGCTTAGGATACTAGCAATTTCTGATCACATTGATCCAGCTAAGGATTGAGATTTTGAAGCTGGCCTTCAGTCACCAAGAGGGCTGGTCTGTTTCTAAGGCCCTTACTTTTGCAGTGTAGTCCTTCCAAATCCTGTCCAAAGTCCTCATGTGTTTACTGGGTCCCCTCTTCCTTGGCAGACCCTGAACTTTCAGAGTCAGCAGTCATGTGCCAGGCTCACTTTGCTGGGCTTCTTTCTTCCTTTGTCCTGCAATACCATGTTTTTGTAACTCTCTCATGCCTTCAAACAAGTTATTAAATCTTTTCCAGTTAGTGGGACCCAGGCTAGACATGGAACTAACTCATTTGTGGGACCAGCAGATGGTGGGGGGAGGTTGGGGGGGGATTGGTATTGTCAGTGGGAGGGATGGATCATACCTGCCCCACCTGCAAGCACTGGGTTTTTACCTGAGAGCCTACAAGAGAAACAGAGTTGTTAGGGGCTGTCCAATTTCAGTCAGGACAAGAGGGAAAGGACACATGCTGAGAAAGCGAGGGGGTTTGGAGGAGGGGCGGGTTAATATAAAAGGTGTGGTTTTTTATTTTTTTACTTTTAGGATGGGTTGGTTGAACTAGATGACATCTAAGTTTCTACATAATTTGAAATTCTAGACTTCTATTAAATGAGCTGGGTTTCTATTTAGGTTAATTTAGAAGTTTAATTAGAATTTAAAATTTCTCCTATAGCGATAAGGAGGCTTATCATCATACAGAAAACTTCCGGGTTTTAATTTCAGCGTAATAGCTCCTGGTTGTAAAACACTGAACAGCTTCTTACCATAGTGCACAATGAGATTCTAAAATCTCAGGTCCAAAGGGAACCAGTTGCAATTTTTTCTGGTAGGAATTAGTTATTCTGTGGATCATTGTATAGCATACGTTTATGGAAACTGCCTCATATCTTATACTGTATAATTTTATTATTTCTTACATATAATCTACTAAGTTTTGGATTTTTCTCTGCACATGATGTAAGTGCCTCTACTCATGTAACCTTTCCTGGGTCCTCCTGCTCATTCTCTTCTGTCCTTTCTCTCCCCTGGCCGTTTCCCACTGTCCCTCGATGCCACACTTCTCACTGTGCTCGCTAGAATGCCTCTTCTATGGGGGAAAACTTCCAACATTCTCAACCTTTCCTCGGAATATTCCTTTCAGCTTTTATCCTCAACTGAATCTTGGCTCTCTCAAGAGGATCTTGCTTCTCTTATAGCCTTCTCTCTCCTGAATATATCAACCTACTATTTTAGACTCATGACCCCTTCATCTTTGTGCAAAATCTTCAGTTTCTTTCAGGCTGGTGCTAACCCACTGCCAACTCTCTTGATTGCTCTCAGGTACTACCTCCTAGGACTCCCCCTACTCACATACTCATGTATTCCTACTCCAGCAGTCCCCCAACTTCACTCAGTCCTTCAGTCCATTTACCTCCACTGTTTACTGTCACCACCTTGACACTTCACTGTTCTCACATCTCTGTACCCAGTGTAGGTTCCATGGCTCACTGTCACCCCTATGTATTGCCTAATATCTTTAATATCTTGTATCTCTCACATGTTGTACTCCTATCCAAGTGATTGAACATCTCTGGAGAAAAATCACACACCATGTTGTCAGATTGCTGTCCACAAACCTCAAAAGGACATGTCAAACTGTCAGGTCATTCTATTCAACTCTTCTAGTAAGTTCACTTTCCCACTCCTCTCATGGCTACAGCTCCCCTTCCTCTCTCATACCTCCCAGTCAGAATGGATACAATCAGGATAGAGCCACCTTATCTTCTCGGCACCAGTGCTTGAGCCTTCCGACATCCATACTCACACACTCTGCCTTAAATCCTGTTACCATGGGAGAAGTGGCCTCGCCCCCTTTCCAACATTCACCCCTGCCCTGTGCCCTGGATCCTGAACCCTCTTTCTTCTCAGTAATGCCCTTTCTTGCATCATCAGGTCTCCCTGTCACAGGATCCTTCCCATTGCTATTCAAACACCATTCTTTTCACCTTTCCTTTCAAGATTATGTATAGGCAGGTCATACATGGGTACAAATAAGCATCTTGAAAATTTAAAAAGATACTCAAGCTCACCCTAAAAAAGAATAAAGCAAATTAAAACTATATTGAAATGACATTTTTAACCTACCATATTAGTAAAGATAGACAAGTTTGAAAACATCGTATTGAGAAGGATATGGGAGAAAGGGTATTTCCATATTGTGCTATTGGAGCAAATTAGTACAACCTCTATGGAAATCAATTTGACGTTATGTAGAAAAATTACCAAATGCACATGCACTTCTCGAGTTTATCTTGTGTTAGAACTGTAAGTGTTAGACTGGCTCCAGGCCTTTGTAGACATTGTGTCTATCTGTTCTTCCTAAATGGTTCTATCCAGTTCCATGTCTTTCAGTACCTTTTATATGTCAGTGACTAAAGTTAAACCTCCATCTCAGAGACTCCTGAACACTCCAGATTCGTTTATCTAAATAATCTATGTGGTAGTTTAATAGTATCTTATATAAGATTGATTTTCTTCCTACTAAATCCACTTTCCCTCTCACCAAGCCTTTTTCATTTTAATAAATGATTTCACTATCTTCCTAATCTCTCAAGCCAAAAACATAGTAACAACTTTGATTTCATTTAGTCCTGAACTTTTTGCCTCTATTTATTCCATTTTTAACTTATCTTAACTTGAAGATATTGACTTTGCTTCTCACTCTCCAGTTTCTATTTTAAGCTTCCCCTTTGGATTTGAAACAAGTTGTCCTTTTCCAGGCTAGGAGTTTGGTTCCTCCTGACCATGGATGGTCCTGGCTTGTCATCTCTCCCTGCCTTGGCTGCTTCCAACTACCTCCCCCCAGTCCTGTCTGGAGGTGACATTCCTTCCTTTGGCTACCACCTCACTTCAGCTTTTTGGGATAAACTCAGAGAGAATGCTAGCTAGACTTAAGTGATTGATGATATGGAAAACTTAGAGTGCCAGTGTATCAATGGATAATTATGAGTTGTGACTGCCAAGTGAATGGGAAAGCTTATGTCAGCATTGAGGAAGATTATTGGAAGCCACCTTATAATAAGAATTGAGGAAGGTTATTGGACACCACGTTATAATAAGAATATTATCTGGTGAGCCTAGAAACACAGCAAGATGAGTCAGATGATCTTAAAGGTAACATCCAGCCTGGAGTGGCCAACTCCTCTATGCATATTGCTGCCAACTAGACTAATTGCTTTGTCATCTGGTCCAGTGGAGTGTAGATTTCATGAGAGCAGGGTCCATATCTTCTGTGTTCTCCACTTAATCCAGTGCTTAACACATGGATCAATACTCCCAGAACTCTCTATCCTGGACTGTGCTACATGAGCACTGCCAACTGCTCTCTGACTCCCATTTTCCCCTGATCTCTGCTAATTCTTACCCTTCTATTGATACATTCTTTCTGAATTATTCAAACCAGAGTTGCTCTCTCTCCATTGTTGGGCCTTAGATATTATCTTTTAAAGTAACTTAATAAATTTGATGCCAAACATTTGGAGTTGATTCCCGCAGTCTAATTATAAAGCTCTGCTCACCGTCACCTCTGTGTACTGCCTAAACGACGCATTGGTCTAATTGTGTGTCCAGACGCTGGAAGGGTACGATGTCCACTCAGACCCATGAGCTTCCACATGATAATGTTCGAACACTACTGCATCATCCACATATATAAACACTAAGGGCTTAAAATCTCTCTAAAAATATAACTGGTCTTCAAGAAGAAAGATTTCCCACCACCAAAATAATGTGCCACAAAATTTTAAGACAATGTGAATAAAACTGACTTTATTGATAGGTAAAATGAACAAAATCTAGGCATGATAATGAGCTAAATATATGATATCGTGTAAGCGTGATAGGAATGATTTTGTAGAAGTAGATGAAGATTACTAATTTACAGAAGATTTGCAGTTGCATTGTTGTTGCAACAATTATAATTAAGTTCCAATTATAATTACTATTATGATTAGACTAATAGGATAAGTTTTTTTAATATGAAAAAATTATTTCAGGCTGTTCTTATCCCTCTTATGTAAAAGAATCTGAGTAATAAAGTGTCACTACCTCCATATGCCAGGGCTCTTGTTGTTCCTGAGAAGAGAACTGTCAGCCCCTCAGAGCTGGGGATCATTGTTCTGACCAGGCTATGGCTTACCAAAGGCTCTCTGTGGAGGCGTGTATCTCTCTGGTGGAGGGGCTCTCCCATCAAATGGCCGTGAATGCTCATCAAAGTAAAATAAAATCGGCAGCCAGGGAGGAGCACACAGGGCAATCATCTCCTGGGCCCAGAGGAGAGAGACCATGTATATTTCATTCTCCACAGCATTCCCAGTACCTAGCCAAGTGCCAGGCACATCGGAAGGAAGCTCTTGTTCAATGTTTACTAAATAGTGGGAATGATGACAGTGTGTATTTAGAGCTTTTCTTTGTTATTTATTGCTGTGTAACAAGTCACCACAAACATTTCTAGTATTTCCTTTCCTGTGTGGCCAGGGAAAATAGCATGACTTACCTGGGTCCTCTGGTCCTGGGGCTCTCACTCGGTGCAGTCATCTCAAGGCTCCACTGGGAAGGATCCACTTTCTGGCTCACTCACATGGTTGTTGGCGGGACTCAATTCCTCACAGGCTGTCGGACTGAGGTCTCTCCAGAGATCCTCTCACTACATGGCAGCTTGCTCCCTCAGCGAAGAAGTGAGAAGGAAGAGCATGAAGTCATAGGCTTTTGTAGCCTCATCATGGAAGTGACAGCCCATCACTTTGGCCACCTCCGATTCATTAGAAGCAAGTCACTAGGCCCAGTCAACATGCAGGGAGAGGGGATTACACAGGGAATGAATACCAGGAGATGAGGATTATTGAGATATTTTAGAAAGCTGCCCACCAGATCTTGAGTATTTTTTTAATGATATTCTCAGAAAAAGAATATTAATTTGTATCTTTTTTAAAGCATTTTAATAACTATGTGCCATATGTGTTAAGAAACCACAGTTCATTTTTTTTTAAATAAAAAATCAACAAAGGTTAACACTGATAAATACAGCACCTGCATTGACCATATTTTAAAATATTTCCAGATTGTTAAATTATAAGAAATAATGACCTTCTGGGAATTCAAAGACCCAAATACAAGGGAGTGTATTGCAGCAGGCTTAATCAATGTTTAGTGATAATGGAATGTAAAATTGAAAAGCCAAGGATAGAAATCAAATTGCCTTTCTGCAGAAAGATCCTCAACAATTGAAAAACTGTTCTATAAAACTAAAGAACAGCTTGATGACTTAGAAAATAGAAACTGCAGAAATATTCTTTAGATCCAAGATATGTCCCCACTGCTTATTAGCTTGTCTGTTTGAGAGCAAAGAGGAAGGGCAACAAAAAGAGATTCAAATTAGTGAATTTTGCTCTGGCCCTGAGCCACACTGGCTTAGAACTATTAACTCTAAGTATATCCTGGGCTAAAAATAAATCTCTGCCCTTTCATTTTCAAGTAACTTTCCTCCTTCATCTCCAAACCAGAACACAGACACATATTATTAATTTATATCTAGACTTATTTGATGGACTCTTCAGTGAATGAATTTTGATGTTCTGATATGGAAAGATTATTCATTATTTCATCAGTAATAGTATTGTTTTAAAACAACATAATCAGGTTAGTCACCTCAGCAACTTGTGTGACTTTAAGAATGCTAATTGGATAGGTATAGAATGGGAGATCAATGACAGACTGGCAACACTTCAGCAAAAGACACTTCCAGATACTTAACCTCTGACCAGGAAATGTCTTAGCCTAGCAATAGATTATTCTAAGATGCCCAGCCAATAAAACTCATGCTCTTAGTAGTTTTAATTAGATTTATTTGCATTTACAACTATAAGAATGAAGATAGTAGCAGCAACTATGTTCTCTTTTTACTCAAAACCCATTTCATAGGAGCAAAATGTTTATCCCTTCTGTAAGAATGCTAAGACCTTTGGTGAAATTGGAAAGGTCATGGGCTTTGCAATTATGCAGACTTCAGTCTCTGCCTAGTCCCTTGATAGCTGTGTGACCTTGAGTAAGTTATCTAACTTTCCTGGAAACTCGCTGTCCTTCTATATAAAATGGGAGAAAATATGGTGTTAATGATGGTGATGGTGATGGTGATGGTGATGATGATCACAGCTAACATTCATTAAGCACTTGTTATGCTATGGACCAGGCACTGTGTTATTTTTTGTGTTTTAGCTCATTTATTTCTCATAATAACTGTATGAGGTGTAAATACAGTTCTTACCCCATGTATGTCCATGTCCTATTACACACACACACACACACAGAGGAATTCTTTCAATCTGTCTATTACATGGTGATTTCACCATTTCTGACTTTACCGACCTCTACCCTGGAACCATAATCACAGATTTTGGCTAGACTTTCCTTTTCTTCTATTGAAAGAGGCACATTCCTTGTGGAAGCTTGTATCTCCAGGTCATTTTTGTTTTCTGTATCAGATGGTTCTTTTCTGCTACAGGTTCCAAATGCTTTTTCTCCATTCTTTATTTAAAATACTAGGGGCCCGGTGCATGAAATTCGTGCGCTGGGTGGGGGGCGGGGGGAGTGTCCCTCAGCCCAGCCTGCCCCCTCTCACATACTGGGAGCCCTCAGGCGTTGACCCCCATCACCCTCCAATTGCAGGATCGGCCCCTTGCCCAGGCCTGACGCCTCTGGCCTAGGCGTCCGGCCCAAGCAGCGGGAACCTGCAGTGGCAGCGGGGGGCGCCGCGATCGCACGGGCTCCGCCCCTGCTCCTGCAGGATGCCTCTGACTGAGGCGTCGGCCTGGGCAGCGGGGACCCACAGCTGCAGCAGCCCCGCGATCGTGGGCTCCGCTTTAGGCCCAGGCAAGGGGCCCCTAACTCCTGGGACTGCCAGCTTTGACCATGCCCAGCTCCCATCGCTGGCTCCACCCCTACTTCCTGCTATCACTGGCCAGGGTGGAAAAGGCACCTGATTCTCCGATCATGGCTGGGGGGCAGGGCAAAGGCGGAGCCCCAGGGCCGCCTTTGCCCTGCCCCCCAGCTCTTAGCTCCCCGCTGGGTTTCTGATCACTGTCAGTGGCAGGGAGCTTCTTCCTGCTTTCCCTTTCGCCTCCCTGCATTGTGCCTACATATGCAAATTAACCGCCATCTTGTTGGCAGTTAACTGCCAATCTTAGTTGGCAGTTAATTTGCATATAGCCCTGATTAGCCAATGAAAAGGGTATCGCCGTACGCCAATTACCATTTTTCTCTTTTATTAGTGTAGATACTTTTATGATTTTTTAGAGAGAGGAAGGGAGGAGGTTAGAGAGATGGAAACGTCAATGAAAGAGAACCATCAATTGGCTGCCTCCTGAATGACTCCTACTGGGGATTGAGCCCATAACTCGGGCATGTGCCCTGACCTGGAATCAAATGGGAGGCCTCTTGGTTCATGGGTTGACACTCAACCACTGAACCACACCGGGCGGGCTTTTTCTCCATTTTTACTACTTTTCATTATGCTGACTCCTTTAGAGTGAATAGCCTTGAATTCATGTGTCATGTTTTCATCTTTGAGTTGTGTGTGTGTGTGGGTGTGTGTGTGTGTGTGTGTGCGCGCACGCGCGCGTGCGCAGAACGATCACTGGAATTGTAGCATGCTTTTATTAAACAAATTCAGTTATTTTGGGGACAACAGCCAGGATGGAATGGTGAGATAGACCCATCCCCACTGGAACATGTCAGTTTCCTGCATCTCCTATTTACTACTCAGATGAGGGGCTATTTTTACATGAATCCAGAGTCTGTGCTTTTTCTAATATGTAGTTAACAATCTGAATGGCACGTCCTTTACAGTACCACAATAATTCCGTCCATTACATCACTTAATTTATGGGAGTGCTAACACCAAAATCGATAAACATTATTTCTGAAATGTCAAGAGTGTTAATGGTGTGATTAAAAAAGAAAAAGATTCTAAAATCTCTCTGCACAGAACCCTTTGATATACTGTTGTTAAGGCGCACCTACCCAAAGCTGTGATATGGAAGACTTAAATCATTAAGACTCCGTCAACTTAAAAAAAAAAAGTGTGTCGGGAGCTATTTTTAGCCACATGAATCTTTTGTGCCATATTGTGGAATTCTGTTAGCAGGGAGAGGGAGAGACTACATGTCTCAGAGAAGATTGTCTCAGGTTGTTTTGAGACATATCAACAGTTGCTAAGGAACTGTCGCTAATGCTTCTGGGAAATTTTGTAATATTTTACTTAGAAATTGAGAGAAATTTTTACAGAGCAAAGCTTCTTAGACAAGGAAAGCATATGAAGTCTGACGCAGTTTCAAACTGGAAAAGGGATTTTTGAAGTTTCCTAGAAGATTGAGTTTCAATGGGGTTTCTTAGCACCATATAATCGCCTCTTACAGAATCCTGGGAGCTTTCATTTACATCTGATTTTAGAACAAGTAGCATTTTAAAATCTGGTCACATTTCAGTTTATTTTTCATGATTGATGCTTTAAAATGGAGATTAGTCCTTCTTTTCACACAGAGAATTAATTAGCATGCTAGGATGGTGGTTCCACAGACTCCCTTCTCTTTTTGTGGCAAGGCTGTATTAATAGTAAACATTTAATAGGCACTGACTGTTTAGTAGAATCTACAGAGACATCATCTTGGCCTGTAATGGTTGTGTACTCAAATTGTCCTCTCTGATTAGCTGTGGCCTTGTAGATAGGGAAGAGACGTTCACCCGCTACTTTCGCTGAGGCTTATATTGCTGGGGGAGTCGGGCCAGCAGCCCAACTAACACCAACTCAGTGCACCATCCCGGTGAGGACTGTTGGGCTATTCAGTTACACCTCCACATCCTATTAGCTGAACTTCACCTGGCTACTGAGAGAAGGCTTGCCCCACGTGGGAACATTACCTCCGACAAGCTGACTTAAACTCTACCGCCTGCTCTATGTGCTTTATTACTTCGGGGCTTTTTATTAGAATCTGGGGAGAGAGTAGCAATTATTCATGTTTTTCTCTCATTCACAAGCATTAAATGAGCACCTGATATGAGCAAGGAGCTGTGGATAGTGATGGGGCTAGGACACAGTTAACACACAGTCAGTCATTACCCTCAAAGCATTTATAGTCTAGTGAGGAAACAGCTCTGCACACAAACAGATGCTAAACAGCAAGATAAGAGCCACGTTGAAAGTGCAAAGGAGCCAGTGCAGGAACAAGTACAGTTTTCTGCCTGGGAGAATGAGCAGAGGCCTCACAGATGGAATAATCTTCCAGCTGAATAAGAATTCGCTGGTAATACATTTGGGGATGGGCTAAGCCAGCGTGAGCAGTGTGTGCAGGTTCCAAAGGCATGACCAGGGAACAGGCTGCAGTCAGTCTTTAATGCTGGTGTGCAGAGCACAGGAAAGCATCGGCGTCAGAGCAAACAGATGAACACAGGAAGGCTAGTTCTTTCCACTTAAAAGCAGTGATCCTCCAACTTCTTATGAAACAGTAGTAGATTCTTCTTTTTTTTTGGTTGCAAGACTATTGCAATGGACCCTAATAAGGATGGAGAAAAAGGAATACTATTAGGAAGGAAATAATATTGGAGAGAAATATTAGGAAGGGAAATATATAAGACTTGGTGAAGGATTTGGGAGCTGGGTATAAGTTGAGAAAAACAGAATCCAACCCTGCCCCAACTCACGTAAGTTCGTCTCCCTTGTCCTCCATCTCTCCATGGTCCTCTCCCTGCGCCATACTGTGTGATGACTCTAGGCCTTTGCTTCTGTGACTCTCTTTGGAACACGTTTTCCCCCTGGCCCAGGGACCCTTTCCGAGCTAACACGCTAGCCCTTCTGATGGCACCTCATTTCTCTATTTAGGAAACCAATCGAAAACCGTTCAAGGATCTACCTCTCCTGCTTAAGTACAACCTCCTCCATGGTAGGGGCTATATTTTGTTTTGTTGCATGTGACATGCATCAGCAGTTTCTAACCTTTGCATAAGTAAAGGCTGATAATGTTCATCGACATGAACTGAGCTGACAGTTTTTTAGAAAACTACATTGGTGCATTTTTTTTGCCTTCAGGTTGCAGATTAGGTGCCAAGTGCAGTAATAACTTAGAAAAATACCCAGGTGTCATATAATCACCAGCACAGGGCAATCCAGGCAACATACGTGTCTTGGCTTTGCCACTTTTCTTGGTTCACTCTGGGGCTTTTCCAAAATCCAGAGAAGCCAACAGCCAAGGTAGCATCAGGCCACTTGTCAGGACTCTGAATCCACAGTGTAGAGATGATTCAAGGACCCAATGCTGGCAACGTAAGATATGGCATGCAAATAAATAAAAAATAATGATAGCAGCAAAGGAATGCTAAGAACCAGATGAATGATTCGGGCTGTTGTGTGCTGAGGCATATAGAGGAGGTGCAGCAGGCCAACAGACCTTGAGTGTATAGTTAGCAGACTCAGCATTTATTCCAAGTCTGAAGCCCTGACTTTGCACTCTAGTCAGAATATTCAGCACAGAAACATTTCGCTAGTCTTTGACTGAGCATGTTAACAGAGGGACTTGTATCAGAGTTACACTGAAGGTCATGCTTGAAGCAGACCAAAATGTGCCATTGACTAGTGCTTTCTTCCTATGTTGAGGAAGCAAAAACTATCAGAGAAAAATGTCTGTGGTGGTTTGACTAGTACCCTCTCCACAGTGTTATTGAAAAACCAGCAGAATTCTTGGTGATATTATGCTTGTTTTAGCTGGAACCATCATGTCAGAAAAGTTGTTGGTCATCACAAAATCTATAATACCAACAATGCTATGGAGCATGTTTCATGGATATATGAAGGAAACTCAGAGTTATTAATACTAGACACCTACCAGACACCTACCCATAGGTCATCCAGTGAATATCATATATTTGGAATTATGGTAAATATCTTACATCATTTTTCCTTGGGCATGGCAAGGCAGGGCAGTGTTGATGCCTCAAATTCCCATTTTAATAATGGAACTGAATAGAGTTCTCATCACAAGGAAAAAAATACATTTTTTTCTTTTTCTAACGGTATGAGATGATGGATGTTAAGTAAATTTGTTGTAGTAATTATTTCACAACATATGTAAGTCAAATAAATCATTATGCTCTATACCTTAAACTTACACAGTGCTGTATGTCTCAATAAAACTGGGGAAAAAAAGGAATTAAATAACTGAGAAGTAGTACAGCATAGTGGTTACAAAATTTTGATTTTGTGTCAAACTGCTTGAATTCAAATGATGGCTTTTCCAAACTAATTGTGAAACCTGGAGCAAGGTACCTAGCTTCTCTCTGCCTTGGTTTCTCATATATAAAATGGTGATAATAGTAGAACATATTTCATGGAGTTGTTGCATGGATTAAATAAAAGAGTACATATGAAATATTTAGCACAGGTTCTAGTACATAGTAATACCACACAATAAATTTTGCTATTATTGTTGTCGATGACCTTATCTCAAGTTAATGATAAACATGGTCTTTATTAATCACTCACCAAATTCAAAATGAATACTTCTATGTGGCTAGTATAGGACATAAGCTCAAGTAATAAATAACAAACTTTTATAGAGATAAATGCATATTTTTTTTCCGTCAAACAATCATCATTTGGTAGACCATCTGGTCGTGATTATAGCTTTATGGAAATCTGCCACTGGGGTAAACAGCAACCCACGTGGTGATTGCCCCAGGCTCCGGAAGGTAGAAGACATTCTTCAGGATTTCAAAGGCACATTGACGTGCGGTTGCATAGGCATAAGTGGAACTGTACATGCCAGGACAACAATCAGGACATATTGTCCTTTCAGGTTTCAAAGAAAACAAGCATCATGCTTAAGAAGTTTAGTCACACCATCTCTGACACAGTCCTAAGAATAACATTGTAATTTGTATGCTGTATACTTGGTTTTAACGAGGCATTTTATTTGATTCTGTTAAGCACATTGGTAGGTTAGAAAATCCTGCAAAGGTAAGTTTATAAGCAACATTTGTTTACTCTGCAAGGAAATGATGGCAAGAGTTATAGATGCAGACAAAGATAGCAAATGCATTTTCAGTGACTAATAACACCAAACAGGCTGCATTCAGTGCAGCATTATCTTCTGCTATCTGGTTGTTTGTTTGGTTGTTTGTTTGTTTTAAAACGCCCTTTGTTGCCTTTAAAGATTGCAATTCAGGTACTAACATGAGGTTAGGTCAGATAAGAATGCATCCCATCTCTACCACATGTAGATGGCAAAAGCAAATCATTATTTAGAATATAAACAACCTTATTACATATTGTCCGCATTCCAATGACTGCACACAGGTGGCTCACAGTCAGAATGATGAATAGCAGTGGTTGAGTTGGTTTGCTAAGTTGTGCATCACTTTGGTCATATTATCAATCCTCAAGCAGAGAAAGGTTCTTTGAAATTTCTCTGGATCACCAGTGAAAGTTAGAGATAAGTTTCATCATCTCTTATAATAAATCAGCAATAACCAAGCAAATAGAGATTTAGTGGTGCTGTGTGTAAAAGGCACTATGACAGACAGCATTGTTCTGGAAGCAAATCTGTAGCATGGTCTCCTTTTCCAAAGATGGGGTGATAATGCACAGAACACACAACAGAATTAATCAATAACAATAAGTTACATAATAAGACAACTCTAAAGAAGTGCTGCAGGCAGTATACAAAAAAGTGCCAGATTACTGATGCAGATGATAAAAAAAAAAAGAGTGTGCTTATTGTGAGTTAGGGAGAGAGAGAGAGAGAGAGAGAGAGAGAGAGAGAGAGAGAGAGAAGTTGAGATTGTCTTTTAATATTTGGTAAGTGGGGAGAGATATGAAGGCTCATTCCAGGTAGGGGTCCAGCACAGAGATGAGGAAACATAAGGTGTCCTAGCAATAGGGCAAGCCCGATTAACAAGAGTCTAAAATGCATGAAGAGCCAGGTTTCTAAAACTAGGCATGGCTCACCCTAGAGGATATGCGGTAGTATGTTGGGGTGTGACAAGACGCGGGATCATTATGGGCTGATAGGACATGAGCAACACAAGGACCTTGTTATCTTGTTTGCTGCTATGTATCTAGGAGTAATCTCTGGCTTGTGGTAGATGCTCATGCAGCCTTCATTCTCGCCTGTGATTAAGGGTATTCTGATAGAAAATAATGCTAGGAATATTGTTTGATGCAAGCTTTCAAAGAAACCGAGTAGAGGGCCATGCCGTTCAAATTTGACTCTATATATATTTAGAGGGGTGTGTGTGTGTGTGTGTGTGTGTGTGTGTGTGTGTGTGTGTGTGTACCTCAGGGTCACAAATTGCTTCAGCCTATATGTAACCCCTTGAATCATAGGCAAAAACCTGTGTGCATTATGCACTATTTGAAAGCCAAAGCTCTTGTTGGATATTGTAAGGAAGTCATGCTCCCAAAAGATTAAGCTTTGCTTAATAAGCAGTGGGTAAGAAGGGATGATTTTAAGCAAGAGGGTTATATAAAGTTGCTTACTGGGATGATAAATCAGGTGAGGGGCTGGGGGATGGAGAGACTGGAGCTAAGGAAACCAGGAAGGGGATGTGTACTCTGGAAGGAAAACAGTGGTTGTGATATCCATGTATGGGACCAATTCAAGGAGACAGAGGAAAGGGGAGGTGTTTAACGGAAAGCTATACTTTGAGGGATACTGACAAAATGTTCATGGGGAACATGGGAACAGTGAAGTTAGAATCATTTTCCAAAGAAATCAATCGACATTTATTTATTCAAGCCTCTTGAGTCTTCACTTTGATGTAAGGCTTTCATGTAAGAACTCTATTCCTGTCCCAGTGAGAACTCAGACCTTCCTTGCAAGGCCTGATTGGAAGGATTGCCCCTCGCCCCCGGATTAAAAATAAGGACATCAGTGAATTATAAGCTGCAAACTCACACAAATGCCAAAATTCAAGTCGTTTCTTTCACAATTATCTGGATTCAAATCTCTGGTTAAATACATGGAAGTTGAAATATCTTCAAATATTTGGGGTGCCTCTGTTTTTGCAGGTGTGTCTAGAAGACCAGTTGGGTAATTCAGCCCTTTCACTTTTGCAATGTCACATACTACCAAGTCAAGAGATTTCAAATTTTGTAGATATTTCAAAAATGCAGTCCCTCATTGTCTCAGTGCAGCTTAGTTTGGGTTGATCATATTTAATGAGAGAATATTAGAATCCTAAAAATAACATTTCATCTGGCTGTACAGTAAAAAAAGAAAAGAAAATCTTATACCTTACCTATAGGTAATAAAAACATTTGAGGACCATCACATTAAAGGAATGTTCCCATTTGTCTTTTTATTTTTATTTATTTAAACATTTTTAAAATAATTCTTTACCCATTTGCCCTTGATCACCTGAGTCAGTAGGGAAAATGAACCTTCTGGGCTTGAAGTTAACCCCACCCAACTGACTGCAGTTCACCACATCTGGGAGAAGGAGGTCAAGAGGTAACTGTGGAAAGCGCACACTATTTTCAAAGGTAAAAGTACATTACTTTCTAAGCAGATTTCAGGTGATTTTAGCTGCCACAAGTGATCTCAAAAACAAAATGGCTTTGGCCCCATTCCTGATGGCGAATGTGCTGTGCCAAAGCCACCAGTCAGGCTCTGCCACTGCAGCCTATGCCCACTCCCTCTTCAGACAGCCTGGCCTTCCTTGCTGGTGTCCACACCGCAGGTTTATTAAGGAGCAAGTCCCACCTACCGGGTGTTTGGATGGCTCTCTGGCGGTCTCTGCTGGTGAATATTACATATGCTTCTAGAGGAGATCGCCTAATACTAGACTTCATTTGAGCAAATGTAAAGACAAACATTTGAATGTATATGCTAAAATTCTCTGGTGTGAACCAGTCCCATGCTATATAACTCAGAGGGATCACTATATAATTTATATGTAACATAGAGTAGCATATTAAAGTGAGTTATTTTTATAGCATTTAAGCATTTTCTTTCTCTCTCCACCACCCCCACCTCCCAAAACAAAACAAAACAAAACAAAACAAAACAGACAAACAAAACAACCACACCTCACATTTCTCTAATGGTTCTTCTAACAGACAGTTCCCAAGATGTACCTGTGTGGGTGTCTGTGGGTGTATAGAATTGTGTTGTTAACTTTTTGATTTCCAGATCTGAACATCAAACCTCTTAATTATCACAGTTACAAATATCCATTTTAGCAACTTGCTATCTTGTACCAGTAAGTGAATTGACATATCCAGGAGAGCTGGGATGTATGCCTCAACACATACATTTTCGCACTGCATGCTACTAGGTGCATGAGGGTTCTTTTCATGCTTTTTCTTTTAAATTCTTGGTAGAGCGTGTATAATCAGTGACATAAACATCATCCATTACTCAGTTCAGCCTTCCCTGAAGTATTAGTATTCTAAACAATCCTATTACCAAAGCATTACTTTGACACTTTATTAAAAATCCTATAGCTCTAGCATTGCTATCCACTAACACAGTTTTATGCAATTAGGATTATAATGGAAGCTTTATTACAATGATATATAACTTGTATCATCCTAATAAAAGTTCCTGTACATAGCAATGCTTTAATAATGTTGTTTCTGTAACAGTGATTCCTTAGTAATGGAACTTCTCTCATGGCAACTTCATTATTAGGAAATGATTTCAGTAATAGAAATGCAAATAAAGATTTTGAGAGGAGTATTTTATGCATGACTCCATTACTGACCTGCAAGCTTTTCATGCACTACATCTCATCATTATGAACCTACTGTGTAGATTACTATTATGCTTATTACTGTACTGTTACAATTTAGCATTGTATTCTTCCAAATTATTGAAATTAACTGCCATTTTGAAGTAAAATTCAAGGGTTAAAATAATTTAAATTTTAATTAAATTTTGTTTCTAGAGCATTAAAAATGTTTCACAAACCTTTTCTAATGTTTATTGTATCAGAGATTGAGTGGACCCATAGCATTCAGACTGGAGTGTATGTATGTACTCTTGGGTGTAAATGAAGATTTCCCAAAGGAAATGTGGGTATGGAGACTTTTAAAGAAATTAGTTCCCAGATCTTACTTCTGTATGCAGCCTCCCATAAAATCTATCTGCCCGAAAAAGTATCTGTGGCTGAGATTTTCCTTCCCCACCTCCCATTGTTGCCTTTCCCCCACTGTACAACACAAAGGCACACCTCACACCCATCCCATCCCTTACCATGGTCTATTGCTCAGCCAGGGCATCAAGCAAAGGAGCAATTTGAAACATCTTTATTTATCCCACCCTCCACCCCGATCCAAAAATTTTTTTAAATATACTTTTATTGATTTCAGAGAGGACGGGAGTGGGAGAGAAAGACAGAAACATAAATGATGAGAGAATCATTCATTGGCCACCTCCTGCACGCCCCACACTGGGGATGGAGCCCGCAACCCGGGCATGTGCCCTTGACCGGGAATCGAACCATGACCTCCTGGTTCATAGGTCAACATTCAACCACTGAGCCATGCTGGCCAGGCCTGATCCATATTTTTAAGAGCCAGGAAGTATAGGACAGTGGTTGAGGGTCTGGACTCTGGCGTCGGAGAGTCAGTGTGTGAATCTGCAACCTAGAGGAGCCAGTTCTGCTTTCTCAACCTCGGTTTCTGCATATGTAAGATGGGAAGAATAATAATTGTGGGGTATTGTGAAGATTAAGTAGATTCATACACGTACATGAAAAAGGTATGATTGTAGTACATACTAAATGATGCAATTGACTCATGATCTCCAATTTTATAACATAATTATTGTTTTGATCGACCAAGTACTACTAATAATTATAATGACAACTCAGACATCTTAGTTAACACTTAGAGCAAAATGGTCACAGGAAATTTTGGAAAAGAAATTCCTTTCTCTATATATTTTTTATTTACAAGAGTATGATCAATAAAAAGCTTTTAAGCATAAAATATACATTAGGATGAAGTTCTTTTAGAGAAGTGAAAACAATCATATTATTTTAAATTATAGGTATATGTAAAACCATATGTATATTTAAAATTGTCAATATTTATAATACACTGGAAAATTACATTCTTTGCAACTATTTAATGAAAATTTTAGAGGTAAAACATTTTAGAGGTCACTTATGTGCTGAGGGGTATATAAATATGTATTTTTTAAATGTAGGTTTGTGCAAGCAAAAATGTTCAAAGACATTGGAATAAAACATTGACTTATAGGAGTAAGTGAAATTATAAAATTACCTTTATAATTTGTTCTCTGAGTACTAGGTATTAAGAATAATATCTCTGCACAGCCAGTGTTGCTTAGTGGTTGAGTTTCGACCTATGAACCAGGAGGTCACTGTTCGATTCCCTGTTAGGGCACATGCCCAGGTTGTGGGCTCAATCCCCATTGTGAGGTGTGCAGGAGGCAGCTAATCAATGATTCTCTCTCATCACTGATGTTTCTATCTCTCCCTCTCCATTCCTCTCTGAAATCAATAAAAAACATATTTAAAAAAATAGTAATATATTCTTTATCAAGTTATACAACTACACAAAATTCTAGATCTTGGGCTCCCCTGGCAGAAGTCATTAGACTCTGTGTGGACTAGCTTGGCTGAATGCCTCAGTGTTTCCGAGAGACTGTGTGTAGATCGCAGTGTGTTCCCAAGCCAATTCGCAGTGCCCGGGAGAGAGCCTTGCCCTTTGCTGGAGCTGGATTTGCTCTTTGATCTGTCTGTGGAAGAGGCCCTTTTGGAGTGGACCCTGCCCTGAGCCAGAAGTGGGGAGGCTGTACTGCTGGGTGGATGCTCTAAGACAGTGGTTCTCAACCTTGGCTGCACATTAGAATCACCTGGGAATCTTTTTAAAATCCTGATTTCTGGGCCTCATCCTCCGGAAATTCTGTTTCTTTGTTATGGGGTGAGGCCACAACATTAGTAACAAAGAAACAGAATTTCTGGAGGATGAGGCCCAGAAGTCAGGATTTTAAAAAGATTCCCAGGTGATTCTAATGTGCAGCCAAGGTTGAGAACCGCTGCTCTAAGAGGTTTGCTTCCCACTGGACAAGGCAGCTGTTGCCGCTCCCGGGGAAGCAAGAGAGAATAAGTAGCTTCTGATGAGGAACATGCTAGAAACGGACTATTTTTCTACATAAGTAAAAAAGAAGTGTGGGGGGAAATGCACATGCCCTTGGGTGTGTTTTGCTGCCAATTATATCAGTTAGAGATGCACAGTTGTAGTTTTCATTCTTAATTCATGCCATGCCTCAAGATGAAACTTTGGGTGCCATTTTCGTACTGGGCAGGCTTCATGTCAGCATCTCTATAGCTGTAACCATAATGAATATACAATTTTATGTGCTGGTTCTTACACTTAACGTTATTTTCCAGGCCTTGCCAAGGAAAGTAGTGCTTTTTAGAGGAGTGATATGATAATAGCGTAGCCATATTTATACCAGCTGGCGCAGAATCTGGGGAGAGCATGAGTTTTAGCTCATGTGAGTTGTTACGGCCTGTTCTCATGGCCTTTCGCGATCCAGGTACCAGCTTGTTGGAGACTTGGGTGGGAAAACGTAGCCTGCTCGGAGAGATTGGGGCCTTGGCATCATTTCCCAAAAGTTGTGGACCCTGCCTCAGCCAGTCTGGAGAAGCAGCATCGAGGGACATCCTGTGTTTACAAGCATTCAAGAGAGTCACCCAGCCCCACCTGAGCCCTAACCCCGCTCCATATGTTCTCCTGCCTCAAGTCGGGAACTCCCAAGGGTTGCATCCTGCGGCCAAGTCAGGAGTGGCATACAGCCCAAGCTGGTTGTTTATAGTCTGTGTGATGTTTTTGTGAAATATTTCATAGAAGGGTCTAAATTGAACATGAAGACAGCTCTACTTAAAACAATGCGGGGCTGCCTGGCTGGTGTGGGTCAGTGGTTGAGCATTGACTTATAAACCAGGAGGTCATGGTTAGATTCCCAATCAGGGTACATGCCCAGGTTGTGGGCTAGATCCCCGGTGTGGGGTGTGCAGGAGGCAGCTGATCAATGATTTTCTCTCAGCATTGATGTTTCTATCTCTCTCTTCCTCTCTGAAGGCAATAAAAATATACTTTTAAAAAAGTGAAGGGCTAATTCAGTAGTTTTTATTGGTAGTAATATAAATTAGTTTAATTGTTTTGGAGGAAAATACAGTAATATAGATCAACAGCCATATAAATAGCCATACTGTTTTTACTGATTCCTGACATTTTATTCTTAGGAAATAATCCATATTCTATATAAAGTATATGTATATTCCATACAAACAATTTATAGTAATTTAAAACTGGAAAATTATCTAAATGTTTAACAGTACAATAATGGCAAAACTCATGCTATATTAACTAGATGGAATATTATGTAATTGAAAATAAAGTTACAAGGATTATGCAAAATATAAAACAGTATATAAAGTATCCCCAAAAATGTATATACACACTATGAATAATTATAAAGGCAGTGTTTATTAAAACATTTCATTTTCAAAATTGAACTATCAGCTGTTAAAATGTGTATACATTTTTGGGGACACTGTATATGAAATAATGTTAGACATAAGAGGAAAAATTAAATTATGTAGTCACTGTGTACATAACTATGAAAAGTAAGACGGTAGGTAGATATTTTTAAAAAAATGGGAAGAAATCAACCTTTAAGAAGAAGGGGGGGAAAAAGAGCTCAAGGATGACCTAATCTGAAGCAATTATGAAATGTATTATATTTGCTGGCCTGAAGGGCCAGGGGGCGAAAATAATCATGAGCCCAGAACTCAGCCTTTAAATCAGGGTTTAACAACCCCTGGGTTCATGTGGAAAGATGGTATTTCCTGCTACCAGTTTTCTTTTTTGATTTTAGATATTTTGGGGGGTCCTAGACCTTGTTGTCTAGCAAATAATGAACTAGATCCAAACTATAAAAATAAGTTCTTAAAATCTCAACAGAAGTTTCTACGGAGAAATGAAAAAAAAAAAAAAAGAAAGAAAAAGATTTGTTCAGGAAATCGGATTAGAGTATACAGTTTTAACTTGACATATTAGGTTGCTTATATTTTTTAAAAATGTGTTTTTTATTGATTTTTAGAGAGAGAGGAAGGGAGAGGGAAAAGGGAGAGAGAGATAGAAACATAAACATCAATAGGCTGCTTCCTGCATGACTACTAGGGATTGAGCCCACAACCCAGGATGTGCCCTGACCAGGAATAGAACCAGCAACCTCTTAGTGCATGGGTCAGTGGTCAATTATTGAGCCACACTGGCTGGGCAGGTTGCTTACAATTTTAATAAAATATCTTTAAAATCAGAAACCGCCATTTCCCCCCATATATATCAGTTTATTCCTCCCTCTAATACTTACTTGCAAAATACCAGGATACAATCATTGTCTTTTAAAAATATCTATGATTACATTTTAATATAGAAAGTATGACTTCTTAATACTACAGCCTGTTAGTAGCATTTTTTTTTGTTACCTAGTTTCAAATTATTAGCAGTCTAAAAAGTGGGAGAAATATCTTATCATAGCTAAATTTTTATAGGTCAGATCTTTACCTAACATTTTTTATTAGATGATGAATAACAGATTTTGTAAGAGGTTTATCACATCCTTAGAAATTTTCTTCATGGAGTCTCTTTTGAGAGATTATCTAAAGAGAAAAACTAAAGAAATCACTGGGAAATCTGCTTCTGGGAATAAAAGGAATCTTTTTATTATCAAAGTTGGGTTGGAAGCAAGAAGAAAATACATTCCTGTGGTGCTTTTATTAGAAATTTGCATGGATTATATATCTAAAGAGAAGCGTTATGGTATTTTTAAAAATCATCTTGAAGATTCATCTGTACTCTTTTCAGTTGATTTAAAATTCTATTTGGCACCATTATCACAAGTAATTATACTAAGAAACTGCTACTTTATTTTGTGTTGCTCATAAAATATCTTCCTATGTGATAGTTGTCAGACATTGATATCTGGTTATCAATAAATTAGGCTGCTTTGTGTATTTGTTTTTGAAAATCCTTGAATATTCTGATTGCTGACTCATCACTCTGTTATACCCCAACATACCTAGCTCTAAAGTGGTGTAACTGTTTAGTACCTCAGAAATAGACTCCTAAGACAGAATTGTCACCATTATGTAACGTAGTGGAAGGAAAAAAATAATGCTTGGAAAGCACAAGCTCCAAATTGTTTTCCTTTAAGATGAAAATAGAATAAATGTAACGCCCGCACGTTGTTCCATGCTAAAGTAGTGCATTTGGTCTTAGCAGGCTTGGCACCCATAGGGAAACCCTAATTCTATTCTTGAATCTGGGCGTGTCTCAGCTCCCTGGTTTCTGAGTGTCATGACCTTGGATTAGTTACCTCTCTGAGCAACAAAGTGGGTGGAGGCTGGATGAAGGTCCTTCTGTCTGGCCTTCGTAACACTCAGGTTTGACTGGAGACGGAGAGCCCGAGTGTCCTCTGCTGACAGCACCGCCCATCAGGTATTTGTTTTAAACGCATGTTTCCACCAGAACAGAACATTTTAATAAAAACACTGATATGGAACATGACAAACAGAGACTTAGAGTCCTTTTTCTTCATTAAAATCTGTTTTATTTTTCTTTCTGCGATGCTATATAAAATCTCATCAATATACAGAATCATTCAGAGTCTCAGATTTTCTCATTTTCTCTGGATGAGAGCTTTGATTAGCTTTTTACAAGTTCTTAATTAGTAATTGGCTTGCTGTTTTGGTGGGGTGGTTTTTTTTTGATGTCTCTAATAAGTTTATATTCTATCAAAGAATTCTTTGAGGATGGTCTGAAATGTGCTACTCTGTGTTATGTTACAGAATATTATAATTCAATGTTCTTTATAAAATGCAACCAACAAGTGCTTTTAGGATTAAATGTTCATTTCTTCTTTTTGATGCTGGTGGCTGGGGTGGGTTGTTCAGTCTTATCATCATGCCTGACCTAGTTGTGCAGCCATTCCTGTTTAATTAATAGGCATTTGCATAAGCTCTTTTTACCCCCCAGCAAGCTTTATACTGGTCTTGTTGGTTATCTCCTTTCACCCTCTGAAGGATCAGCAGTGCTATTTCCATTTTGCATATCAAAATACAGAGAGATCAAATTATGTACAACAAATTGATAACTGAGTAAGTTTGGGAACTCAGAGTTCTGGCATATTAATGGTGTTGCTTAAAGCTACAACCTATATAGACTCTATTAATATATACAAGCTCTGCTCTCTCCTCCAGGAGTTAGAAATGGGATTGCCAGCCGCCCAGGGAGGGAGCCCTTTGTAGATTTATGCAGGTGTGGGAGAATTCACTGCTCCACTCCCTCTGGATCCATGAAAGCAAAGTTTTCTCCGCAGAGAAGAGGGTGTCTAAGAACTATTGCTGTGATGTCTGTAATTTTTAATAAAAATTCTAGGAAGCCTGGTGGCTTCTGGATAGCATACAGTTTTAAAGAACTGTCCTGTTTCTTTTCATTTGAATTAACCTTCCCCCAAACCATTAGAATTTCATTTTTAATTAACTGGCCACAAAATGTCAACAGGTGCAGCTAGAACAAAGCATAGCTTCACTTGGCTCCCCTGCCCATCCAGAACTGAGGAGAAACTTGCTGACCTTTCTGAGCATTTGGGCAAAACTTTTGTGTCTTCTCCACACTGTTTTTTCTTAAATATTTTCTCACTGTCTTTGTATCTGTAACCTCACTCATTTATTAGGGATAGAAATCGGTACTTGGATATTTCTTCTTTCCACCTCTTTTCTCTGTTTTTGTCTCCCCAAAAGGTAGAGAATTATTTGTACTTAAAACCTTGCTTCTATGTCTTGGATAGGTGTTGATTATATTCAGGAGATACTTGGATCTTACAGAGATTGCCTCAATCATTTAACAGCACCACCATTAACACAAAGAAAAATAAACATTTTTTCCTTCTCCAAATTTACCAAACTTCACAGTCTTATTTAAAAGATGGAATTCTGTGTGTCTATCACCTATTAAACTTGGAGTAGCCTCTTTCTGTTGTAAATCCTTCTGCCACTTTCTTCTCTTCCCCAAGTCCTGCCCAAGCTTCAAGGTCTGGGCCAGGTTAAATCCCATGTCCTCAGGAAGTCTTTGCTGCCCCCTCCTCCTGCCAGACAGAAGTGATCTCTCCTTTCTCTGAATTCCCATATTCCTGGATTTGTACCTTTTGAGTTGTCTGTTGTGTGTTCTAGCGATTTCTGTAACCCTTGAATTACAGATGCCCTGACAGAGCATAGGGAGAGATGAGGAGAGGGGATGAGATGTCCTATTTCATTTGACTCGGGTATATTTTTGGAGACTCAATGTCCCTCTCAGCTCATGAAAACATATACCCTGTGTACAGTCTGGTGTTTCTGACGGCAGGGATTCAACACAGCACTACAGAAATGGCACAGGTACAACATGTATTAGATCTTTAGGGTGAAATAGTGGTTGAGTTTCAGGCATCAGGATCTCACTGTGAGTATTATTCTATGAGTGTTCTTTCCACCTCTGCAACTGGTTTTCCTGTAGTTTACTGGTGACTCCTCTCCGGCCTGACACTCACAGGCCTGTCTCAAACACCCTCCACCTTATAATGGAAAGTACTTCATTCTTTCCTTGTGCCACCACGATCCCTTCACTGTCTTCTCTCCAGTGTGAGCCTCCCATGCCTCCTCTCCAAATGACAAAGAAAAACCCCTCCCACGGAGGGCATCTCTCTTGCCAGCTTTTCTTGTTCTTGGTCACAAGCCCTCTTACTCACCCCATCCACCATCAGGGCAAGTAAAATTTCTGTTCTCCCTAGGAAGCTGCTTCTCCATTCTCTTTGGAAATCCTAAGGGAAAGGAAGTTAGTGGTGACAAACTTACTTGACCTTTGGAACTCTCTGCCTTAGAGATGCAACCCAAGACTTCCAGTACTGGGAGTGCAACTGGACTATAAACCCCAGGAGTTGAGGTGATGGGATGCAGTTTTTATATCTTTCTAGTACAGAAAACTAAATTTTTGCCCAGCCACTGTTGCTCAATGATTTAGTGTTTACCTATGAACCCAGGAGGTCATGGTTCGATTCCATTCAGAGCACATGCCATTCAATGTCAGGAGACAGCCATTCAGTGATTCTCTCTCATCATTGATGTTTCTTTCTCTCTCTCTCTCTCTCTCTCTCTCTCTCTCTCTCTCTCTCTCTCTCTCCAGTCCTCTCTGAAATCAATAAAAAAAATAAATTGTAAATTCCATAAGAGCAGTCTTTGCTTCTGTCTTGAGTGTGCTTCTAGTATATCACCAATGCTTAGAACAGTGCCTGACACATAGAGCTTGCTCCCTAAGTATTTGTTGAATAAATGAATGGGTGGGTGGGTGGATAGATGGATGAATGCAGTAAAAAGTACATGAGCCTGGCTGGCATGGCTCAGTGGTTGAGCATCAACCTATGAAACCAGACGTCACAGTTTAATTCCCGGTCAGGGCACATGCCCAGGCCAGTGTGGGGCGAGCAGGAGGCAGCCTATCAGTGATTCTCTCATCATTGATGTTTCTATCTCTCTCTCCCTTCCTCTCTGAAATCAATAAAATATATATATACTTTTTGTTTAAAGTACATGAAGTGATAAAGGAGTGAGCTAAGTAGAAAGGCATGAGTATATTATATATTTTAGTAGTACTTTACTTGCTACTTAGTGGGACACTGGCGTGGCAGAGCGTAGGCTAATTCAGAATTAAAATCTGCATCTTGGTTATCGATTTATTTAGTGATAATTTAGGATATTATTTTATGTGAAAACCGATAGATTTTAGAATATATGCATAGTTGACATAAGTTTTTATGTGGAGACTTATTCCTAACCATGCTTTCAAACCCTCTCCTTTGCTCTTAGATCCAATTTGGAAGAAGTATTTGCAAAACAAGTACTGAAGTTTTTATCTTATCTGGGGACACCTATAAATGTACAAGAAGTATTGTCCTTTGTTTTGTGACAAAGAGAAAGGATGCTTCTGTCCCTTTCATGTCCCCACAGCAGCATAGGGAACTACTGGCACTTTCTGCACAAATATTCCCCTTTATGGGACAGGCTGCATGTGCCAATAACAGTTTACTTTGGCACAGTAGGACGTCTTTGTCTATGCAGTAATTCCACAAATATTTATTGAGTGCCTACTAAATGAAAGGTGGTCCTGGATGCTGAGACTAAAATAGTAATCAGAATACCTCCTCTGCCCTCAAGGACTTACAGTATGGGAGAGGAAGACTCCTGTAAACAGTCAAATACCTATGCAGAACAGTGAGGAATTAAGCAGAAGGTTTAAGGATGGTGTGCAGTGGGAGCACAGAGTGTGGGGGGGGGCACCTGATGCAGGATTGGGCGTAGAAGAAAGCTAAGATCTAGTGTTCACCTCACAACATATATAGTTATCACAATATTGCTGACTATGTTCCAAATGCTGTACTTTACATCCCAATTACTATTTTGTACCTGCCCATTTGATACAAGACTTATTGAGGGATCATTTTGTAAGTTATGTAAATGTCTAACCACTATTCTGTACTCCTGAAATTAATATTGAATATCAACTGTAATTGAAAAATAAATAAAATGTTTTTAAAATAAAAAAGCTGAGATCATGGGAGAGAAATGGGCATTAGTTGGTAAGGAAGGGTGGGAGGGTTTTGTAGGCAGAGGGAATCACCTGTACAAAGGCCTGCACGTAAGAAAAAGCAGTGTGTTTGGAGAACAGCAAATAATGGTTAATGGTAAACTGTGCATAAATATAGTAAATACTAGTATTCTAATTCTGAATAGGATTTTTAAACATAAAAGTGATAAAATAAATTTAAAAGGAGAAAAAGCATAGGTTTGATGATCAATTATGATATTCCACATCTAAATTATCATGAACAAATTTAAAGACAAATGAAAATCTGGAAATTAAAAATATTTTTATTATTTCAGCAACTTTTATGAGAGCAGGGGTTATCTGTTTATGTGCCACTATATACTAACATTTGACCCAGTGCATGGCTCACAATATGGTTGAATGAATGAAAAGAATCAGTATCCTCAAAAGGTCCTAAAGAGCTAATATAAATCAATATGATAACCCCTGAAGTCAAGAAAATATGAATAGACATTTCACCTTGGAGTCGTCCTTAGCTCTTTTATTTTATTTATTCCCCATGCAGCATATCAAATTCCTTAGCAAATCTTGTTAGTTCTACTTTCATAATAAGAAGATACCTGACCATTCTCCCCCTACCACACTAGCACCTAGTACAAGGCACCATCATATTTTGTCGGGGCTACTGCAGTGCTACTTAGCTGCTCTTCTTGCATCCCCTCTTGCCATTTTACACTATCAAAAGTAATATTTTCAAATGTGGATCAGAACATGTCACTTCATAGTTCAGAATTCTCCAAAGTCTCTCTATCACTCAATCCCCTTTCATTTCACTGGACTTCACTGGTCTTGCTGTTCTGTGAGCACTTCAAGCACTTTCCCGCACTAGGGCAGTAAGGTCTTAGCACGCCTCATTCCCTAACAGAAAAATACTCATTTCCCAAAGAGTTACATGGTGCTCTTCACTTGGTCAACTTGCTCTCTGCTCAAATGTTACCTCTGCAAAGAGGCCTTTACCTAAAATAGTGCTAGCCATCATTCTCTATATATTTAAAATTGTTCTCTTTCTTCCATGTGACCTTCTCAGCCTTACTCTGTATAAACATATTTTAAAAAGTACAGATAGCCTGGCCAGCATGACTCAGTGGTTGAGTGTCGACCTATGAACCAGAAGGTCATGGTTCGATTCCCGGTCAGGACACATGCCCGGGTTGTGGACTCAATCGCCAATGTGGGGTATGCAGGAAGCAGCTGATCAATGATTCTCTCTCATCACTGATGTTTCGCTCTCTCCCTCTCCCTTCCTCTCTGAAAGCAATAAAAAATATATATATTTTAAAAGGCCATATAACTTGTAGATTAAACACAAGTCTCTTTCATGTAAATATGGAATTGGAATAATTACTGTATTTAAGTACTAGTAGTTGGTCACAATAAAAAAGTACAGAATAATAAGCTGTTAAGTATGAAGGCCAACAGATATACCAAATCGAGGTATCAGATCCTCATAGTCATATATTTTTGGTGCAAAAATATAAAATAAATATGTTGAATATATTTTTTAAAATTGGAAGAAAATACTGAGAGTATGATATAGGAAGAAGATACTATAATAATGATCAGGCAAATTTAAGGAGTAATCAAATAGAATTTTTAGAAAGGGAAGTATATAATTAGAAGGCCTACACTAAAAAGCAGATAAAGTTAAGAAAGCATTGATGTATTAACAGTAGACTATGAAGAATTTATATACATTGTAGCAAAAACTGAGAAAAAGATGGTCAATATAACAGGTCCAGAGATACAAGGGAGAGAAAAGGACAAACACATGTCTAATAGAAATTCTAGAAGAAGAAAAGGATACTGATATTTAGATTTAAAAAGCTCAATAAATCCCAAGTAAGATAAATTAAAAGAAATCCACACCTTAGACACATGATAGCGAAGCACCAAAGAGAAAGAGAGCTGAAAAGAAATGGAAATTATACTGACTTCCACACAGAAAAATGCAAGATAGGAGAAAATGGGGTAATAAAGTGCTGAGAAAACATAATTGTAACCTAATATTTTATATCTACAACATGTATTTTTCAAAAATGAGGGAAAGATAAAGTATTCATTATATGGGACTATTTACTAGTACTACCTAGAGATCTTTAGTAAGTATCTATAGGTAGTAAACAATAAGAAAATTATCCAAGAATAAATATCTGATAATAGGAAAAAATGATAAGCAAAGAGAATAGTAGGGGCCCTGGCCAGGTGGCTCAGTTCATTGGAGCATCATCCCATACACTGAAAGGTTGCAGGTTTGATTCCCAGTCAGGGCACATACCTAGCTTGTAGGTTTGATGATTCCCAGTTGGGGCACGTACGAGAGGCAACAAGTAGATGTTTCTCTCTCCCTCTCTCTCTCCCTAAAATTATTAAAAAACATATTCTCAGGTGAGTATTAAAAAAAAAAAGAATTGTAAAGTGTGAGTAGATCTCAACACACATTTGGGTTACAAAGTACTGATAATATCTAATTTATAGGGTTAAAAAACAAAAGATACAATTGAAATACTGAACAACAGTAGTACAGAAATCAGGAAGGGGTGATCAGAGTTAAACATCCTAAGGTACTTGTTTAGGAAAAAGGCAAAGATATTGAATAATATCTTTGTGAATTTTATTGAGTGAAACATTTACTTAAAATTTGTGGGATAACTACTACAAGTTAGAAATACAATATGTATTTTTCAAATTAATTAAAAGAGAAAAAGCAATCGGGGGGGGGGGGGGGGGGTGGGGAACAGAGCCTACACTCAACCAATCCAAAAGAAAGCAACAAAGGAGGGAAAAAAGAAACCAAAAAACGAAACATTAAAAGTAGAATGAGTAAAAAGTCTAAAATAGGATGGGAGAAATGAAATCAGATCACAGAGCCTGTAAATGAACTAAACACTTCATTTAAGAGACAGATTATAAAGGTGGATTTCTTTAATAAAATCCAACTATGTTCTTTTTACATGAAATACCTCAAACACAAGGACATGGAAATATTGAAAGGTAAATAGTGTTTTAAATGTATAAGGTAAATAGAAACGGGTATGGCTATACTAATATCAGATAAAAGTCCTTTGTTGGCAGGAAGTCTAATCAGAGATGTGTGATTATTTCATACTAAAGCTTCATTCTCTAGGAAGATATAGTTCTATGAGTTTAGATAAAAGCTTCAGGACCTATAAAGCAAAATTTTACAAACTACAAGCAAAAATGGACAAATCAACTTCTCTTAGAAATTGGTAAATCAAGCTGATAAGGATATAGAAGATGTGGACAACACAGTTACCGTACTTGATCTAGTAACACATGGACAGCACTGTAGCCAACAACTTGAATTGACACCAACTCTGGTCAGTGGGGTGAGGAGGTGCAACGTAAGGGTGTGGACTTGCTTTGCTCCTCACTACAGGGTTAACTTTAAGCATAATCTCTTTGAACCTGTTCTCCAAAGTGGCAATAATAAAGCCTTCATCAAAGAATTATTTAGAGCCGAAACTGGTTTGGCTCAGTGGATAGAGCGTCGGCCTGCGGACTGAGGGGTCCCGGGTTCGATTCCGGTCAAGGGCATGTACCTGGGTTGCGGGCACATCCCCAATGGGGGATGTGCAGGAGGCGGCTGATCGATGTTTCTCTCCCATCGATGTTTCTATCTATCTCTCTCCCTTCCTCTCTGTGAAAAATCAATAAAAAAATATATTTAAAAAAAAAAAAAGAATTATTTAGATAGGTGACCTCATACAAAGTACTTAGCACCGTGCCTCGTACTGTAGGTGCTCAACAGCCATTTTCCCTTCCCTGCTTGAGGGGACCCTCTCTATAGCTAAGGAATGTGTCCAGAGTGGAAAGCAAATTTGATCAGTTTGGAATGTGAAACTGGATGAAAGCTTAGTACATGAAATTATATTTGTGCCCTCCTGGAGAGCCGAGAATATTAAGATACGAACCAAGTAACTCATATTTAATAGATGTAAGAATGAAGGTGCAGTATTATCATTTCCTTGTGATAGTCATATCTAATAGTTCTGAAACCAATTCTCAAAATTCATGTCAGACTTATTTTATGAGACATTTAACTATTGCTAAATTAAATTTCATAAGAGAATGTGTCTATATAACTTCTCTGGAGTTAGAGATAGAAATCTGACCCATCATTTCTATTTTCACGGAAAACCATTTAGCAGAACTTTGTTCCAGTAGAAGTGTTTATTGAGTTGTAAGCCTAACACAGTTCATTGGCTGCATGTATTTCCACACTGACATTTTTCTCAGCGCAGATTTGCATCAGTTCATTAGTACTGACAGCAGATGGTAGCACTTTCACACAAATTTACCTTCCGAATTGATCTAAGAAATGTCACTAAAAAGATCCTGACAGTTTTGATGTTCTTCCATTTCTGAAAATGGTATGTTAAATAAATAAGGTGTAGGATTTTAGGTTGGGTTTTTTTTTTTTTTTTAACTCCAGCACATAATTCCTAAACCAACTAAAGACAGCTTTCATCTCTGATTCTGGCTATTTGAGGGAGAAAGTCGAAAATACAGATAATCTTGCCTGATAGCATAAGACTTAATAAATCTCCATGGCAGAAAAGTGGCTTTTGGAGAATATTATCCAGATTGATTGTCTACACTGATCAGATGCTTCAAATTATTTTAAAATTATCTATCTTACTTTGAATACAAATTGTTTGGCTTGCAGGATCAGCTGATTGAAAGTGACTGAAAAAATAGTATTGGCTCAGGTTGCAAAGCTAATTCTGTCACTGCTGCAGCATTAAGATACCCATACCAGTAAGCACATTTTAAAATTACATATCCTTTGTCTTTAGTTAGGGTTAAATCTTTATATCATTACAAGACAAGAAGACTTAATATTTGATAAATGATGAATGAGGGAATATATGAATTCTAATCACACCAGGAAAATGTTATATTTTCTTCATTATGTAACCATTATTATATTCTTAATAACTCAAGGCCTATGTTTAGTAATCTTACACATTTGGAAACAGGATTTCTTTTGAGTATTTTAAAAAATCACCTTCTAGCTGTATTTGAATACTGACTAGGTCATGATTTGGCTAATTTGCCACAACTAAGAAAAGCTGATACACTTGAGAAAGCATTGAATGTTGACTGTATACAGTTTAACCATGCCATTAATTATGGATGCTTTTGACATATTGCTAGAAAAGTGGTCATGATTAACAACATACTTAAAGGATCTATTTAACAACAAGAAGGAGCTTTTGGGTTCCAATTCTCTTAAAACAACATCCTTACTAAGATTCTAACAATAGGAACACAAGTTAACACTGACTTAAATTAGCTAAAATATAGCAACTCTGTTCAATATATTTCCATCACTCCATCCTTTGTGCTATTACTTTCATGTATCTTATCTAATAAAATAGAAACATGCAAATTGACCGTACCTTTGCTACACTCACAAGCCACGCCCACCAGCCAATCAGAGCGACTATATGCAAATTAACCCAACCAAGATGACGGCTGGCTTATTACCCTTTTATTATATAGGGTAGAGGCCTGGTGCATGGATGGGGGCCGGCTAGTTTGCCCTGAAGGGTGTCCCGGATCAGGGTGGGGGTCCTGCTGGGGTGCCTGGCCAGCCTGGATGAGGGGCTGATGGCTGTTTTCAGGCTGCCCGCACCCCCTTCAGGGTGGGGGTCCCCACTGGGGTGCCTGGCCAGCCTGGATGAGGGGCTGATGGCTGTTTTCAGGCTGCCCGCACCCCCTTCAGGGTGGGGGTCCCCACTGGGGTGCCTGGCCAGCCTGGATGAGGGGCTGAGAGCTGTTTTCAGGGGGGCCAAGCCTGAAATTGAAGCTCCCAGTCTCTCCTTTTTTTCTTTTTTTTTTTATTCTGAGATTTATTTACCTTCTGTAATTGAAACTTTATTGAGGCTCCAGCTCCGAGGCTGGCTGGCTGAAAGCAGGTTTCTGGGTTTGTTTAGTTTCTATAAATGCAACATTGTTTCTTAGAGTGCAGCTCAGAGCCCGGCCACGCAGGCAGAGAACCTTGGCTTCCTCCATCACTGGAGCAAACAAGCCTCCTGTTTGCTTCAGCTGCCTGGCTGCCAGCCGCCATCTTGGTTGGCAGTTAATTTGCATATCACCCTGATCAGCCAGTGGGAAGCGTAGCAGAGGTATGGTTAATTACCATGTTTGTCTATTATTAGATAAGATATATATATAAAATATATATATTATATTACAAATATAATATATGTAATACATATACATATATTATAAACCCAACACTATAGTATTATAATTTTTGTTTACATAATCTTATGTCTATTCAAGTAAATAAGAGAAGAAAAATTTCTTAATTTTCTGTATTTACCAACTATGATGCTTTTTATTTTTTTCCTGTGAATTTGAGTTACCCTCTGGTATTGTTGCCTGAAGGACTTCCTCTAGTATATCTTATAAGGGAGCTCTAATAGCAAGGAATTCTCAGTCTGTTTCCCTGGGCAAGTATTTAAATTACCTTTATTTTTTGAGGGATGGTTTTGCTGGATAAAGAATTCTTGGTTGACATCTCTAAGTTTTTTGTTTGTTTTTTCACTCGGACTTTGAATAGGTCCTTCTGTTGTCCTCTGAACTGATGAGAAGCTAGTCATTATTGCACTGTTATTTCTCTTTATGTGGTGAGTCCTTTCCCTCTTGGTGCTTTTAAGATTTTTCTTCTATCTTTGGCTTTCAGCCTTTAGACTCTAATGTATTTACCTGTGGCTTTCTTTATGTTTCTACTTAGGGTTTGTTGCACTTCTTATATCTGTAGGTTAAATTTTTTAATCAAAGTTTAGAAGTTTTAAGTTAGTATTTTTTTCAAATATTTTGCCTGCTCCTTTCTGTCTCTCCTCTTGTCCCAGACTCCTATTACATATATGCTGGTATGACTGGTATTGTCCAAGGGATGCTGTTCATTTTTTATTTTTATTTTTTCTTCCATTCTGATTGAATAATTTATATTAATATATCTTTAAATTCACTAAGTCTTTTTACTGCCATCTCATATCTACTATTGAACCTATCTAGTGAATTTTTTTATTTCTGTGTTGTACTTTTCAAATCTAGATTTTTCATTGGTTCTTTTCATAGTTTGTATTCATTAATTGATTGTCATTGTCATAATTTTTACCTTTTAACTCTTTAAACAGTTTCTTTAGTTTTTCAAACGTAGTTATAGTAGCTGTTTTGAATTCTTTGTAAATGCAATATCTGGGCCCACTCAGAGTTGTTATTATTATTATTATTATCATTATTTTATGTATTGGTTTTCGTATACAGGTTAGTGGTTAGACAATTATACACTTTACATATTGTTCCCACTGATATTTCCAGGAGCCCAACTGGCACTACACATAGTTATCACAATATTATTGACTTATTTCCTATGCTTTACTTACTTCTCTCTGACTATTTTATACCTACCAATTTTATTAATGGATTTTTTCTTTGGTATGCTTCACCCTTTTCTGTTTCTTTGCATGTCTCAAATTTCATTGAAAGCTAGACATTTTAGATATTATACTGTAGCAATTCTGGATTCCAATGTTTTCCCCTGAAGGTTGTATTTTAGTTTTTGTTGTTATTGTTTTTGTTTGTTTTAGTAACTTTTCTAGGATTTATCTGCAGAACTTGCCTCTCTGTAACTGTAGTCATTGATGTTTTTGCTATTTTATTTTTTATTCTTATTTCCTGGCTTCCTTGGCGTCACCCAGCTATGTCAATATAGCTTGCTGGTTAGCCAGGGATTGGACAGACTGTGCCCAGGTACCTGTAGCCTGTAAGTCTTCTATCCTTTGCCGATGGATGTGTGTGGGAGTTGGGAGCATGCTCAGATTTCAGTTAATGTTCAAGTTCATGTCAGCTTTTACTTTCCATCAGGCCTTCTCATATCTCCCCTGCACCTGTGTGTAGTTACCCACCAGCCAGGGATGTCTAGAGAACTTGCCTAGTCCTTCTACGAACTGTCTCCTCTCCAGAATCTCCCCATTAAATTTCTGCCTGGTCTGCTGCTTGCCTCAACTGGGATCACAACATCTGGCTAGCAGAGCTGTGGGTTTAATTTTCTTTTCATTTAGTACCATTTTTGCGATTTATATTGCCGGTGTCACTGGGCAGTAGTGTTTGCTGTCTGCTGCAAATCGGGTCAGCCCTGCTGGCAGCACAGCCACTGGTTCTTATGGCCAACTCCTTTCTGGTAAAACTTACTGTTGATACAGTGGGTGGAGGTGGAAGGGGATGTGGAGGTGTTTCTAGGCCAGAAGGCTGCAGGCTCTCTCTCTGTGCTAGCAGCTTTTTATGAATTAAACATATTTCAAATTTTTTATTTGCCCTTGGTTGATTTTCACAGCCTGGAATGTAAAACAAATCTTTTATTTTAAAGGAGTAAACCAGATCATGTATTTTAACTTTTTCAAAGTAACTCACACTGGCCATCCTGGACCCACTCTCATTCTTACAGGAGCATCCCATACTTGGGCAACCCTTTTTTGTACTCCATCCCTGCAAGACGAATGAATTTATGACTCCCGTCTTAAAGAATTCCCGAAAAATCAATAGGTAAGAAACACCATCAAGATACATTGGCGTTAACTCTTATTTTAAAAGTGTAAATCTTTTTATGTGACTCTGGAAGCTAAGCTAAAAAAGAAATATTCTTTGTAATAATAATAATGGCTAACATTTATTGATTTTTACTGTGTGCTAGGCACTGTTCTATTCCAGATATATTAATGCATTGGATTTTTATAACGCCCCTATGAGCCAAGTTCTATTATTTTATGCAGTTTGCAGAGGAAGAAGCTAAAGCATAGAAGGGTTAAATGATTTGGCCAAGGTCAGAAAGCTAGTTAAGTGGTGGAACTGGGATTTGAAAATTGAAAAACCAGGCATTTTGCCTTAGAGCCCTGCTCTTCATCACTGCACTCTACTACCTTAGCAAATGCTATAAATTTTAGGTGTAAAATTGGAATCCTCAAGGGGACTCTGGAGTCCCAGTGCCTTCAACTTTCTTAGTGAGGGATCCTTACACTATTTTTGGAGCTTGAGTCCTTGTCAAGCAATGGGGCAGGCTTTGGAAATGCTGGGGTTTCAAGTGGTGGGAATGCATCTTTGAAGAAAGCCTTGTTTCTTTTATTTTCAATAACTGATTTTCTATCATTCGTCCAAACTACAATGGAAGTACATGGACTTGCCTGTGTTTTCACTTGTTTCCCAGGAATGTCAACTACATCACGTCTTGGCTGAGCATTGTTGGGCCAGTTGTTGGGCTGAATCTACCTCTGAGTTATGCCAGAGCAGCCTCTCAGAGTGAATGAAATGTCGACTGGCAAGGTAAAAAGCAAAGCCTGGACTGAGTGTTTGCTGTTACAAAGATCCTGGTGTCCCTGTTGCATGTAGATACGTTGTCCCTGCTGGCCCCACCATATATGAAGTTTACTTTCATATTTCATAGGATGATCACTGACTTGTTTCTTAAAACTTTCCAACCAACGAGCTCCCAATCATTTAGGAAGCATTTTACTACGCTATAAGTGACACTCATACAACAAAAGACTGAGTGGTTTTATTTTAGAATTGGTATTCTTGAAATAAGTCTTTACTGCTCAGCTAACCTTTTATTCTCTTGGCTTTTGTTTTGTTCTTGTTCTTCAGATTCTTCTGTTGAGCCGAAGAGCTTAGAAATTGCAGCATGAAGAATGCTGGAAGTTTATGGCTGACCCTGGTTTTAATGGGACCAATGCCATGAGTTTTCAGATCACCAAGATTTTAACATGGATTATTTTTTTCCCTTGGAAGCAAATGTCTGCAGCAACTGATATACCATATATTTAAAAGAAACACCCAAAGACAAAAATCAATATAAATAGCAAAAAATGAATCCAACTCAATAATAGAAATGCTGACATCATTCAGGCATTTCCAAGTCATTCTTTCATGCCTGAGACTTGTTTTCTTCACCTTTAGTATGAGAATAACAAGCTACCTCAATAGGGTTGTGTGAGAGCCACGTGAGATCATTAATAAATGGAAAAATATTGTAAAGCAAATAGTTATTAATTATTATATTATATCCACCTTTCTTATATTTGATTGTTATTCACCCAGTCTGTCAGTAAGTTTACTAGCCAGTAAGGTATGAAGATGAACCTAATCTGGAGGAATTTTTGGTTGGGAGTTGCTTGTTTTGTAACTAAGAGAAAAGTGTAATTGGCTCTTTAGAGCATCTACTTTAGTGCCTGTTGCTGAGGGACGCACTTTAGAATCACCGAGGCTGTTTTACAAGTACAAATGCTGGCTGCCACCATCTGAAACAGCCTCTCTGGGCGATTCTGATGCACAGACTTTGGGGAACCGCTGGTGTGGATGTGTGGCATTTATCTGTGCTGTTTTGGTCTCCTGGAAGGCCGCCTCTGATTCTGTGTATAGCTCCAGCAAGCTGGACTGGCTTGCTAGCAGGTGTCTGGGCATTGCCCCGAGAGCCTTCCCGGTAGTAAGGAAGGCCAGGGGGCAGTTGTTCACAAGGAGGCCCTCTGGGTGAGCGGTTAGGGTGCGGGGTGAATGGAAGAGAACTGTGACAGTTCCTCCAGTCTGTAGGTTAAGGGCTGAACTCTCACAGAGGGAGTGGGAGTAGAGAAAGGGTTAATTCGAACTGCTAGGAAAGCTAAAAGTAAATTTTAAAATGCTGATCTGCACATATTCATGCTGGGGTGAGAGCCTGCTTACATGCTTGCTGGCATTTTGGTATTTACCACTTAACATCTTTTCAACTTCTGCAAGGGATTTCCCCCCCCACACCCCCACTCTCCCTAATGCAAACACAGATTTCTCAGCAAGCCATTTCTCAAGGCAGGTCATTCTGGGGGGCAAAAAAAATTAATGCATCCTCTAGATTATGTACTTGCCTAGAAATATATTTTGCTAACACTTTCTGAGATGATAGTAGTCTATCAATTTGGGGCCAGTGTGTAGGTTTTGTTTAAGTTTAAAAAAAAAGGTTTTTTTCTCTCTGATTAATGGAGACCTGAAAATTCATGAGTGGAGGGAAAAGTTCTGAAGTGCTCCCTCCGGGAGGCGATGGAGCCTCCCTCCCCAGATGGATCCCTCTCCTCCGCAGCTGTGTTTCCTTCAGACTGTTTTTCACTTAAAAATTTTTTTTTAAATTTTTGGTTGATCAAAATTTTCGTTTTTAAAAATGCAGTTATATAGCAGACTGCCATCCCAACAGTTATAAAACATTGGAAAGTAACAGTTCTTTCTCTGGAAGATGAGGCTTTTCCCTCTGGGATTCCTCTCCAGCTGATATAAGGCAAAGCCCCTTCAGTCAGAAATCAGGCTGGTTAAAGCTGCTCCCAGCCAGCCTCCTAATCTCTGTCGTTGTGTGACCTTGGAGAAGTTGTTTCACCTCTTTGGTCCTCAGTTTAACTATGTGGCTGGTGAGGCCCACTCCAATTCTTGGGTCTGTGAAACACAGAGAAATCTGTGAGTCTGGTTAGCTGCTCTGTGTGTGACTTAGGCCAATTTTCTTAATCTCCTGTAGTCTTTCACCATTTCTATATATATAAAAAAAAGCCTACAGTATCTATCCCACTCACCTAACAAGGGCACAGAGATCAAAATGGTAAGTCAATCTAGATGTGCTTTATAACCAGCAGTGCCATATGGAGTTAGGGGGACCGCAGATCATTGGCGCCTGCTCCCGTGGGGACCCAGCACACCTCCTCCTTCCCACCTCATTTCATGCCTGACTCCTCCCCAACGCAAACGGGCTCCAGATCAGGCTGTTCTCCTCTGCTCACATCCTTACCTGACCCTTGCGCATGCTGTTCCCACCTGGAAATGCTTCCTTCCCTATCCCTCTACCAATTCTCAACCTAGCCTCTAAGGTTCAGTCTTCACAGAGCCACCACCGCCACCCGCTGGGAGAGCTCTCCCGGCATTACTCACTGTACAAAGTCTTATTAGCATTTAGTTGTCTCCCTTTCACTCTGATTTCTCTCCTTTCTTAACTACGGGTAATAAGTGATGTAAGGTGATGACCCACTTTTGGGCATGTTCTAAGGTGGCATGTAGGGAAGAGTTGCTGTCTGGCCTGATTAGTGGTCCATAGAAGGCTGGGTCTGGGGATTCGAGCGGGTGGACCAGTTCATTGAGCGACCAGTGGAAGGACCAGAGGCTGTGTTGATCTTCGGGAACTAGCCTACAAGCTGGAGGTTAAAAGCACAAGACTAACCACCCCTTCAATGAAAATGTAGTAAAATAAAGGAAAAAAGATTTCAAAACTGGATTTTCACTTCCATTTCTCCCACGATTGATATAGTTTTTATTCATACGCTCAAGATATTAGGAAATGGAGATCTGCATGGTCAAAGCCAGCTCTTTATATAAATCAGGGAGCTGATATTCCAATGAGTTGAGTTTTTTTAGGATTAAAATTTAAAAGAATATGCAAACATTCACTTCAGCAGATACTGGGTTCCTCTTATGTACTGAGCCCTAGGCTAGGTGCCAGGGATGGCAAACAGAAAGACACGATCCTGGCTCATAAGAATGCCACAGTCCAGTGGAGAAGACCAGGGGAAGACTCGGACAGTAAGATGCAGCCTGTGGCAGGGCATGGAAAGCAAAGCACGAGGGAACATTCGCAGAGGAATGTGAGTGGAGCCACAGCAGAAACGGGGGAGAGCTCTTGAAGGTGCAGATGGGGAAGAGGTGAAGAGAGGCTAGCTAGTGGGACTGGGGCCAGGTCTGGAGGGGCCTTTATTGCCACACTGATCATTTATATTTGGCCTGAAAACCACAAAGAGCCACTGAGGGAATAGTCAAGTAAAGGAGTTAAAGGGATCACATCTGCATTTTAGAACGAACCTGTATTTTTCAAATGACTATTTCAAATAACTAAGCATAATATACTTGAGTCAGTTTTCTCACCAGCAGGTACTAGCCCATTGGCTTTAGAAGGTACAGGAGTGCAGAAAGGGCTGGGAGTATGCCAGGGACGCTTTTCAGTTTTGCCTGGAGCCTTCCACAACAGAACCTGCCAGTGTCCTGAAAGGCCTAAATCCTGGCTTACTGTTTCACCTGGGGCAAGTCACTGCACTCTCTGAGCTGCTGGTTCTTAATGGAAGGAAGTGCATTAGATGAAGTGAAATCAATTTATTGGTTTATGACCAGTATTTTGTCTGTGTGTGTGAAATAGAGTATGTCTGGGAAGAACATTCTGTGTGTTTCCTTTACTCTCATAATACTACCATGCTCACAGCACTTTTGATACCAGATGTGTGGGTTTGCAACACATCAAACAATGCTGTAACACCCCTAGGTGTCCTACAACACACCAGTTCTGTCAGGTCCGATACTACCTGTCTGGAGTCAGTGTCAGATCTTGATTTCAGTAGGTCAAGATTTCAGTCCCACAAGGCTGCCCCCATCTGAGACTCCAGTCTCAAGTCCCAGGTTGTCACCTGTATTTTTAACCAATCAGCCTTAAATTGGGGTTCCCATGACCACCTTCTTGGGTACAATAATTTACTAGAATGGCTCATAGTACTCAGGAAAACACTTATATTTACCGGTTTATTATATAATAAATATGAAAACTAGGAAGATGAAAAGGTATAATAGGGCAAGGTCCAGAGGGCCCCACATGCAGAAGCCTCTGTCCCCATGGAGCTGGGGTGCATCGCCCTCCCGGTGTGTAGGTGTGCTTACCATCCTGGAAGCTCTCTGAACCCTGTGCTTTGGGGTTTTATGGAGACTTCTGCACATCGGGCATGACTGATCATTTACTCCACTGCTATTCCAGGTCCCCTTCCTGAATGATGGCAGATGGGCTGAAAGTTCTACACTTCTAATCAGAACTTGGTCTTTCTGGTGATCTCCCCCCATCTTGAAGCTATTCAGGAGCCCACTAAGAGTTGCCTCATTACAACAAATGTCACTCCTTCCACCCAGGACTTTCCAAGGGATTCAGGAGCTCTGTGTCAGGAACTTGGGGCAGAGAACAATATATGTATTTTCTATTATTTCACAAATACATAGGAAAAATTGCATTGCACAAATAAGGTTATCGTTGTTATTGTTTTGAGAGGCTTTGGTTTCAACTACATTCGTGTGTGTGTGTGTGTGTGCGCGCGCGCGCGCGCGCGCGCTACATTGTGATGAAATTGTATTTCTAACTCCAGAAAACAATGGGATATTTGAAAACTAATAAATAGTCTCCCTTCCAGTTCTAAGACCCCCTGACTTCCTTATATTGCTGACCAGTAGGTTGCTGAAGATTATTCTAGAAGGATATATGAACTACTTTATTATTGTGCACATGGCACTGGGCTACTTTAATATGTACATAGGTCCCCGCAGCTGCTCCCCTGGATTTTTAAAGGGCGTGTCTGTAAAAGTGCTTTCACATTTTTGTTCTTATATTTGGTAGTGTTCTTTCAACCAGTAATGTTGAAGCCCTTGCTTTCTATGCAACTTTTGTGCTGTCAATAGCGCCACCTAGTGGAAATATAGCACTGTTGCAGGTATTCTGTATTCTCCTTAGAGCTGAAAGTAATTTTAGAGATCACCAAGTCCCATTTTGTAAATTATTTTTAAAAAAAAACGGGAACTCACATGTATTCATTTATTCATTAACTTTACATGAGAATAAAGCCTATAACTTCTAGGGTTATTTTGAAGCTTTTAAAATAGTACCCAGAAATCACTGTTAATCATAACAGTGAGAAATTTAACAAAGCATGCTGATAGGTTAATGGGAAGTCACAGTCTAGATTATCTACTGCCTTTGGTGCACTGTTATTTACATGTGTATGCCAGACCTTCAGGGTTTAGCGTGGTGCCTGGCGCTTGGTAGTACTCAGTCTTCGTGGAGGGTCTGTATATGTGGGTTGGCACTGAGCCCAAGGAAAGGGTCTCCTTTCTGCAGGCACCAGGGACTGGACCTGCTTTCCTCATTGGGAATTACCACCTACTCCATCCTTATAGAAGATTCTTTTCCCCCTGACACCAGCAGCAGAATGGGATATGATCTCCTCAGCCCCTTCCTTCAATAGGTTCAGAGAGAAAATGTCCAGGCTTTTCCTGCTTATTAACAGGGAGCTGGCTAAATAAAATGTGATTCTGTATTGCAATTAAGGGGTGTGAATTCAATCCCATGTATCAAAATAGGCAGTGCACATAAACAGTTAAAACAGAAAAAAAAACTAGATGTAAACGGTGCAATCAATACTATTTTATATCAAAAATACACCAATACCACACGTTTTCTATAGTCCATATATAATGTAGGTTAAAAAAAAAATGGTCTGGAAGGATGCATGCCAGACTTGTAAGAGAGGTTAGTTACCTAGGAGGGTGGAGAGTGGGAATTTGGACTGGAGTGACCCTAGATGACCGTGGCTTTTTTTTATAATGCTCCACGTATCTATCCACAGACTGTGAAACTTGAAGTTCAATTTTGAAAAGAATTTTAGTCCTCATAGATAATTTGGAAGCCATAGAGACATTTGAAGGAGAAAATGTAAATTGTTTAAATATATATCACCCAGGGAAAGCTGCAGTTAAAATGTTGATATATTTCCTGGTACCAGTTTAAACATATCTAATTAGGATCATTCTGTATTTGGTTGAACATCCTGATTTTTCCCATTATATTTGGAACATTTTCCCATGTCATTTAGTATTCTTTGAAAAAAGCAACTTAAAATAACTAGTACTTCTTCTAGATAAAAATGTACCAAATAACTCTACTGTCGTTGGGGTTTTAGGTTATTTCTAATTCTTCACTGTTCATTTACTGTCTATTCACTGAGTACTTATTTCTTGCATTGTCAGGACCTGTGCTAAGGATATGGCGGTCTGCAGAGTAGACAAAACCCCACCGTCACAAGAGCTTTTTTTTCCAAAATGTAATTCAGTCAGAAATGTGTGCTGGGACAGTTGCTATCTTTAAGTTTTCTATAGTGCATAGATAATGTATGTAAAAATAAAAGGTCTGTTATTAAGGGAATGAGCAGATCAAAAGATAGGGAATGTCTTAAGACTTTTGATGTCGCAAAATTGTGCACCAGTAAGGCTGTACCAATTTACATTCCCAGCAGCAATCTGTTTTACCATTTCCTAAAATCTTTGAAAATAATTTCCTTTTACCTTGCTTTTATTATTGAATCAAACCTTTTTCTCTTCCTGTCTTGCTAAAATATGCATGCATTCTCAGCTTTGTTCCTTCCCGATGTTATACATTTCTCAATGGTGCTGGGTTAATTTTTCATCTTGTGCATTGTCCACATGATTGATTGCCCACATCTCCACTTCCCTCCAGTCAGAGCTGACTGTCCATGTACTGGTTCCTTTACAACCAGAAGCATGGAGTTAAAAATTAGAATGTGGATGTAATTCAAAGAATTATTAGAAATTTCATACAGACTCAAAAGAGTACAATGAATCCTCACATACTTAAAATCAGAATCAGCAATTATAATTATTGCCATGTTTGCTTCATTTAACCCCCTTAACTTTATATATATTTGTTCAAACATTTTAAAGTTTTAGCCATTATGTTATTTGTTTTTACAAGTGCATTCGGAATGCTTTTTATTTGCTGTATTCTGTCCTTTTGCTCCATTCTTAGCTGTTAAAATCTTTGGGGTTTTGTCCTCTGCTTTTCCTTCCGAGGGTGGGGCTTTATTCCTGAAGCTGCCAACTAGAGAGAAATAAACCTTATTATAAGCTGGACAAGTAAATTCTAAACAAAGCTGTTGGGGGAAAAAGGTACAACAAAATTATTTCGTATCACTGTTTCTAAAGCAGGTCTTAATGGACAAATGTTTCAACAAGTAAATTTCAACTGTTTTATGCTGTTATTGAAGTAAGAAATTATGGGGCTTACTCTACCCACTATTGTACACATTTAAACATCAGCTGGTTGCTAAAAGAAGAAACAAACATATTCATTAGCGTTTAAACTTATTTGAAAATGTGGGTATGCTCAGTATGTCCTACACTTTTAACCCAGCCAAGTAACATGATTCCTTGTTCTATTTTTCCCCCATGTATTTTATTTTTTCTATATCCCCCATTTACTTACTGATTTTAGAAAGGGAGAGGAACATTGATTGGTTGTTCCACTTATTTATGCATTCATTGGCTGATTCTTGTATATGCCCTGACAGGTTCAAACCCGCAACCTTGAAGTATCAGGATGACGCTCTAACCAGCTGAGCTACCTGGCCAGGGCCTTATTTTTTCTATTTCTAGTTAACTACAGTGATAAGTTTTAGAAAGCTAAACAAGCAAATGAACAAACACGCCCACACTGAGTAGACTAGAGAACAGAACTTGTCAGTAACTTGTACCACAAATAAGCAGCCAAGGACCTGCAGAGGGAGCTGGGGGTGGGTAAGGACCTGCAGTGGGTAAGGACCTGCAGAGGGAGCTGGGGGTGGGTAAGGACCTGCAGAGGGAGCTGGTACTTCTGACTGGAGTGATCGAGGGCCGATTTCCTCCTCCTGAGGGAGGAGAGCTCCTTGGCAGCACAGGGGCTGTTTGAGCTTCAGGTCCTCAGTGTCTGTCAGTCACTTAGCCATAGGCCTTGTGTCCTGGGTGCATGCTGGACACAAGTAGGAACCATCACTGCAGGGTGTTTTACTTCTGGGCATGTTTCTTTATAGGTTGACAAAGGTCTCAACACTGCAGGGGACCGGAGGCTGCAGGCAGGCAGCAGTTACTGCCACCCTCTCCTCCTGGCCAAGAACACCTCCTCCCTCTAGCAGTACCTTGAACCCAGCATGGGACCCTCCCTGGGCTTTTCTGGTCCAGGCCAGGTGAATGAGGCCCAGGTATGCCAATCCCAAAGCATCTGGTCGGCCTTTGGAAAGGAATACTGTGTGCAACTAACTACACACACTAGAAGTGCTGGGATGGAAACCAAGTGCAGCCAGCCTATTTAACATTTAACAAGGTGTTCATAAATTCACACAATGCTGTCAAATATGTCAGTTAAAAAATAAAAGCTGGCCTCTCTCCACTCCTGTGGAAATAGGTAAGTGATCAAACATTTGACAAGGATAACGTGTGAAATGAGCAGCAGGGGAAATGCCACACACCTTCTGAAGCTGGATGAGGAATGCAAGTTTGAACAGAGAAGTGAGACAGGGTTTTAAGAGCTCATTCTTGATCTTTTGGAAACAGGAAGCCCAAGAACATTTTCCAAACACCCTAACCCAGGGGTGGGCAAACTTTTTGACTCGAGGGCCACAATGGGTTCTTAAACTGGACCGGAGGGCCGGAACAAAAGCATGGATGGAGTGTTTGTGTGAACTAATAAAAATTCAAAGTAAACATCATTACATAAAAGGGTACGCTCTTTTTTTTTAGTTTTATTCATTTCAAACTGGCCGGATCCGGCCCGCGGGCCGTAGTTTGCCCACGGCTACCCTAACCCTAACCTTCGGTTAGATAGAAATCAACCCATATTGACTAATGCTAACAATAGCAGTTTCTCAGACTTAAGGCTAATGAGCCTCATTGCAGACATAAAAATTTCCCCCCTATACAAATCTTGAAATAATTCATGGAGAATGAACCCCCATGGACTCAACACCCAACTTCAACAATTATTAAAACACAACCCATCTTGACCATTACTACCTCACTTCCTTTGTTCTTTGTAGTAAAGTCAATCCAATCAGTTACTGAAACTCAGGACCCAGAACACTTTGTATACCTGGTCTTCCCTTTGCAAGCTTTTCTTCTATGCCTGAAATCCACTTTATTAAATCATCCAATGCCTAAGTTTTGCTGTCAGAACCACAGAAGCTACATGGATAGACCTTTTAGATACTAAACACCAAGCAGGGAGCAACCTGAGGAGGGTATTTATCATATTGGGTCCCAAGATGTTGTATCCAAGGTGATTCCTGCCAGTTTAGCGATTTATTTAATATATTTTTATTAATTTCAGAGAGGGAAACTGATTGGCTGCCTCCTACTGGGGATTAGGCCTGAAACCGTGACCTCCTGGTTCATAGGATGAACCTCAACCACTGAGCAAGGCCAGCCGGGCAATTTTTTAAATTTACTGTTATTTTGTTTATTGAATGGAAGGGAGGTGTGGGGGGGGACTTTGTTATGAATCCCATTTACTCTAGAGAATTCTGAATTAACTGTCTTCCCAATCTCCTAAAATTGTTAAGTTTGTTAAGTTATACAATATAGTCTGTGGTAAGGAAAATAAGACACAAACACATTTTAGGCGTATGAAAATTTATTACTACTGTGATATCACCATCAGAACTTAGGATCTTGGTCTTTCCTTCTTGCCTTTGTATAAGGCCAAAAGAGACACATTGGCTACTTTGACAACCTTAAAGCGGACTCCAGGAATGTCACCAACAGCATGACCTTTGCGACCAAATCCAGCGACCAGAACTTCGTCATTTTCCTGGAATAAAATCGACAGTTTATTCTGGTATCGGTAGCAATCCTAAAAATATTCATCGTATAAGATAACTGGGGGGAACAGCTCCAGGAACAGAAGCTACATCAGACTTAAAAGCACTTACCTCAATAAAATTCAAACAACCATCATTGGGTACAAAGGCTGTGATTTTTTTGCCGTTCTTGATCAGCTGGACCCTGACACACTTCCTGATAGCAGAATTGGGCTGTTTGGCTTCAACACCCCTGAAACACAAACAGCACAAGAGCTGATTTTCTGAAAGGGGAGACATTTTAGTTCATCCAGCACACAACGTATTAGAAATTGTACTGTCCCTACCTTTTGAATCTATTCCTAAATTGCTAAATGCCTGTGATTTCAACCAAGGATTTCCTGTCTTAGGGTCATTAGAGCAACAGGAGAAGCCGGCCCCTCTATAGTTGTAAAATACGAAAACAGGAAATTCTGAATTTAGATCCTGACTGTCACTAAATTTGACTGGATATGAGTGTGATTTTATTAAATAAAAAAACCCACTGAGTACTGTAAATTCACGTGATGTGGTTCAACTTTAGCTGTAAACCTCTCAGGTAGGAAGATGTGATTGGCTGCATGAAAAAGTTCATGGACGTCAACTGCTCGGGACCGTCCCCACACCTCCCGCGGTTTGTCCCTCCACTCCCACCCGATCCTCCAGCTACTGTGCAGGGTTTATTAAAACCCTCGGTCATCTGGCCTCCGAACCCTCATGGTACCAACTCTCAAATAAATAAAGATGCTACGGCTACGCCGAGACCTGGCGTTTCCACCACGGCTTCGTTAAAGGTAGGAGTCGCCCCAGCAAAATAAAAGACGGCCGAGAAGTCCCACTTACACTTTTTCCAGCACAATCCCCTTCGCGTGGGACGCGCCCCCGAAAGGGTTGGCCTTCAGCGCCGTGCCCAGGTGGGCCTTCTTGTACTGCTTGTCATGCCACTTCTGGTCTCGCCGGTGGCTCCGCAGCTTCCGGGCCGTGCGAAGACCGCGACACTTGCCTGAAAGCCACACTCCCCTCAGTTCCCCCGGAAAGGCGCCCCGGCCTACTTGGCACCTGAGACTCCAGCCTCCGCTGCTCCAAGCCGGTAAGCTCCCGCCTCACATCTTGGCACAGGGTCCAAAACGTCGGCTTCCCTTGAGCCAACGAAGAGGTGGGCACCCGCGCTCCCATGCGTGCATCCTCCCAAACGCCCCAGGCCCCGCGCGCAGGCTCCGCAGCAGCGTCGGCCGCCCAGCTCCCCTCCCGCCGCGGCCTGGGCCGCACGGGGCCCCATCGGCCTTGGGCCATGTGGCGGCGGGCGCGGGGGTTCCCCGGGCCTCCCGCATCGGTCCTCCCCGCGGCGTCCTCCTCTCCTCTCCGCTCTGCTCCCCTCGCCCGCTGCCCCCGGAACCCCGGCTGCTGGTTGCGATCCCCTCCACCCCGCAGGGACTCCTCACCCATCCTGCTGGCGCCACGGGCCTGAGCGAAAGAGAGAGGCTGCACGGGAAGGAGCCGCAAGCCCCCGCGAGCAGGCCCCGCCCCGCCAAGGACCCCTGCGGCTGTCTGCGCCGCGCCTGACCCGAGTCTGGAGCCTCGCGGTTGAAAGACACAAATGTGCACCACTTTCCAGAACCTACGTCTTATTTAATCTTTTTGAAATTCAGGGACATATAACTTAGATCGGAGTTTATTTCTTTTTACGTGGATGCCGGAGGCAGAAGGCACATGGACCTGCTCACAGTGCGGCACTGGCGCGGTCGGCAAAGCCACGGGGGCGGGGCTCGGGGCGGGGCTCGGGGCGCTGCGGGGGAGGAAGGAGAGGGCCCCGCCTGCGTCTGGGGAGCGGCGCGTGGGCCATGTGCCTAGTGTGGGAGCTTAGACCTCCGCGCCTCACACCCACTCGCAAGCAGCATGGTAAACGGACATACTTGTAGTGAGGTCATGGGATGCGGTCATCAAAAACCCAAGCTCTGGAAGTAGACCAGGCCTTAAGCCCCAAAGCTGCCATTTAGTGGTTGGGCGACCTTGGGCAAGTCATTTAATTAACGCTTTCAGTCTCGGTTTGTTTTGTAGAGTAAGAGTTGGTTGCGATTTTGGTTCATCCCAGAACTCTGTTTTAAGTTGTCCTCTCTGTGCCAGGCATTGGGAATACAACAGGTAACAAGGGAGCGAAGGTTACTCATACCAGGTTTATATTCTAGGTGTGAGAAGGCAGGAAGTATGTATAAATATATTTTTTAAACCAACAGAAGATAATTTCTCTATAGTTGGTGCTATAAAGTACAGTTGGTTAGCAGCGGTTCTCAACCTGTGGGTCGCGACCCCTTTGGCGGTCGAAGGACCCTTTCACAGGGGTCGCCTAAGACCATCCTGCATATCAGATATTTACATTACGATTCATAACAGTAGCAACATTACAGTTATGAAGTAGCAACGAAAATAATTTTATGGTTGGGTCACAACATGAGGAACTGTATTTAAAGGGCCAGAAGGTTGAGAACCACTGGGTTAAGGTGATACTGACTTGGTGAGACTGGCTACTCTTGACAGGATTGATGGAGAAAGCATCTTTGTGGACCCTCAGCTGAGCTGACATCCCTGAAGAGGGGGAGTCCCTTAGGCAGGTATGGTGGGTAGACCCGTCCAGGAAGAAAGTTCCCAACAAGAATGAGCTGGAGCGTTTCAAGAACTGAAGGACCCGGGAGGAGGAGCATGGTGAATGAGGCCTGTGGTGCCAGGGGAGACTGATAGACGTGGAGTCAACAGAGAATGAAAGAGAAGGAAGTGTAGATCGGAACTAGAGACAGTTTTTGCATGGAATTTTTCTATCATGTGTAGAGGAAAGGGGCTACATCTGGGGAGAGGTGTGGAGCCAGGATGGATTTGTTTTATGGCATTTTCGTATGCTGATGGGATTGTCCCAATAGAGAAGAAAAAATAGGTAATTCACTTGAGTAGACTAGAGGGGAGCCCAGGTGGAGGAGGTAACCTCAGGAATAATAACAGCTTATCTATCGTTGTACAGAAGGCAAAGTGTAACTAAGTAAATGGGAAGATTGCTCATGGGAAGGTGTAGAACTTCTGTTTTGAGTAAAGTCATCAATGAAGAGAAAGAGCAGGGAAAAGAAGTTTGAGGCAAGAGGGTACGATGTGAAATCATCTAGGATAAATAACAATGCTAGCCTTAAATAGTACTTTGTGACACATACTATTTTAGGTGCCTTACATTTATTAATTCATTTAATTCTCACAATGCTGAAAAGTAAATACAGTATCCCCATTTTGCTGAGGTATAGTTACTTAGTCCATTTGGGTTGCTATAACAAATTACCATAGACTGGAAGGCTTATAAACAGAAATTTATCACAGTTCTGGAGACTGAGACATCCAAGATCAAGGTGCTGACAGATTCAATGTCTGTTAAGAGCCCTTTCTGGTTCATAAATGAGTCTCATTTTGCTATAACCTCAAATGGCAGAAGGACCAAGGCAGCTAGCTCTCTGGTGTCTCTTATTTATTTTTTGTTTTGTTTTTTCAAATTTTATTGAGATATAATTGACACATTGGGGTCTCTTTATAATCCCATTTATGAGGGTTATGACCCAATCACCTCCCAGTGGCCATGCCCTCTAATACCATCATATGACCCTTGCCAGTGTGACTCGGTTGGTTGGAGCATTGTCCAGTGCACCAAAAGGTTTGATTCCTGGTCAGGGTACACCAAGGTACATATCTATCAATGTTTCTCTCTCTCTCCTCCCTCCCTCCTCCCCTTTCTCTAAAAGAAAAAAAATTGATAATCATGTCCTTGAGTGAGGATTAAAAAACAAACCATCATATAGGGATTAGGTTTCAACATATGTTTTCCCTTCTAATCTAGGAATGCGAAAAGATAGATTGACAAAGGAATGTGGGATTGTGGAACAGTTCTGAGGGCCAATTTGAAACTAGCTATGAAGTTACATAAGTCAGCATGGTTTTTATCTTCTTCAGGTTCATTCAGTGTAGTGACTGGGTAGATGGAGAGTTGGATTTTAACAGGGTTTGGGGTAGGATCTACTCAGGTGTTCTGGATAACACTCTAGCCACCTGAGCCACACAGGCCAGGGCAAGACTGAAGTATTCTTATTATAACTTGCATGTCCATGGCTTACTAGAAGTATATGGAAACCAGTAGACACCTTGTCACAAAAGAATGCTGTTTGTAGTTCTTGAAATGTTGGGGGAGGGGCAGGAAGGAGAAAAGTTTCCCTCTTTCCTAGTATTTCCTTCCAAGTAGGAGGATTTAAATTAGTGTAACTCCTTATTTCAAGCCAGGTGAGGAGAGGTGACATCTGTGATAAATTGAGGAAGAATAATCTAGGCATGTTCATTCAGCTCTTCTTTATTTTCTTGTGGGGACCCAGCTTGCCCACTGAGTGCGTTTCTCCTGGTTCTCCTGGGGCAGCTTCTCTTCCCTATGGAGGGTCCAGTGCTGCCAGGATAGTCTGCCATGTCTGTCTTCCGGGGAAAGGGGTTCCGTTACAGTCCATCTTGTTCCTGCACTGGACTTTGCCCTCCATTCTGGCCTTCCGCAGTAATGAAGGTGGTATTTGCTTCTCCACTTACCTTATTTATGTTGGTTTAGCACTCAGGTGGGGCAGTAGGTATTATTATTTGATTTCTCTCAGAGCCACCCCCGTCAACTAAGAAGAAGGATTGATATTTTGAAATTAGATCAGTAGATGGGGAGGTTTAGGCTAAAGGTGATGCCTTCACACTGTATAGGGGAGAAGCTAGCTTTTCGGAAGGATAGCCAAAAGTTTTAACAACGTTGACAACCAATAATGGAGCATTTAGAATAGTTGGAAACAATTCCTTGTGCTGTAGCTATAAAATTGGAGGCATTAGTTGCTATGGAAATGTGACAGGAAGTTAAAATAACAGCTTTAAGTGAGGAAGAAGAAGCAGTAAGGGTAAGACCGATGATTACATGCTCTGTATAACTACTAGTGATGAATATTGAGTGCTTCATTTTACCTGATTAAATTATTAAACATAATTTTTCCTCTATCCAAAATGAATGAGATCTCTTATTTTTTCATTCTAGCTACTTTTTGTTACAGTGGTTATTCTCATATCTATTCCCTGGTGGAACTAAAGAAATACGTATGTAGTGCCATATAATCTTACTAATATTCAGGCTTCATCTTTAAAATCCTTGTTATTATAATTAAACTTCTGTGTAGGATCTAGAGGGGCTTGACAATGCTGTTCTTTCATATCCTTTGTGAAGTTCCGGGGAGTTATCATTTTAATATGCATATTAAATTATTCCTCAGGTCTTCTCTAACTTGGCTGAGAACCAAACAAAATAACATAGGCTTCTATTTCAGCGGGGAACTTTGGTGAGTTATATGAAATGAAAGATAATTTTTCTCACTAGGAAAAGAAAGATACTGTTACTCACTTCCTGAAATATTATGTTTTAGAATCTCATTCCCTGGAGAGGTTTAAGAATCTGGTAGACAGGCCAGATCTGTTCTGTCAGTGAGTTCAGTTTGGACTAATTGATCCATGGTGATGAGGAATGGCTGGAGGCCACTCTTTTAGCCTTTGCATTCCTCAGTAAAATGAAGATTCACCAGGATTATTTCTAGGCTAGAGGCCTGGTGCACAGATTTGTGCACATTGAAAAGAAATTAATTAGAAGAAATATTTTAGAGGCTGGGGAGGGACTGCAAAAGATTGGCCCACAGGGGAGGGACTGGGGGAGGTTGGCTCCAGGGCGTGTCTGGCCCGCCTCGCCCAGTCCTGATTGGCCAGACCCCAGCAGCAAGCTAACCTACCTGTTGGAGCGTCTATACCCTGGTGGTCAGTACCCATCATAGTAACTGGTTAAACAGTTGAATGGTTGGAGGGACAATTAGCATATTAGGCCATATATATATATATATATATATATATATATATATATATATACAATTTAAATGTAATAATATGTAAATTATATATAAATTTAAAAACTATAAAAGTAAATGAAAATTTTTGAGTTTTATATTATAAGAGAGAAAAAGGAGGAGTGAGGAAATAGAATAAGAGAGGAAGAAAAGAAATGAGGTGTTCTGGAGAGGGATAATTTTTCCACATATTTAAACCATTATCTTTTTATCTTGTTCCTAGCAGTCCTTACTGATTATGAAAATAACCCAAATGAATGAATTTTTAACCAGTTTATAGATATCATTTTTAATACTGCGAATAATATGTTCATGTGCCGATTTTAAAATTTACTTAGGTTTTAAGTTAAACTTTCCAAATTTAATTATTTAGCAAACAACATCTTGGATTTTTACTGAGTAGTTGGACACATTGCTCTCTCTTAAATTAAGTGTGCTAATTAACTTTTGTCCAAAGAATTCATATTGCTCTTCTTATAAATGATGGTTTAAAGTATAGGGCAACATCAGATAGCATATATTCTCAATACAAGTTTTGTTTTAGTGAATTTTAACTCTGATTCCTGTCTGTTGAGGTGGGAATCCTGCAGGTACTTGGTGAGAGCATTTTTGAGAGTGGTGGAGGCCTCTTTCTCCCTAGGACCCAGTTCTGTTAGATTCTCCTGTCCCACAAACCTCCCTTCCAGTCCATGCCTCTATTACATTAAATTTGTTATCTAGAAATCCCTTTCAATAAAGGTCCTTTTGTACTACAAGTGAAAGAACTTCCTTCAAGCTGTGTTAAGAACAAAAGCCAAATTATTGGAAGGGCACTATAGTAGCTCATAGATCCCAGTACCAAGGGATGCACACTGACCTCATGAAGTGAAGGTCACTGGTTTGCTAGGTGCAACATCCTAAAGGTGTTCAACCAGCAATTATGTGTTCACATTTCTACCCATCACTGGGCTGAGAGCTTCTTGGAGGCTAGGACTGGGTCTTTTTTACCTTGTATTCCTGACATCTAGCACATGACAATGAATGCTTGTTTAATGGACAAATTTATGAAAGAATGGGCTTCCTTTCCCAGTTTAGCTTGAGAGCCAGGAATGTAAATAGTATGTGCCACTAATTTGATACATTATCCATGTTCCAAGAAGTCAAAAAGGAATCTAAAGTAAGAAACATTAATATTTAAATCAAAAGCACTTATAAGTATTTCATTTACTAACTTGGTTCTAATCAACTCAACAGTTGATTTGATGAAAATTGTTAGAAATCATGGCAGCAGTTAGGCTGTGAACTTGATAAAGAGTCTGTACCACAAAAAAAAAAAAAAAAAGAAGAGTCTGCATTAGTCTGAATTCTCCAGAGAAAAAGAAAGAATAGGAGATACATATTTATTTATATATACATCCATTCATCTACCCATCCATCCATCCATTTGTTCATTCATTATAGGAATTGGCTCATACAATTATGCTGGTAGAGGCTGAGAAGTCCCAAGACCTGCAGTCAGCAAGCTGAGACTCAGTGGAGCTGAGGGTGTGGTTCCAGTCCTAGTTTGAGTTTGAAGGCAGGAGAAGACTGATGTCCCTGCTCCAGGACAGGTAAAGAGAGTAAAGTCTCCCTTACTCCATCTTTTTGTCCTATCCAGACTTCCAGTGGATTGAATGAGGCCCACTCACTTTGGGGAGGGCAATCTGATTCACTTAGTCTACTGATGCAAATATTAATCTCATTGAGAAACATCCAGAAACACTCCCAGATCATGTTTAACCAAATATATGGGCAACTCCTGGCCTAGTCAACTTAATACATAAAATTAACCTTCACAGAGTAATAACCCCCCAACAAGGAACAAGAAGTACACATATACTGTGGTAGTTTGCTAATGAACTGATGTAACTTGGGTTTTGTTCTTTTGCATTTTCAAACTACTGAATTTTTAAAAAATATATTCTTACTGATTTCAGACAGAAAGGGAGAGGGAGAGAGCGATAGAAACATCATTGATGAAAGAGGATCATTGATCGGCTACCTCCTGCACTCCCCCTACTAGGGATCGAGCCCACCACCAGGCATGTACCCTTGACCAGAATTGAACCCCAACTCTTCAGTCCGCAGGCTGAGGCTGTATTGGCTGAGCCAAACCAGCGAGGGCCAAACTACTGGATTTGATGGAATTCTTGAGTTAGTTGATTTTTCTAGTTACAGTTGCCTAAATATTTAGGCCTTGGGAGTCATAACCATGAGGCGTGAAGTGATAATTAAGTATGTGACATTATTTGGTACCTTTTATTGAGCATCAGCTTAGCTTCTAGATTTATTTCAGTTACTTAGACACAATCCCTGCCCTCAAGGAGCCAGGCCTTCTGGTGAGAAAATGCACTGTAAATAAGCAACAGGAAAATAAATGTATCAGTACAACTAGTGATACATATTATGGTGAGAGTGAAGAGAATGCAGGGAAAGTTAGAGCAGAGCCACTGATGTGCAAAATAGCTTGGCATGTGGAGGGTGTTGAAAAGCTGAGTGCCAGCCAGTGCTGGAGCATGGCTGGCATAAAATGAGGCGAGAGAGACCAGCGAGGGCCATGTCGTGCAGCGTTTTGTAGGAGGGGGATGGATTTGGATTTTGAATCAGTGTATAAAGACCTTTATAATTCATTTGAACAATTGATGAATATGATTTTTCAGTCAGAGAGTAATTGGATGAATAAAGACAGGTGGTCTGGCAAATGCTAAATGCTCCTTAAGGCAACTATTTCCCGCATGAGAACATAATTTAATATGATTATGGGAAGATAGATTTTTATATTCAAACTTCCAGATAACATTTCATTTAGCAGTATATGGTAAATCAGAAAAGGAAGCAAACCCGAGGTATTTTCAGTTGGAAAGAAGGCAGCATGCATATATAACTTCCTGTTCTCTTATGGAGATCATTGAGGGGATATTTTACTAGGACATGTGCTTGTTCATTTTCTTTGTATCTTGTGAGTGAGTCACTAACTGCTCCTTGTTCTGGAATATCTTTAGGATGTTTGTAGAGTGAACAGTTGAAAGGTAGAAATGATATCTTCCTTGGTAGCAAATAGCAGGTTTGCTTATAGCCTTGGAAACTCAGGGTTTTTCTCTCCTGAAATGAAACCCACTGCTCAGCATCTGAGCAGGCAGGTACCATGCCAGGCAGGTGATACCCTAGTGCTTTACAGCCTGCAAGCTATCATATTAGCATTTTTTGTTACTGCTTTTTTCCTCCAAAGTCACAAGATGAACTATTCTCAAACAATCACATCTTAACTGTGACTTCTATTCTAAAACACGTGTGAAACCTAGTAGCTTCTAAATATTCTGCCTTAAATATTTTTAACCAAGTGGGAGAAGACTTCAGCAACAGAAAAGGTGCTATATTAAAATTTTAGCATCATCGAATCATGAAATATATTAAAATGGTACTTGATTTAAAATAAAAAATGTTATGTATGTGCTTATGCATGAAAATATAACCAAAGCAGATTTATGTAATGTTAAGGACTAAGGGCTAACACTAAGGTTTCCGAGTGTTCACAGAACCATTATCATCACAGTACAGGATCACCATGGACTTGTGCTCCCACCTCCTCCTGACCGGGGATTTGGGCAGCGATGTGGTTAAATACTGCTGCTAATGTCATGGGGGACCATATGCTCCTGCTCTGGTAGCTGGAGGAGATTTTCTCTATTTGCCCTGACCAATAGAGTGGCCACTAGCCACACATGGTTACTGAGCACATGAAATTTTGATTAATCCGAATAGAGATGTGTATAAATGTAAATTATACACCAGATTTCAGACTTAGGGTAAAAAAGGAAGATACATATCTACACTAATAAAAGAGAAAAATGGTAATTGGCGTATGACGATACCCTTTTCATTGGCTAATCAGGGCTATATGCAAATTAACTGCCAACTAAGATTGGCAGTTAACTGCCAACAAGATGGCGGTTAATTTGCATATGTAGGCACAGTGCAGGGAGGCGAAAGGGAAAGCAGGAAGAAGTCCCCTGCCACTGACAGTGATTGGAAACGCAGTGGGGAGCTAAGAGCTGCCCCCCAGCCATGATCGGAGAATCAGGTGCCTTTTCCACCCTGGCCAGTGATAGCAGGAAGTAGGGGTGGAGCCAGCGATGGGAGCTGGGCACGGTCGAAGCTGGCAGTCCCAGGAGCTAGGGGCCCCTTGCCTGGGCCTAAAGCGAAGCCCACGATCGCGGGGCCGCTGCAGCTGCGGGTCCCTGCTGCCCGGGCCGGACACCTCAGCCAGAGGCATCCTGCAGGGGCAGGGGCGGAGCCCGCGCAATCGCGGCACCCCCTGCTGCCACTGCAGGTCCCTGCTGCCGGGGCGGACGCCTAGGCCAGAGGCGTCAGGCCTGGGCAACGGACCGATCCTGCTATTGGAGGGTGATGGGGGTCAATGCCTGAGGGCTCCCAGTATGTGAGAGGGGGCAGGCTGGGCTGAGGGACACTTCCCCCCGCCCAACACCCAGTGCACGAATTTCGTGCACCGGGCCCCTAGTCTTATTAATAATTTTTAAAATTAATTATGTTTGACATAGTATTTTAGGTTAAATAAAATACAGGGTGAGGCAAAAGGAGGTTTACAGTTGTATGGAAAATATCACAACAATTAATAAATGATAATGCAAGAATAAACTCTGTTTCACGTGCAAAAGTAGGTTTACAGTTTCCGTACAACAGCTGCAAACCTACTTTTGCCCCACCCGGTATATTATTACAACTAATTTAAACTGTTTATTTTTACTCCTTTCAATGTGGCTACTAGAAAAATTTAAATTACATATGTAGCTCTCTTTATATTTCTGTTGAACAGTGCTCTTCTAGGTCCTTGCTACTCAGAGGGCAGTCTTTAGGTAAACAGCATCAGCGCCATCTGGAAGCTTGTTAGAAACAAAGAAGCTCATAAATGCCCCCCTCCGAGCCTCCCAGACCTCCTGAAGAAGACTTGCATTTTAACAAAATCTCATGTGATTTATATGCACATTAAAACTTGTGTCCCTAAGCTCTAGCTGGTTTGGCTCTGTGGATAGAGCGTCGGACTGTGGACTGAGGGTCCTGGATTTAATTCTGGTCAAGGGCACGTACGAAATTATGATTTCGTGGGGGAAATATTTGCCCAGGTTGTGGGTTGGATCCCCCAGTGGGGCGTGTAGGAGGCAGGCGATCAGTGATTCTCTCTCATCATTGATGTTTCTATCTTTCCCTCAACCCTTCCTCTCTGAAATCAATAAAAATATATTTTAAAAAAACAGACAAAAAACTTGAATCCCTAAGACTAGGATTGCTTGATTTAGCAGATAAAAAATACAAGATGTCCAGTTAAATTTAATTTTTAGATAACAAATGTTTATTTAGTATAGCATACCCCAGATATTTCATGGGATATATTTATTATTAAAATTATTGTTATTCATTACCTGAAAATTATTTATTACTAGGGGCCCGGTGCACGAAATTCGTGCACTGGGTGTGGGGGGGGGGAGTGTCCCTCAGCCCAGCCTGCCCCCTCTCACATACTGGGAGCCCTCAGGCATTGACCCCCATCACCCTCCAATCGCAGGATCGGCCCCTTGCCCAGGCCTGACGCCTCTGACAGAGGCGTCAGGCCCGGGCAGGGGACCCTCATTTCCCCCCATCACTGGTTCTGCCCCCAGCCCAGGCCTGATGCCTCTGGCCCAGGTGTCAGGCCTGGGCAGGGGACCCCCAGACCCCTCCAATTGCTGGCTCTGCCCCTTGCCCAGGCCTGATGCCTCAGCCAGAGGCGTAGACCCCCATCACCCTCTGATCACCTGATCGGCCCCATGCGCAGGCCTGACGCCTCCGCCAGAGGTGTCAGGCTTGGACAGGGGACCCCAATCTCCCCCCGATCACTGGCTCTGGCCCCCGCCCAGGCCTGAGGCCTCTGGCCCAGGAATCATGCCTGGGCAGGGGACCCCCCATCTCCCTCTGATTGCTTGCTCCACCCCCTGCCCAAGCCTGACGCCTCTGACCCAGGCTTCAGGCCTGGGCAAGGGGACCCTCATATCCCCCCAATCCCCGGCTCAGCCCCCCGCCCAGGCCTGATGCCTCGGCCAGAGGAGTTGACCCTCATCATCCTCCGATCACCAATCACCGGATTGGCCCCTTGACCAGGCCTGAGGCCTCCGGCAGAGGTGTCAGGCCTGGGCAGGGGACCCCCAGCTCCCCGCGGTTGCAGGCTCCGCCCCTGCCCAGGCCTAACGCCTCTGGCTGAGGCGTCTGGCTCGGGCAGCGGGGACCCGCAGCTGCAGCGGCCCCGTGATTGTGGGCTCCGCTTTAGGCCCAGGCAAGGGACCCCTAGCTCCTGGGACTGCCAGCTTCGACTGTGCCCAGCTCCCATCGCTGGCTCCACCCCTACTTCCTGCTATCACTGGCCAGGGCGGCAAAGGTGCCTGATTCTCCGATCATGGCTGGGGGGCAGGGCAAAGGCGGCCCAGCTCTTAGCTCCCCCCTGGGTTTCCGATCACTGTCAGTGGCAGGGGGCTTCTTCCTACTTTCCCTTTCGCCTCCCTGCACTGTGCCTACATATGCAAATTAACCGCCATCTTGTTGGCAGTTAACTGCCAATCTTAGTTGGCAGTTAATTTGCATATAGCCCTGATTAGCCAATGAAAAGGGTATCGTCGTACACCAATTACCATTTTTCTCTTTTATTAGTGTAGATTATTGTTTATCTGAAACTCATATTAAACTGGATGTACTGTATTTTTATCTAGCAACTTTTCCTAAGACTTAATTCCTGATTGGTCTTGCTACCTGAAATTTCACAAAATGAGGAAAAGGATGGAAAGGTCAAAGGAGAAATGAAAGGTGGAAGTTGGGTGAAATAGAAGAACTGAGAAAAACAGAGAATAAGATGGGAAGTAGGAATAACATAGGGCATGGAAAGACCAGATTGATAATTTTTATTAGTAACTTTCCTTATTTCTGTATTCTCCCAGGTCCCCAAGTTATCATCCTTTAACCCCTCATTTTCTATATGGCTTCCAAGAGCCATGTTGGGAGAATGTTTATGTGTGTGTGTGTGTGTAAAGTCAGTAGTAAGGATGGATTGCTTTCCTACAGCCCATCATCTCTGAAATGTCACTTATGAATAGCACCTTTCAGCTATCAGTATTTGGCCTTTAAAGATTTCAAGGTTCTTAAGTGCCTAAAATGCTGACACTTTCATTTTGGAGGATTTTCTTTATTGTGGCATTTAAAATTTATTTTTAATGTAAAACCACTCTTAGAGATGTTGTTGCTGTTGTTTTTAATGATTTTTAGGTGGGGGCTGGGGGGATTGGAGGCTGACAAGGAATAGCAATAGATATTCTTTATTTAACTAGTCATGGAAGGGAGAGGGAGAGAGAGATAGAAACATTAATGATGCGAGAGAATCATCGATCAGCTGCCTCCTGCATGCCCCCTACTGAGGATTGAGCCCAAAACCTGGGCATGTGTCCTGACTGGGAGTCAAACCATAACTGGTTCATGGGTCGATGCTCAATGCTTAACCACTGAGTCACACCAGCTGGGCTATCTCTGGTATTTCTTTCTTTCTTATTTATTAAAATTTTATTTGATTATAGTAGGAACACCTAACATAAGATCCACCCTCTTAACAAAGTTTTAAGTATACAATACAGTGCTGTTAACTATAGGTACCATCTTGTACTGCAGATCTCTATAATTTATTTGTCTTGCTTAACTTTCTGTCTGTTTATTAACAACTTTCTATCAGCTTCTGCCCCACCCCGTGGAAAACACCATTCCACTCTTTGATTCTATGAATTTGATTATTTTATTTTTATATTTTTTAAAAAATATATTTTATTGATTTTTTACAGAGAGGAAGGGAGAGGGATAGAGAATTAGAAACATCTATCACTGCCTCCCGCACACCCTCTACTGGGGATGTGCCTGCAACCAAGGTACATGTCCTTGACCAGAATTGAACCTGGGACCCTTCCATCTGCAGGCCAATGCTCTATCCACTGAGCAAAACCGGTTAGGGCTGAATTTGACTATTTTAGATATCTCATATAAATGGAATTATGTACTGTTTGTGACTGGCTTATTTCACTTAGCATAGTGCCCTGAAGGTTCATCCATGCTATCACAGAATTACACCATTTAAAAAAATTTCCCCTTTTTTTAAAAGGCTGAATAATATCAATTGTATGTCTATGCCACATATTCTTTATCCCATCATCCATCAACAGACACTTCAGTTATTTCTAAATCTTTGCTATTGTGAATAGTGCTGCAGTAAACATGGGAGTGCTCATATCTCTTTGAGATTCTGATTTCAGTTCTTTTGGATAATTACTTACAAGTGCTATTACTGGATTCTATGGTAGTTCTATTTTTAATTTTTTGAAGAATCACTGTATTATTTTCCATAGGAACTGCACCATTTTATATTCCCACCAAAGGTGTCCAAGAGTTCCAGTTTCTCCACATCTTTGCCAACACTTTTGTTCTTTCGATAATAGCCATCCTAACAGGTATGAGGTAATATCCCTTTGTGGTTTTAATTTCATTTCCGCCTTTTGGGCACCTTTTCATATACATGTTGGCTATTTGTATGTCTTCTTTGGAGAAATGCCTATTCAAGTTTTAAGGCCCTTTTTAAAATTGGATTATTTATTTATTATTTTTGCTATTGATTTGTTCCTTATATATTTTAGAATTAATCCTTTACCAGGCATTTTCCCATATAACCCTTTCGAAAATATTTTCTCCCATTTGATAGGTTGTCTTTTCACTCTGTTGATTGTTTCCTTTGCTGTGCAGAGCTTTTTAGTTTGATGTAGTTCCAGTTGTCTCTTTTTGTTTTTAGTGCCTGTACTTTGGTGTCATAGTCATGAAATTATTGCCAAAGCCAATGTCATGAAGCTTTGCCCCTATGCTTTCTTCTAGGTTTTAAGTATTTAATGCATTTTTATTTGATTTTTGTGTAAGGTATGAATAAGAGTCCAATATCATTCTTTCGCATGTAAATATTAAGTTTTCCTAGCATCATTTTTGAAGAGACTGTCTTTTCTCCATTGTGTGTTCTTAGCACTCTTATTTCTAGGCTTTCTGTTTTGTTCTTTTGGTCTAAATACCTGTCTTTGTGCCAGTAGTGTACTGTTTTAATTACTCTAGCTTTGTAATGTATTTTTGAAATCAGGAAGTGTGATACATTCAACTTAGTTCTTCTTTTTTCAAGATAGATATGGCTATTCAGGGCCTCATTTAGTCTTCACAATGATTCTTTGAGTTAACTACTTTTGTCCCCACCTGCAGATGAGAACACTAGGCTTAGGAGGAAAAGGAACTATCCCAGTATCACATAACTAGTCAGGACTGGATCTGGGAATGCCCTGGAGTGCTGTCCAACTCCAAAGCCAGTGTTCTTTACTATTATACTAGAGGCCCAGTGCACAAAAATTTGTGCACTTGTGGGGGGTGGTCCCTCAGCCCAGTCTGTGCCCTCTCGCAGTCTAGGACCCCTTGGGGGATGTCCACCTGCTGGCTTAGGCCCACGCCCCGGGAGATCGGGCCTAAGTGGGCAGTCAGACATCCCTCTGGCAGCCTGGGAGCCCTTGGGGGATGTCCACTTGCCAGAAGGGAGCAGGCCTAAGCTGCAGTCGGACATCCTTAGCGCTGCTAAGGAGGCGGGAGAGTGTCCTGCCACCATCGCTGTGCTGGCAGCCGTCAGCCTGGCATGTGGCTGAGCAGTGCACTGACCACCAGGGGGCATCTCCTGCATTGAGTGTCTGCCCCCTGGTGGTCAGTGTGTGTCATAGTGACCAGTCATTCCCAGTCGTTCTGCTGTTAGGGTCAGTTTGCATATTACCTTTTCATTATATAGGATAGAGGCCTGGTGCATGGGTGGGGGCTGGCTGGTTTGCCCTGAAGGGTGTCCCGAATCATGGTGGGGGTCCCGCTGAGGTGCCTGGCCAGCCTGGGTGAGGGCCTGAAGGCTGTTTGCAGGCTGGTCAAGCCCCCCAGTGGGGACCCTCACCCCATGGGGGTGTGGCCAGCCTGGGTGAGGGGCTGAGGGCTGTTTGCAGGCTGGCCACAGCCCCTTCAGGGTGGGGCGGTCCCGCTGGGATGCCTGGCCAGACTGGGTGAGGGGCTGATGGCCGTTTTCAGGCTGGCCATGGCTGTGGGCTGGAAGCAGGTATCTGGCATTTATTTATCTTCTATAATTGAAACTTTGTAGCCTTGAGCGAGCTCAGGGCAAGTCAGGGCAAGCGGGAAGCTTGGCTTCCTCCATCACCGGGGGCAATGCAAGCCTCCTGCTCGCTCCAGTTTCATGGCCACAGACATCTTTGTGATGGACTGGTGGAGTGAGGGTGTGACGGCTAATTTGCATATTACTCTTTTATTAGATAGGATTTCATGTTTCTCAGCAAATGGAGTCATGAAATACAGGATGAAAGTGTGAACTAGGACACAAGTAAAATCAGGTAAATTTCAGGATTTTCACTTTTATTTACCTGAAAAAATGCTTGTAATAATGTATAGTTCTTGGATTTTTTGAAGAGAATTTAATAGCTTCCTGCAAAACAGTATGAGATTCTTATTGAATTAGAGTATCAAAACAATGCCAATTTCTAAACAGGGCTTAATTGGCAGATTTCCCCTAAAAAAATCTGCTCCCTAGTAATCTGTTGTTGAGATGACTAATCAAACAACCTAAATGGACCCATTGGTTTCACCCTGCTTTTTTTGAAATCCTGATTTCAAATGAACCAGTACAAGGCTCCTCCTTTTACCCTCCCCCTATTTAATACATCCTAGGAACATTGCCTTTTTATTGGTTAAACATGTGGTCAGTCACATAGTATGAAAAGTACTGCCTCTTCTCTGATTGCATTTATGCATTAACAGATGTGCTTGGTTTGAAGAAACGGATTCATTTCTTGATGGGAAGAAAAATCTTGTTTAGTTTTTCACTTATTTTTGTATGTGTGGGATTTTCATTAACTTTGGAACAGATATTTGCCAGGAAGAATGTAAGGTGAGAAATTGCATGTTTTTTAAGTTCACGTCTGTGAACTTCAGTGTAAATGTGAACTTAGGTGTTTTATATGTTTTTATATTGTTACACAGCTACATTTGTTATTCAAAATGAATATACTAGATGAGATAATTCAGAAGCTACTAAAATCATTGAACTAGAATTTATAAATAAGAGATAAAGATATAATCTTTATTATAAAAGGGAAGAGTTATTTGTTCAAAATACTCAGGAGACATTTGTATTATGTACCAAAGTATATATTTATGAAAAAAGTACTTAAATCATTGTTCAGATTTCTTTTATACTTACAAGTAAATGTTATTTTCCATTTCTCCTGCTAGTATTATGTGAGAAGAGAGTAAGGAAAATGTTTAAAACCTCAGAAATGTATAACCTGTCCCTCAAAAAAAGGTGTTAAATAATTTTAACCGGTAGGAGATAGTAATTGTGTGGAGTACATAGTATTTAAAATGATCAAGCAAAATTTCTATTTGTTTTATTTGTTCTTTTTTTTTGCTTCTTTCTATACCATTTAAAGGGACATGTAGAGATTTTTCTATGAGGAATAATATTCAGAACCTGAATTACTCATTTCAACAAATAAATTTAGTATGAATACAAAGGATGGCAGCAAGCAGGATGATCTGCCAAAACTGTGTCAAAGAATTCTTAAGTCACCAGCTGATAAAAACTTAAAGCACATACATTTTTAAAATTTGTTTTCCCTCATTGTTTCCAAATCAATTAGTACTTCCTCTAGGTTCACCTTCTAATAATAAGTGATCTATACTCCTTACATGGTTATAGTTAGCAATGTTTCCTCACCTGGTTTATACAGAAATGACTGACTTGTGTATTATTACACTGGTAAAATGTACACCAAGAACTATAAAAATCCCATTTCTTTTTTTGAAACAAGGTTAATGGGTTTAAATAATCTTAGCGTCGAAAGGACCCAGAAATCTCATAAGTCTGATCATTTGAGTGTAATAATTTGGCGTATTATTTCATTACTAGAGGCCTGGTGCATGAATTCATGCATGGGTGGGGTCTGTCAGCCTGGCTGGCTATCAGGGCCTATAGGGGCAGCCAGCTGGGGGCAGGACCGCAGGAGGTTGGCCAGCCACAGGAGGTTGGCTGTGGGAGTGCACTGACCACCAGGGGGCCGCTCCTGTGTTGAGCGTCTGCCCCCTGGTGGTCAGTGCACATCATAGCGACTGGTTGACCAGTCGTTCTGTCAGTCAATCGCTTAGGCTTTTATATATATAGATGAAGAAAACAATGGTTGTTGTTTTGTGAATGTTCTTTCAAATTATGGATCTGAAATTAAACATGTTTTTCAACTCTATGGGTTAATTTAAGGTTCTTAAGTCTCCAGGAAGGGTATATTATAAGCTTGTATTATGTATATATTATCATAATAACACATGAGTGTATTATATGTTTCCTAAGTGTAGAGAGAGTAGGAGTCATCATTCTTTTTTTCCATGTTCTTTCCTCAATTTGGGTTTATGCATGAAAGAAAGGAAATCTTTTCCCTCTCACACAGCATCCTGTGTGATCTCTCATTTCCACTTTCCTTTCAGAGTTTATTTGAACATTAATTTGTTAGTTCATTTTCATGGACGTAACACATGTGTTTGTAATACTTAGTACTTTTAAATAGTTGGGCACTTTGCCTAGGTGTTGGTTCTACAGTGGTGACCAAAAGCTCCTACCTTCATGGAGTTTAAATCTATTGTGTGTGGGGGTTGCTTGTTAATATTATTACAAACAAACTGTGAAACATGCTGGGAAAGTAAAGTATAGGGGGGGGTTATGAGAACATATAATAGGGGGATGTGAACTAGTGTGAGAAGTTAGGGACAGTGTTCCTGAAAAAGCGATATTTAAGCTGTGATCTGGATGATATGGAGGAAATAACTAGGAGGTAGGGGGAAGTGGAGGATGGAGATTATTTCAGGTGGAGAGAACAGCAGGTGCTAAGACTCTTACGAGGAAGAAGGTACATGAAGCATCTGGGGAACTGAACTAAAGAATACCTGTGTAGCTGGAGCAAAAGGAGGAAAGTAGTGAAATGAGATGAGCACAGCTGGCAGGTTGAGGTCTTTCATGGCTTCGTAGGCCATGGTGGGAATGTGGTCTTTATCCTCAGTAGAGCCATAAAAGGGCTGCTCACTTTCACCCTCATGAAGGCATACTTGGGAGACTTGTACTGGAATACCTGGTAAATAAAAAATATGGCACCAGCCACTAGAAACCTAGAGCTCTAGACACTTTTCTGATATTACAGAGACCCCTTTTATTGGAGAAAGGTCTGAATACTTGAACAACAGTGTAGGTTTAATTATTTTTAAGCCAGTAAACAGTTTATTCACACAGATGATTTTTTTTTTAGTTCCTACTTCAGAGATTCTGTAGTGATGCAAAAATGCATATACTAGTATATTTTGTCTTTGGTTGAAATGATGGCTTCCCATAAAAACCTCATTAATTCAGACTTATGGTTGTGGGTAAGGCCTTGCTAAATTTATTTTAAAAAGAAGTATAGCAGCATTATTGTATGTTAATGACCATAGATAAATTGAAATTAAAATAAACCTGTGATGTCTTCTAAAAGCTTTCTATTAGTAAACATATGGAAATTTTCAATTAGTGGAACAAATTCTCAAGCCAAGCATGTTAACCATATGGTAGCTGATTCATTTATTCATTCATATACTTTCATTCAATAAACATTTATTAAAATTTGCTAATATTTCCAAATGACTTGATACATTTTTATCTTATTTAGGTAAAATATATCTCATAATTTTGCATTTTATTTGTTAAAACATTTTAAAATTGAATAATTAAACCTGTATTATGAAATATGATTATTGAATAAAGTTCAGTTAAAGAAATTTTAAAAATCTATTTGTGTATGATGATATTAGAAAAGTTGGAGCTTCTCAATAAGTATTTTCTGGGCATTAGTGTTTCTTTCAAATGTTCAGTTATTTTTTAACTTGCACTGCAAAGTTTGGAGTTTAGGTAGATAGAGATCTTTGGCTAGAGTATATCTTCCCATAGAGATATGATTATGAGACAGGAGTTTTAGGGGTAAGATAGGACAGGTTTAGGAAATTTTAGAAATTTTGGAAATTAAGGGGACCATGGAAGGAGCACAGGGCTACAGAGCAGCAGAAGGTACATTTCCATAGAATGAGGGAGCTGGAAACAGCAAAAGGTCTATATTTACAAAATAAAGAGAAGGAAGCCCTCATGCAGAAGGAGAAGAAGAAAGCCCAAAGGGAATAGGAAAACAATAGGGAAGTGGGGGCGGGGGGAGAACCTCACATGTCCCTTGTGAGGTTCAACCTTTGAGCCCAGGAGTTACTATAGTAACCAGTCTAAGGGAATAGTGGCCAATCAGAGGGGATATCAAGGCACCAGGATCTGCAGCCTTTGTAAGCCATAGGGAAAGGGAACTCAGTGGGACCCTTTCCCCCTCCCCACATGGGAGTCCATTCTGTGGGACTCTTTCCCTCTCCAGATGTGGGAGTCTGTACTTACTGTTCAATAACTCTCCACCTTTGCTATGCCACTTTCTGTCCCTGGATTCATTCTTTGATTCCGGCAGACAAAGAATCCGGGTTCCAGTCCAAAAATTCCGTATCAATTACTTTGATGGAGCCTCACTTTTGCTGTTCAGGAAATTAAATTTCTTAGTGCTCCTAGATGTGATTGGGCTCAGAGGACTGATTCATGCTAGCCCAACTCATGAGAGACTTTATATAAATTAGAATGCTAATGTATAAAAGTTTAAAGAAAGGCATCTTTTTAAAAAGAATAAATTAGAAAAATTTGATCAAAGTAATGCATGTACATGGTTTTTAAAAAATCAGATGAGGGGTTGGAGGGGAGTGTGGGGAGTGATTAACCAGGAACTTACATGTATATATGTATAGCCCACAGACACAGACAATAGTGTGGTGAAGGCCTAGGAGGGAGGGGTAGGGTGGAGGAGGTCAATGGGAAAAAAAAACAAAGGGGACATCTGTAATACTTTCGACAATAAAAGTGAATTTTTTAAAAATCAGATGATGTCAAGACACATAAATCATAGAAAAAATTTATCTCCTGTTTAGTCAGCTTTTCTCTAGTAACAAACAACTTTAACATTCCAGAATCTATGATCTCAAACATTTATTTCTTGCACATGCAGATGTTACATGTTGACAGATATAGGTGAGCTGCCATGGCCCTGCTTTAGCTCTGAGTCCCTTTCCAAGACCCAGATTGAAAGAGCAGCCCTATTTGGGCATGCCATTATCATGGCAGAGGGAAAAGGCCAAGAGGTGGCAGACATATGTGACTCCTTTAACGTGACTGCAGAACTGGCACACAATTGCTTCTACTCACATCCCACTGGACCAACCAAGACATGCAGCCTAGTCCAGGGGTGGGCAAACTTTTTGACTCGAGGGCCACAATGGGTTCTTAAACTGGACTGGAGGGCCGGAACAAAAGCATGGATGGAGTGTTTGTGTGAACTAATATAAATTCAAAGTAAACATCATTACATAAAAGGGTACAGTCTTTTTTTTCAATAGTTTTATTCATTTCAAACGGGCTGGATCCAGCCTGCGGGCCGTAGTTTGCCCACGGCTGGCCTAGTCAGATGATGGGGCAAGGAAATATTCTTCACCTATAGGCAGTGCTGAATGGTACATGGCCAAGGGCAGGGCTAAATACATCTCTGGGATTGTTTCCAGGAAGTTGGGAACAATCATGCAATTCCACACTGCCACAATAGTTACACAATATGCATAGATGATTTCTCAATTTATACATTTTAGACCAGTGGTTCTCAACCTTGTCTGCACATTAGAATCACCTGGGAATCTTTTTAAAATCCTGATTTCTGAGTCTCATCCTCTGGAAATTCTGTTTCTTTGTTACTAATGTTGTGGCCTCACCTGTGGGAGCACACTGACCCCAGGGGGCATCTCCTGCATTGAGCGTCTGTCTCCTGGTGGTCAGTGTGTATCATAGTGACCAGTCATTCCCAGCTGTTCTGCTATTAGGGTCAATTTTCATATTACCCTTTTATTATATAGGATAGAGGCCTGGTGCACAGGTGGGGGCTGGCTGGTTTGCCCTGAAGGGTGTCCCAGATCAGGGTGGGGGTCCTGCTGGGGTGCCTGGCCAGCCTGGGTGAGGGGCTGAGGACCGTTTTCAGGTTGCCCACAGCCCCTTCAGGGTAGGGGGGTCCTGCTGCGGTGCCTGGCCAGCCTGGGTGAGGGGCTGATGGCCATTTTCAGGCTGGCCACATCCCCCGGCGACCCAAGTTTCCAGCCTCTCATTTTTTTTTCCGGCTGGCTGGAAGCAGGTATCCGGGATTTATTTATCTTCTATAATTTAAACTTTGTAGCCTTGAGCAGAGCCCAGGGCTGGCCAAGGCAGGCAAGGCAGGCAGGAAGTTTGGCTTCCTCCATCGCGGGGGGCAACCCAAGCCTCCTGCTCGCCTCAGCTCAGTGGCCTTTGCCATTTTAGTTGGGTTAATTTGCATACTTGCTCCTGATTGGATGGTGGGCGTGGCTTCTGAGTGTAGCAGAGTGGTAGAGTGATGGTTAATTTGCATGTTTCTCTTTTATTAGTGTAGATTATTCACTAACAAGCCAGTTACTATACTATATTTTTTTCTTTGTACAACAGTTATAGTATAGTAACTGGCTTGTCAGTGAACAATATAGAATGGCTAAAATTAAACAGACTGACTACCAAATGTTGCAAGAATGTGGAGCCACAGAAAAGCTCATCCACTGAAATTAGTTGGGAGGTTTTTTATTGTTTTTTTTTGTTTGTTTTGTTTTTAGTTAAACTTCTATTACATGATAGCTATCTACTTCTGGATATTTATTCAAGAGAAACAAAAACATATTCCACATAAACCCCTGTACACAGCAGTTCTTACATCTTTATTTGTAGTAGCCCCAAACTAGAATCATCATAAATGTTTACCATTTGTATAAAAAATGTGGTATATCCATACAATGAAATATTTATTAGTAATAAAATGGAATGGATTATTGATGTATGTAACAGCATTAATGAATTTCAGTCATTATGTTAAGACTGAAAGAAGCTAAGCTCTAAAATATGTTATATGATTCTGTTTATAATACTAGAAAATGCAAACTAATCTAAAGTGACAGAAAGCAAGTCTATAGTTGCCTATGGCTGAAGGTGAAAGGAACATCTCTCCATCGCTAAAGTGCATGGGGAAACTTGGGATGTCTCTTTATTGTGGCAGGTGTAATGGGTATATGCTTATGCCCAAATGCATCGAATTGTACACATTGAATGGATGCATTTTTTTATACTTAAACTATGCCTCAGTAAAATTTGTAAAGTGAAACAATAATTTCATGCATGCATGAATTTATTAGTAGTGACATCATAGTTACCAATTTGTCATCTTCATAAATTCTTATCCTATGTAATAAAGAGGTAATATGCAAATTGACTGTCATGCCCTCACAAAGATGGCTGTCTACAACCAGGCTGGCGGGGGGGTTAGTGAGGGATGACCAAACAGCTGAAGAGCAGGCTGTGTGGGGTGACCAGGCCAGCGGGGGGAGGGGGGCGTGAGGGGCAACCAGGCTGGCAGGGGGTCCAGTAAGGGGTGACCAGGCTGGTGGGGGGGCAGTTAGGAGTGACCAGGTCAGCAGGGAGGGGGCAGTTAGGGGCGACCAGGCAGGTGAGTGATTAGGAGCCAGCAGTCCAGGATTGTGAGAGGGATGTCCGACTGCCGGTTTAGGCCCAATCCCTGAGATTGGGCCTAAACCGGCAGTCGGACATCCCCTGAGGGGTCCCAGATTTGAGAGGGTGCAGGCTGGGCTGAGGGGACACCCCCCTTCCATGCACGAATTTTGTGCATCGGGCCTCTAGTTATATAATAAAGATTGAGTTGCAAAGTGAGTGGTGCATTTAATTTGTAATTGGTTCTATATAATTCTAAAGCACTTTTCTATGATATAGATTTAATAACTCTTTAGCTAAAATTATGTTTTGCATATAGATCATGATATGTAATATATGTATTTCTCTAATTGTAAACATATTATGAGTTTATATGATAGTTCATACATGTAGCATAAAATTTCACTGTAAAATATTTTATTATGTTTTATTTCTTTGAAGAACATATATTATTTTTTAAACCATAAATTTATTGTTAAAAAATGGATATTTTTGACAGGCTAAAATTCTGCTTTTTACTCTGAAAATTTATAAGCTGAAATATCCTCCTTAAAACTTCACATAAAATCTGAAATGTAAATATTTGTTCAGCATCTTTTAATTTCATATTTTTCTTGTTTCAGCTCTCGAACATCTTCAAATAAAGAAGTGGTTATAAAGAGTGGTAAGACCTACAGTTGCCCTTATGATTCCTTGGGGGATTGAGGAAGGGCTTTGAATGTGATGGCCTTCCCTGCACCAGGAGTCTCTCCTGTGAAAACCTCTTAAACTTGTGGATTCTAAATTATGAGTCAAAAGAGGCTCAAGCCTGGTATATTTCACAGTGCTTAGCATGTTATTATCACTGTGATACCCAAACTGGAGCCGAAGGTCTTCCCAGGATCATGTTTTTCAAAGTTGAATAATAAAATCATGAACAAAAACGACTAATGAAACCAATGTTTATTAGGAGAAGCCAGTCCTGGAAAAGGTGTAGCTGGGGTTCTAAGAACAGCCCAGTGTCCGGAACTTCCTTTCCATGTTACAATTGGGAGTAATTTAGTATCCAAGCGAATTAAAGTCTAATAGTCCATGTGTGGAGGCCCACATGGCCATAAACCAAGTGGACGCAGGGATGTGCTCTCCCGCCACAGGAATGAACATCAGGAACCCATTGCATGCCAGGGAGAAGAGAGAGAACAAGAGGAAATGCGCAACTTTTAACTTAAGGGGTGGGTAGTCTTGCTAGCTCTTAATTGGTCTTTTCAAAGAATTCTGCCTTAGCAATATCCTTTGGATTGGTTTATGTGCTGTCAGAGCACGTAGCAGGAGCCCTGCATGAGCTCTGGTGCTCTGAGTTGTTCTGAGTGGCTATGAGTTTATGTATTTTTTTAAAAAATTTTTATTTGACTATGTCAGGGCTGGTTCCTGCTTGAACCCTGCCCACTGTACTAACTGTTGGGAACTTAGTCCCTAAGTTCCTCCTTTATCCTCTGCTTACTAGTAACAGGTGTTGGGCCTGAGCCCCTCTGCCTAGGGCTGGACCTCCTAGGATGCTGGGTCTTAGCTGAAGAAGCCATGAGAGGTTGTGGATATATAAGAATGAGTCTTTATTGCTGAAGCCAGTGGCCATATAACCATCATACAAGAACAGTTCTCATAGCAAAGTCCATACAGGCAGGCAGCTGGACACCAGCTGGTAAATGCATATCTTTCCCATAAAGCAGCATTAGTCTCTGTACCTGTAGCTGAGCAGCCACACGCTGCCTCCTAGACTTACCGTCTCACATCATAGTGGTGCCTGACCTCTCTGACTCAGCAGCTTCTCCTGTTTCTCCTGCCCAGCTGCTCTCTCTAGCAGACTTCTTCTCACTCCATCCTCGGCTGATTCTAGCCTACTCCAGCCAACTAGCTGGTCAGTAACCTACTTTTATTTATTGTTTATTTATTTTTCTAAAATATATCTTTATTGATTTCAGAGAGGAAGGGAGAGGGAGAGATAGAAACATCAATGATGAGAGAGAATCATTGACCGGCTGCCTCCTGCATGCACCCTACTGGGGATCGAGCCCGCAACCTGGGCAAGTGCTCTCCACTGGAGTCAAACCTGGGACCCTTCAGTCTGCAGGCTGACGCTCTATCCACTGAGCCAAACCAAAGAAGGCTTCGTGCCAACAGTGACATCAATCATATTGACTACAGAAGAACACAGTGTACCATGTGTCCTTGCACCCACTCATGGTATCTTGGCCTGATCAGAATTCCCAGGTTCAGAGTCCTTGGACATTCCAATTAGACTTATGCTCAGAGTGGCCCTTGGTCATTCTAATATATTAATAACAAGGCCTTAATGCTCTGACCGGCCTTGACTATCCGGGGACCTGGCATGGTTCCCACATAGGCCTTTCTGCCTTGTTATTGATTATCTATACGCTGCTGTCTTAACAACATCCATACATTTTAAAGTTCATGTCATCGGGAGTACCCTTCCTTACCTTCCCCATTGGGGTACTTTAGTCTATTTCCTTTTCCGTGGTCCTACCCCTGTCTACTTAGCTTCCTTCTGTCCCCTCAACTGATTTACATGAATCAATCAATGACATTCAGCCTTTGTCCTCCTCTCATTTATTTGACAGATCAACAAAATAATGGAGATATGAAACCAATCCAGAATTTCACAACAATACCAGTCACACAGGTATGGATATGTTAGGAAACTAAATTATGTCTTTAAAAATTTTAAGCATTTCAATCAGGTCAGAGCCACTGTGAAAATATAAGTAATTCTATTAATAAATAATATTCCGCTTGAGTTTTGGGTGGGGAAATGTATTATGGTAATCTTATAGTTGAGAAAAACTTAAGTTTCACTTCTTTTACATATTTCATTACAATAGTTAGTTTTACTTTTTTTTTTAGTTAGTTTTACTTTTGTTGCTTTCTAGAGGGAATCACTATAGGACCATTTTATCTTTGGTTACAGGCAAGCTTGCATTGCTGCTGCCTGTTAAATTTCTCTTTGTACTTACACTGGAGGAATTGGTATGGAGTAGTTATCTAGATAAGTGGATCTTCTTTCAGATATATCCCTGTCTTTGTGACCTCCAGAGTCAGGTATAGAAGTGCTTTGTCTTAGGCTTCCTGGATATCAGCAAAGGTTTCATAAGAATTAAAACAGAGTTAGAATACTAGCTTGCTAGTTTATGTATATTAAGTAATCTGGAGCTGGCACTGTCCAAGACAGTAGCCATTAGCCACATGTGGCATTTTAATTTAAATTGCAAAGTAATAATGCTAAGTAAAATTAGAGGTTAAGCTCTTTAGTTGCACTGGCTACATTTCCAGTGCATTATGCCACACCAGCCTTTGGACAGTATAGATATAGAACACATCCAGTATTGGAGATTGTTCTGTTGGACATAATGGTCTGGAGAATTATGCTTGATTTCTAAAAACCTCTTGTTTTCTTTAACATTAATTTCTTTAATTAAAGTCCTACATTATTTGGGTTCTTCTGATATTATTTTCTGATGAGAGTACTGCAATTATCATGACGTGATGAAGTTTTTAAATTAATAGACTTAAGTTTACAGAAAAAAGTGAACAGAAGGAAAGAAAAAAAGAATAGAAGGTTCTTATATACCCTCTCAATTCCTCCCTCCTCCAATTTTTCCTATATTTAACATCTTTCATTAGTGTGGTACATTTGTTAAAATTGATGAGCCAATATTGATAAATTATTATTCATTAAAGTCTATAGTTTACACTAGGATTTATTCTTTGTGTTGTATATTCTGTGAATTTGAACAAATATATAATGTTATCTATTCACCATTACAGTATTATACAGAATAATAGTTTCATGGACCTAAAAATCTGCATCTCTGCTTTCTGCCCCAGCAAGTGACGTTTTAAAGTCTATATTGATAATGTTATTTGAAAAGTTGGGTTTTTGTTTGTTCTTTAATTTGGTCTTTTCCATTTTTGGTGCTTTGTGGAAATGGGTTCATGTACCTTTCAAGTATACTTATCTTGTAAGGCTTGCTATGATCTGGTCCACTTATCTCCTTTGCCCCACAATGATATGGATTCTGGATAGAGAGATCAGTTTCAATAGTTTGTGAATTAGCCCTTTTGCTTCCAGAAAGCATTTTGTCTCTTATTTTGTTTATTTGGTTAATTAGGCCCTGAACTACAATCTGAGCAGACAAGGGCATTTAGTAAAAGAACCTTGGAATGCATTCAGCCATGACAGCCCAGTTAATGTCTCCATGGATGGAATCCCTTGCATTCTCTTTTGGGTCAAAAGAATAACAATTAAGTTTAAGAACCAGATCTGGCTGGACCTTACAGAGGAAGCTTTTGGCCAGAAAGCAGCAGTGGATGCCACCAACTCAAATTGCAGTGAAGAAAGTGCCAAGTAAGTTGACCATTTCATCAGATGATGCCTTTTGGGTGATTGTAGTCTATTAACTGGACCATCCAGTTTTCTGTCATTTCAGAACAAAGCAGTAGGTTCCTTTGTATATGACCTGACACACATCCATCAGGAAATTTTTAATAATCTACAATGAAGACCAAGTCAGAAATTAATTTTTAAAAATGTGTTAGTTTTTTGTCTCAGCACTTTTCTTCTGAATCCTTTAGCTGATTATTCCAGTATCTTGTGGGAAATCAGGGCTCCGAAAATGAAAGTTGTCAAATGCATTCTGAAAAAGAGAATAGGATTCCAGGCATGATATCAGTTCCAAACGTGAGATGTCAAACTGCGTTGGTCCCATCAGGGAGGAAATTTGATATTACAGGGCACAATCATTCCAGTGGGTGACTGGAGAAGACTGAGCCTGTATATACCCAGGAGAGGAATTGCTGGATCCTGCTCAGTTCTGAAGTTGCGGAACATGGTCTGTTTAAAAATATGCTAGGGTACCTTTAAATGGCCAAATGTCAGGTAATTCTTTTTTTAAAAATGAAATTTATTGGGGTGACATAGGTCAACATGAACATATAGGTTTCAGGTGTGGGTTACTATGTTACAAGATCTTTATATTGCACATGTACTAACCACCCAAAGTCAAATCTTCTCCCTCCTTCTCTCCCCACCCTCTTCCCTCTGGCAACCATCACATGCTGTT